>NW_020455754.1:7350281-7749053 GCF_003342845.1 Nothoprocta perdicaria
GGGGGGGAGGTTGAAGGGGAAGGGAAGAGGAGGGTTTGGAAAGGAGGAGGAAAAACAATTGATCCTCCATGAAAAGCTAACACTGAAGGATAAAAAGAAAAGGCTGGCTTTAAAAGTCATGACTCCAAGTCACTTTTCAAAAACAAAAGATTAATATTTACAAYGATGACAAAATAAGCAGGCAAAACTATTTTCAGGGGAGAAAAAAAGCATTTTAGATCAACTATAGAGCTCACTTATTTGTGCAACACTATGTAAATTATTTCTTTTACTTTTAGCTTAATCAATTTAGTTAGAAACTTACTTTGAAGTGGATGTAAGGAGTTTGAATAAAACTAAGCTCATTATTCCAACCAAAGTGCCCCCCCCTAAATCCTACAGTTACAGTTGTTTTGTTTTTGTTTTCTTTTTTAATGCTAGTGCAATAAAGAAGTCTTCTGTGCTTAATGTACATGTTAAAAGTTATTTATTTTAGTAATGCAAAAAAGCAAAATTAGTCTTCTACAATATTGCTCTTCTTTCAGTCCATAAAGAGGATTCCTTAGTCTCATATTTACGGCCTCCATGAATATCAYGAGCATTAGCAGGGTTTATTCCCATAATATCCCGAAGAGACAGAAAAATATTACCCTCATTTTACACATGAGGAGCTAATGTTCACAGCAGCTTGTGGAAGTTGCCTGAAATATCTGAGGAAGTCTGACAGGGACTGCTGAAGCCTGCTCAATCTGAGCAGCGCAAAAATCAATAGCATCAAGAGGCAGTGAATGGCAGAGTTATTTTCTGTTCTTCACGGGACAGAGAATCACGGAATCTGGCTTTTTCTAGTACTTCATACACCTAGCAGTCCCCTGCTGTACTGAGGATAAAAAAAATCCCAAGGCAGAACACCTGGGCTACAAAGACCGCACTTTCTAGACTTTCCGTGGCGCATGCTCTGGGCATGGTTTTCCTGTCATTTATCACAATGAGTTTCTGATAAAAGAGATATTGGCTGAGGCATTCCTTTACTTAGTGGGAATGGTGTCATGGTGTTTTTAGCTTTACCTCCCCAGTCAAGAGGGATGAGAGCCAGAGGGAGTTAGATTTAACATCTCATCAGAGGAACATCAGCTCTAATAGAAGAGCAGCCTCCTGAGCTGTAGCACCACAGAGTCACCCCCGCTAGGTGCTTCACCTGCCATGCTAGGCTTAAACTCCTGACCCCGAGGCAAAGGTACCACCGGCTGAATGGAGCTGTTGTCACAACAATAACACTGCTGGTTATTCACTGGTGGTGAAGGGGGAACCTCAAGGAGTTATCCTTCTGCTTTCTCCAAGAGACTCTGCCTCGATATAATCTGGAAATGCCAGTGAACTGTATGATGAACCAAGAGTGCCTTGTCTGCTACTCCAGCAGTAGAGTGTTCCTCTAGACACGCAAATTTGAAGAATCAGCAGTGTTTGGTGATCTCAATCATCAGCTACACTATCCAGTGCGAGTCCCCAAACCATGTCTGCCTGCAGGGAACCTGCCACATTCAGCTTGGGGTACAAAGCCGCAGCTCTGCAGTTAGCTGCTGCTGCTCTTGTAGAGTGTGAGCAATCAGGATGCAAATTAATCCTAATTATATCAAGCWGCAAACAAGGGAGTAGAGATGTAATCTATTATTTGGGCTGGAAGGTGCTTTTCACAAGTGATCAGACGGCTGCCATTCCAGGCGAAGGAGCCAACAACTGGGGCACTCACAGCATTAATGAGCTCTTGGGGGAGGAAGAAGAGAGCTCAGCAACACAGAGGGCTCAGCATGCAGGACGCACACAGGCTGAGGCACAAGGTTTCCTACCAGAGAAGGGCAGGACTGAAAACAACAACAAAAAAAGATCATTTAAAGGAAGACATGTATAAGGAACCAGAATGGGTTAATGAATACTTTTCTTTTGAAGAAATCTACAACAGTTGCCTTCCTTCAAAACCTTCCTGCAGGCTTTTCCTTCATTGCCCCAGAAWGGCTGGAGTTTGAAAAACAGGACTGAAGAACACGAGGAATGAACAGCAGTAGCTACTCCCTCTGGCTTTAGCCACCTATGAAAGTCTTTCTGGCATGACCGTGAAATGGCAAGTTCACCACAGATAACTTTTGGTACCCATCTGTGACCTGCTTGGATGATCAGGCTTTTAATATAGCCAGTTCAGCTACATGCTTCTCACCCATGCAATACCTTAGGCGGATCCACTCCAGCCAGTTCCCCATCCATGAATGTCAATGGAAAGACCCACAGTAGGATTTTTGGACTAGATCCTAGATGCTCTTTCAGTTTTTCAATTATGTAGAAAAAGAACTTAATCTCTGATAAATAGCACTTTCCCCACCAGCCATCACCTTTCATCACTACCAGGTATCCCAGGAAGCTCTCRAGGCAATAAAGAGCAAGCAGGACCAATCCCCCATCCCTGGGGATACAACACAGGCTACTGGACCAACTACTGTCTGCTCCCAGGTATACTCAGAGAGACCTCAGGATACAGGCACAGAAAGAGGATATGGGCTTGAAAATAATTAAAACCCACACAAACAAAAAACCCACACAGCTCAGACATGAAGAGATAGAAAACATCAACCATGAACAAAAGGGTGCTAGAAAGCATCTCAAAAGGCCATAATAGAATTAATCCCTTACTGCAGTAAGGATAACTGTAAATAAAACAGAATAGATTGAGCAAAGTAGGTGTGTTCCTCAGTATGGGCACCATTTATTACACTGATTATATCATTAATCACATCTCCTCACTGAATGATCAAATATGCATCTATTTTGAAAGATGGATTCAAAGAACATTGCTACATAAATCTCCTGAAAATGATATATCCACTGCCCTRGACAAAAAGAGACTATCTCAGTGTTGTTTTCCATATTTTAAGGTCATCAACAGCTTCAGAGAGAGGATTAGCAGAGAGACTTATTCTACTTGCGGCAAGGCATCTCGACTCCTCAAATGCTGCATTAATGGAAGACAAGTGCTATACAAATCCTTTTTAACAGTCCAAAAGGACAAAGCAATTGTTTGTTAATGTCAGCTTTTATTAATAGATTAATTGAGTTTGAGTTAAAGAAGGTCATTAGGAGGAAATGGAGAAATGAAGGGAATGCAGTCTGCTGGCAAGAAAAGCAAGCTGCAAACCATGAGAAAGGTTAAAAGTGCTAAAGATTGCCAGAACAATAGATCATCTCATCGCTGCAATTTTCCTGTTTTTTTTTTTTTTTGCCTTACATCTGCACTATCTTCATACAAACTTATTTATCTCCTTCATTGCCTCTTTATTTATACAACTGGAACAAACATGGCCTGTTCAGCTGAACAATCGCATCATGAGGAATTGAAATCCTAAAGGAATTTAAATTCAGTTAACACCTCCAGAACTGACATGCTGCTCCCCTTCCAGCTAGCGGCRAGCTCACTGCTGCACAGTTTTGCAGGCAGTCTGAATCCTGGAATGGGGCAAATGAGCCCCTGCATCAACCAAATGCAAATAAATATACTTGGAAAACTAACTGGGTCCCAAGTGGGGGGCATTTATGGAAAAACATGAAATACCCAAAGGCTATGTAAGGAAAAACAGAGTCAGAAGGACTGAGTGCATTGAGTATGGGGAAAGGTAATACAAGATAATTAACTTCAAATTTCCAGCATAGATGTTCAGTTTTGCTTTATTGCTCTGCCAAGACTAATGTAAATAACATTGAACAAGACTAATGTAAATAACATTGAACCAAAACAAATTCAGAATAGAAACCGAAGGACTTGCTGCTTCATGGACAATTTTAGAGCCTTTCCTATATAGTATCATTTTTTTCATATATATTCACAGCTCCGTTTCTTTTTTTCTGATGGCTTTTAATAGAAATATCCTCTCTAACAACGAGCAAACTGCTTAAGAGATGCTTTGCCCTTTCCAAAGCTTTTGTGCCCGCTATCGAGACCTGCTCATGAAGGTTAAGGCAAGCTGTAAGAGCACWGCTCTTCAAAACCCAGTTATTAGGAGGGGGACAAATAGTGGGGTGTAAAAGCTATCTCTGTGGCGTCCCAGGGGCAAAGGAGCCTTGCTGTTTTGTCATTCAACAAATGTGCTAATGAAGTACAGTTTTGACATGCAACTTTTTGTCAGCCAAACACCCAGGGGWTTAGTCATTAGCAATTTTGATCTCTTTATTCCTGCACAGCCTTTTTTTTTTTTTTTGCCCTGACTCCAGAGCTCTAAATAGCCAGGGCTGAATCCTGCTGCCCTTGACTAGGCAGAACTCCCTCAAATGAAAAGGGGAATTTTCTCAGCCTTAGAATTAGAAGGATCTAGTCACTAGATAATAATGGAAAAGCTAAAATTTTAATTGCACCAATTGAATATTAATGCTGATTTGAAGGACAGCTTATGCCCTGTGGAAATACCTAAAACTCATCCTATTTAGGGACAGTTTCTTCATGTTTTAGGAAATATTTAATTTCACTTTCCTCTTGCCTTATCAATAAGAGAAGAGTAACTTCATCAAGAATCCCTGTGCTCTTGTTGCCGGTCCATCACTGGGAGTTGTAATTATCCAAATTAACAGTTTCTTCTAGCTCAGAGGGAAATTACTACAAGCCCCAAGTCTGATCTCTTGTGTAGCACACGCCATACGCTGCTACTTGCTGGATCAGAGAAGTGGTGAAACGCTTGTTTGAAGGCATCTTTCACGGTGTCTTAAAGATTTCTTGCCTAATGGACATTAAATTARCTTTTTCTTTTTTCTTTTGATTTTGCTTATCTCTGCTACTAGTGCAYTGGAGACAAGAAGAGCCAAGTCCACATTTCATCTCCATCACAAYGCTCTTGTATGCAGACTAGCAGCACAGAAGACAATTCCTCCCACAGTACACTATACATCTAGTCTATGCTGGTCATCTAGAAACCCTCTACAGTTCCTCCTAAAGARAAGTCATCCCTTCCTCAGATAAGGAGAATGAACTGCCCCAACAGGATTCAAGTGATTRTAAAGGTTGTTAAGACAACTTAGAGCAACTGAAACCTTTAATGATTTAGGTGAAAGAAGCCTCTGTCATAATCCTTCAGTGTAATAAACAAACACAGCTTTGCTTTCCAGTTCTGTACTAAAGAAAGTCACATGGGCTGTTTTTCTCTTCAGAGATGCTAAATATCAGAGCTGGTAGAAAAACAAAAAAAGAAAAACAGGCTTTTTGACTCAGCTCCTGGAGAAACACAGCTTGGATTTGATTTGCTGCTATTCATGAGGGTCATGCTGTGCTCCTTTTCCATGCATATTTAAGTGGCTGTTAGGTTTCTGCAAAACATTTACAGAACCTGAAAGTTTCATGAATTTCTCATGTAACTGGACTATATTATATTTCTCAGTCAACGCAGTAAGGGCTGCTGCACCAGGGAGCTTCTGCCATATGCCTTACAGTCTGAGGTCAGAGCTTCCAGGTGCAGTGGAGCAGGAGACACATTCACTCCATACATTTGTATGAATTAACTCCTGCTGAAAATAGCACTCGCATCCATTAATTGTTCATCACTTACAATGATTCCTTTGCTTTACAAACCCACCAAGGCTTCTTCCTTTTTTGTTCCACCAAGAGCTTAGTAACCTGCGCAAGCTCAGTGCCAAAGAAAGTGCTCAGGAAAATGTGCTACTTGCAAAGTTTTTCTGATGTGAGTAAAAAAGTAATACATAAAGGGTGCTATTCTATTTTGCAACGGGAAAAGGGGGGAAAAAAAAAGGAAAAAGCAGCTTCTGAGCTAGCCCCAAACAAGGCTGTATGAGAGAGCATGAGACACCCAAGGAGGGTCCAACGGGAAAGGTGGTGATGCAGCAATATCCCATCTCCTCCCTCGGAGCTGGTGGCATTTGAATTTCTCAGGTATGTTGTCTGCTCTGTTAGCAGAGGTCCTGCTGAGCTCATTGCCAGGAGACAAGGAAAGACTTCCTAAGGAGTGAGAAGGAAGGACTGAGAGTGGGATGAGAAAGAGTCGAAGTTGTTGCCAAGTAGAGGGGAGTGGAACAAGATGACTTTCTGATCCAAGCATGCTGATTGCTTGGATATTCTGCAGTCTTCTACAGATATTCTTACACTGTAGAAAGGCCAGAGCCTAGTAAAGAAACCTAAAGCTTTGCTGCTTCTATTTGTGAACTGGTAGACAACTGTACAGTGTTTTTAACAGCCATAAATTTCCTTCCACGGTTAAACTGCCTCCCTCCAGGTGTACATAAGCCAGGAGAATTCCTAGAGCAGTCTCTAAAACCTCACACTGAGTCTATACTTATTAACATATATTTATCACCTTAGATGGCATCAACATCATTACAGTTGGCTTCTGAGATGCACAGACTTTTTCTAGACAAAACTGCAAAACAGTCACTGGGGCTGTTTCAGTTGCTTTAAAATGATGACACTTAACTGCTTCAGAATAAAGCACTGCAAAAATCTTCCACTCTGTTTTGTTTTTTCTTTTTCCCTCTGACACCTGGTACAGCATCATTCATGATTCACTGCATTGCAAATGCAATTTTGTTTTGAGAAGTTTTACTTATATGGCTCACTGAGAGGCCTAATTGATGCTTTGCACAATGGCCCCATTTTCTTTGTCTCTTGCTATATATAGCGTAGCAAATGCTACCTTGACTCTTGTAATAAGTTTATGGATACTGAGCTGTTCAGCCAAGTGAAGCTTTGAGCAGCAGTCCTATTTTCCTGAACATAGCTAAAAAAGATAGTCATGCTGAGAGGTTTGAGGTGTCCAATGTGTTATACAGTGGGTGATGACCATGTGAGGGACTTCAGAAGTGGAGGATTTTCCACATGCAAGCACCCACTGGAGGGGCTCCAGATACACCAGGAAACTACATCTTGAATTTGTCACTGAAAGTGGGAAGGTTGGAGGCAGTTTCCTGGTGCACTGCACAGTGGTTTTTAAAGCCACTAAAATGACTGTCCTAGCAAAGCTGCCAGCATCAAATAACAATAATAATCAGTGAGACCACAGGGCTCTCATCCCACTGAGAATCMTATTTAGTCACTGGGTCAGCTTTAAGGTCTTCTTTTGGCATAACTGGTACTGTGGTACTAACATAATCTGGGCTGCACCGGTTTACACTGCCAGTGAATCTGGCCCAATAATATTTAAATAGGAGCAATTTAAAATATATTGCAAATTCTTTCCTCTGCTGGAACACATCAACTCCTACATCTCTAGGAAAGAGCTGTGAATTCTCCCTGGCTTACACAAGGGTTTGAATGCTGACTAAAGCATGGTGATTTGCATTTCACATTGGCACAGGACYGCCTTTTGTTTTCGAGCAAATGTAGATTTAAGGGTAGACTTTGGGCATACAAGACTAAAACTTGCAGTAAAACATACATGCCTTTCAATTGCATCATCTCCAGCCTTATCATGTGAAATAAATCCTACAAACAATTCCTCTTAGCAGACAGGATTACATACAGCAATAGTGTATTGTGTACAGTGTCAAGCTTATAAACACAGAGCAACTTAGCAGTGCTTGAATGCTTCATTTATTTAATGCAGCTTAGGCCAGTCTTATCAGAGATAGGGATATATAGTTTTGCTTCCTTCTTTTTTGTTTTGTATTAAAAAGGCACAATGCAAACAGAAGGCAGAACTGGCTATTTATACCAGCTCCATCGGAAGTGGTGACAGGTATAATTACAGAGGAGAAATTACAGGGCTTATTTCAGTGGCATTTCTCCTGCTGTTCCAGAGAAGATAAAAGATTGATAGTGTTCCTGACATAGCTCTAAAGCGAAGATGCTTCAGTGCACGGTTCAGGTTATTTTCAGGTTGATTAAAAGCTACCTCCTCCAGTCCTCTGCAGGGAACAGGTTGCATGAGCTTTGCCYGTTTGCTTTATCACCTCCAGGACCCCAACTCAAGCAAGCGTGGAGTATTTCTTGGTAGGATGCCCACTCACAGGCAGGCAAGCACCACACTAAGCTCACCTTATCAACGCCTCCACAAATATACAAGATCTGGCCTCCACTGTTCTTAATTTCAGCCCTGCAGCTGGGAAGTTGTCCTCAACAGAAGTCTAAGGCAAAGACTATTTCTACAAAAGCTTTACAGAGTTGGCTGCAGCTTGCAGGATGCGCCCAACTTTAGCCTGCTTTCCCAGATGGTGCTTTCTGGTGCAAAGCATAAAGTCCCCAAGATATGGGTCAAATTAAGACCCATGGTAGCACTTCAACTACAGCACAAGGACAACAGAAGCTGTGAGCAGTGAATGCTAAGCTAAGTGTTGTCAACAGCAGAATTGGACAACACCAGAGCTAACTAGAGCAATTCAGGGCTCCTCAGCAGCAATTTCAGTGTCAGGAGCTCAACACTCRTGAACTGAGCTGCTCCCACGGCCACTGCTCCCAAACCTTTGTCACATGGAGATCTGTGCAAAGGTGTCCATGTGAAATCTGACAGAACTTCAGCATTTAGCTACACGAGAGGAAGGATAAAGGGGAGATATTTTAAAAGCTTTAAACAGCCAGCCTAGGGAGCGAGGAGCAGGAACAATAGCTCCGTCGCTTCCCCTCCGTTGGGTTGTTGGAAGTAATGCTGCCTTGTTACCTAGCAACAAGGAGCTTATTACTGGGCTACTTACAACCTAATTCATATTTGTCATAATTTGTGTAATCAGAACTGATCATAAATAAAGACTGAATGCAATCAACTGACTTATGTTTGCAATTAGAATCAATCTATATCAGGGAAGGACATTAACAGCTCAGTCATTGGTTTTAGCTGACTTATTCCCATTTTGATACTTCAACTTGAATATTTACCATATTGTCCGTTACTATAATCTCCAATTAGGGCTCTGCACATTTTCTTTAGCTAGACACACATCTCTGAACACAAATTAAGGGTCACTGTTATACCTGGCTTTGGCTAGACGTTCTACATCTGGTGCATTTACTTCCACACTTCAGAGACTTTTGTTACCAGATCAGCTCTCTTGAGTAACCACATCTCCTAAATAACATATTGAGTAGACCTTCCTGTCCTGCGTTTATCACTTCTCACCATTAGCAAATGTCTGTAGCAGCCCTTCAACTGGTGCCAAGTACAAAGCTCTACAGAAGCAACAGAGCTGCTTTACCTCAGACCTGCCCCAGCATCTTGGCAACGGAGCACTTGCACTCAGGATTACAGTTTTGCGCAGGAGCACTTCAGCATACGACTCCCAAAAGCTCTACTCTCATCTGAGCACTGACTTTCAGACAGGACTCATCCAGCTGCTGGTTATCTACTGCACAGCTTGGCACACACAGCCAAAGTGGAAGCCTTGAGGACTGGAGACTGCTTGAAATCAAGAGATAAGACTGACTGGAAACAAGAAACAACCTTCCTAAAAGGAAGCTGCAAAGAGCCAATCTTCTGTGCTACCTGTAYGTGAAACAAGAAGCCAAAGACTATCTGCAAGGAAGGGGATTTGCCCAGCTGAGTGTCCGGCCAAGTGGTGCTGCAGGAGCACCTGAACAGGCTATGGAAGAGGATACAGATCACTTCTAAATGAAACTGCTCCTCAGCTCCGCGAGGTGCAGAGGGGGAGAAGCCCTGAGATTGCTGCTCCTCCTGTCCCCGCTGCACCTCGCTTTCTCTTCACACCAGTTCAACTGCGCTGGCAGACGGATGAGAGCAGCAGGGCACGGCACAGCCAACCCACGCAGCAAGGCGGGCTGCTTCCCCAGCGAGCAGAAGCTCCCTCGCCAGCTTTGCTAGAGCAGCAGCAACTCTTCCAGGGAGTAAAGCRGCTCTCTGCACCTCCTCCACTGACCTAGCCAGATTTATACAGGAGATCAGCCTGGCCTTATTACTTCCCCCTCTATTTTGGCCTTGCTGGATCTTCTCATTACACAAAAGAAATTCTTTCATTTAAAGTAATGATAATAAATCTTCAGAGCTGCCTACCTCTGCAGTACATCAGAGTGAGCGATTTACAGCATAGTAGATTAATCCGTGTACCCCTTATGATCCAGGAGTCTCATCTTGTTCTCTYAGCACAAAACACTTGACTTGCAGAGCTTCCCGTTTGCCACGTTCGTAGGTCTGCAGGTTTCCTCCACCAATGCAGAATGTGCTCTCCACTCCTACACCTCGGAGGGAGGCCTTTTCCTAAAAGCTTTCAACAACAACTCTACATTCATGTCGTTAAGGACTGCAAATACACCAAGGGAGCCACAACGCTGTGCTGCCTGTTGAGGAAATTCACTTCCAGATTGCAGCAGGAAGTTAAACCAGGAGTAAAACTTGGGAGTTAAACTTGAGAGTTAAACCAGGGCTCCAGGTCACTACTGCACCACTAAGCAGCTTCACAAACCGGAGACGCGTGCGCCCTTCCAAAATGAGGACAGTGCTCACCACACTTCTGTGCAGGGCCTTCACCTGACCTGGACTCCCCGACGCAGCCTAGAGGGATGATGCTTCCCACAGCAAGGCAGTGTCTGCACCGGTGCTTCTCTGGCTGTCCCTGTTTCTCCCCAGCTCCGCAGAAGGCATTGCCTACATATCCCTTTCTTTGTGGAACAGGTTATTTTGCAATAGCAAAAAGTGTGAAGTTTTTCTATGCTCTGATCCCCTCCACTCACATGCAGAGAGAGCTGTTAGCATTCTCTTCTTGCAGCTTGAAGTCACACATGTCCCACTTCGGTCCTTTCCTTTCTTAGTCCCCTGCCTGGCCAAACATGACCTGTGACAGCAGCTCTTCCCAAGTTTCTCCTGTGGTATCTGAGGACAGATGAGCTCCCTATTCTYTTCCTCCTCCCCCTCCTCCTCCTTTGGGCAGGATTAAGGCTGCCAGGCCAAGCCAATGTCTTTTCCATCTGTGCACATCAACAAGAAATGCTGAAAGAACTTGCCTATGCAACACTTCACCCCTTTTTGCTAACCTAGAATAACTTCTCACATGCTGCAGACAGCACAACCTGCAGTCATCTGAGCACTGTGTACCACTGCTTCCAGTTGGTAGAAACTGGTCCTGACTTTGCTAAAGGCAAACAGCTCAAACATCTCCTCGTCCCCAAACGTGAGGCAGCTGCAGATGATCGAGCAGCTAGACTCGCTATCAGGTATTACAAATAAGCTCATAAGCATCCCCAGAGCCACTGAGAAGKGGGCAGCCTGGGGCTGGGGACAGTGTGTGACAGCACGAGGAGCGAGTGGCCCATCGGGGGAGCAGTCCAGAACCTCTCCCCTCCTTCCTGGACACGCTCGCTCAGCCCTGACAGCAGCAGCAAATAAAGCACCATGGGTCTGTAAACGACTGCACACGCTGTCGCCTGCTGGGAAAAATATGGGATGCTAGGGAATGGAAGCAAAAGCAATCCTTCACTAGAAGCATTTTCCAGGACTCATTCCAAAGAGTGCAAGGCCCCCTCCGGAAGCATCGTGTTCCTCACCAAGGCACAGGAACATTGGCAGCCTCTGAGATATAAACTCGCATGGGAAATGGAGTCAGGCCTTCCTCCAGGACTGGTAGGGTGGTTTTCGTATTGGAGTGTTCATGGCAGGAGGTTATAGAAACAGCAGAAGAGGGAGAGGCTCTGCTGCATTATCTTAACTGTGCTGCTTGTCTTGACTTCATCCGTGATTTCATACAAAACCTCGAACTGCAGGTCCTCAGCATCTGCTCATAAAAATCTGGAGGTTTTTTTTTTCTTAAAGCTGATTTGGGGCAATAAAAGTGTGACACTGTTGAACTTTACAGCTCAGAAAACTAAATATTAGTTACTATTAATATYATGTGCTTAAATCAGCCCCGTGACCTCTCAGGAGCTCTGAGCATCAGTACAGGCGCTGCCCCTCTGGTAGCAGACAGAAGAGACAGGCTGTCAGATAGGGCTGTGCATTTCTGGGGAGAGTTCAGGAGAGTGCAGCAAAATGGCTGGAATTTATTAGCCATCCTATTCCTTTCATTCCAGGAAATTCCTGATATCAAACAGGCCCCGGGTTAGAGCAGTGAATGGGACCCCAAACAGCTCAGACCTCCCGGCCTTTCAGCACCAAGAGAGACACTGAATAAAAAGGGACCTCTACTGTTCGGTCACTTGTTTGGGCTCCTCTGTTCACTCTCTTATCACCAATCCTGCAAAGACAGCTTGGGAGGAACTGCGTAAGATTGAACCACTTAAATAAGCACTCAGTTGAATTTTTTTCAAAGGATACCTCACTGGCAAGACTTTTTAAAAGGCTGCTCTGTGTCGCTTTGACAGCAGGATAGAAGCACTAAAGCTATTTAGGTATCTTCAGAAATTCAACCCGTTGGCTCCTTTTGTGCCACCTAGTTGCTCTAGCTAATTTTCAGCTGTTTTTGTTAATTATTGTGCCTCCTGTTGAAAAGGTACTTTCACTACCCTTCAATCCCATGAAATGACAGCATACTGCTGCAGAAGAGTGAAGAAAATTAAGTGTTCCTTTCTTAAAAAATTCATAGTAATCTAAAAGGACAAAGGAAAAAAACAACTTACTATTCACCGAAAACACTTTACCCCAAGTAAACACAACATCAGTACTCAAAAGCTGCCTGGAATAGCAAAGAAAGGGAGCTCACAGGATAACAGGTATAACAGTGGATAGCAATTTGTGTCATGAGGCTGCGTAGGAAGCCTTTTTAAAAAAAAAAATCTCAGTTTGGATTTGAAGGTTACTTGTGAAAGACTGGCTTGCAGTTCTGGGTTGGAATTAGCAGTCACATTAGGATATAGAACAGACCAGCTCCTCTTTTGTTCTACTTGAATGCAGCAGCTGGAGAACTGCAGCGGTTCAGGAGCTTATTCATGAGCTGCTCGCATGTCACCAGGGCACTGACATCTGCTAGAAAAGCAAGGCGCATGGATAAGGGTCGTAACAGCTTCAAACATCTAATTTTAATCTGCTGCCACAACCCTGCAGAGACCCTAAACAACTCATTCCTTGCCTAACTACTGATATAGGCAACTGCCTTTGTGCCAAAGCACTCCTTGCAAGGAGCTTATGGGCACAGACTGGAAAAGAAGGGAGGGATTTMACCAGAAAAGATGCTAAAGCAACATATCTGTGCTCACCTGGCAAAACTAGATTTTGAATAACATTTGTCTACAGCAAGAGATGCATTCATATTTTCAAAACATGTATTTTTCTGTAGTTATTAATAAAAGTATTTTTCAGAGATAGTTAAAAAGTCACGGGTCTTACTTTTTACTAGGGTGTTATGCCATTACACATTTGAAAAGAATGATGAGCAATTAGATACAAATGAAAATATCACCCCATCTCATCCAAGTAATACCTGCATCTGTTTTCTTACTCAGGATTTTGGGGTTAGGGCACGGGGCATATTTTAGAGGTGAGCGCACAGAATGTTTACAGTGGTTAGAAGTCCTGGTGCAGAGCCTGAGTTCACAGCTCCGTYGGGCAGGTTTGCAGTGTAAGGACAACACATGGCTCAATACAGCCCCACTTGGATTGCAGGTACACAACTTCGAAAGCAGATTTCACAGCATTGCAAAAATCTGTTTAATGACACTGTGTTTCTGACATGGTCACTCTGTTTGAATATTTATGCCACCAACCACTCAGGTATGAAAATGCCTCCTCGAACTCCATGGCATGTCTCAAATCAGCAGAGCACCGTCCCGCTCCTCTCCTGACGTATGAATTTGTGCCCAGCTCAGCCCTCACCGATGCCTTGGGCAGCCCTGCTGATTGCAAAGCCTTGGCACCACCTTTCGTATCTGAACATCCTGCTGAACATATTTGCTTCATGAAATAGATGCACTTTAAAAGGAAAGGCCCTTATTTTCACTATATTACTATATCCAAGAAAATTGCTTTAGTACATATGCCTTTAATTCTATAATTACATGCAAGTTTTTGTTTTCCTTTTTTTTTTTTTTTTTTTTTTTTTTTTTAAAGGGCCTGCTTAGAAAATAACTTTTCTTGTTTCGTGTTCATTGGAGCTTTATGTGTAGTAACCTGTCCGCACAGCTTTGGTCATCAGTTGCTGAGACAAACTAAAAACAACTAACAGGCCTAGCTCGAAGAACTGTGTTATAATGTTTTTTTTTTTTTTTTTTTTTTTTTAAACAAATATGAAGGAAGTCATTTTGCTCCTAGGTACAGGAACAATTTTGTTAGCTAGCCAAAAATAAAACAGACACTTGCATTCACGCATGTGCTGTTATAAGAATTGCTGTTACCATTGGAATACATTAAACAAGTAAGATTTTGCAGCTGCTTCCTTATGAAAATTGCTTAAAATCAGTGCATTCTTCCTGCTAAACCCAATGCATACCAATCTTTTGCTATCTGCATTTAGCAATGCTGCCACTTACATCAATGGAGTTTCATATCCTAAGCAGGAAGCTTAACTCATAAGACACATTAGTTGTTAATATATGTTGATAGGATTAGAATACAAGTGCCATTTTTGATGCATGGAACAAAAAAAWATATAATTTTACTCACTGAAACTGGTACCTTCTTTCTCTTTTATTTCTAAATACCTGACGGCAAAGACATTTCAGCTCCGCTAAACAGAAGTGGACTAAGAAAGAACATTTCAGGCAAATATCATTACTAGCAGCAAAACTATAAYACTTATTGAAACTGATCTCAGCTCTGGGCTCTGTTACACCACAACAGCAGATTAGAAAGTCTGGAGTAGTCTCCTAYATATAAAGTAGGGAACTTTAACCAAAACACTTAAAATTCATCATTAGCCCAGTCTTATTTCTTCTAAGAAAGAAGAATTTTTTGGTTATTTTCTGTTCTCTGCATACTGAGCACTTAATAATAATGTAATAATGTAAACATTGAAAACAGAACAAAAAAAARGGCATGTTACTGATATGGCCTAAGAATAATGAAGGCAAAAACAGTAGACAGAAGTCATATTTTTTTTTTTAAACCCAATTACATATGTGGAAAAATAAACAGTTTTCACACATACAAGGCCTTCAGCAATGCTACTGTAGAGGCACCAACTACACTTCCCACTGAAGTTTTCATTAGCATAATTAAGTCATACCTAGAGCATTTTCCTCAACCCAGTTCATCTTGATATTTGTTTTTCCAGACCAAATTAAGTCTTTGTGTGGCCAAAACTTTGCTCTTTTTTTTTTTTTCCAGGTCTATAACCACTAGTGTAATACAATATATTCTTTTATTAAAAGTCATTGCCTGCCTATGAAAACAAAACTTTCACACAAACTCACAGTCACATTTACTCTTGGTGGTAGCCAAGAAGCAGCTGTTTTTGGCAAAGATTAATAGCATTCTTACCTTGAAAATGTTGTGAGGATATCTTGGAACTTACAGCTCCGCTCTGCTACGGGCTTCCCAACGTGTGTCTGCAAAACAAGAGTACAATATCTCTACAATTGCTTTTTGTAATAACAGGGACTTTGCCTAGGAAGATCTGGCGATTTATCGAATTGCCAAGAAAAGCTTCACTCTTGGTATGAGTCTTAATGATCACTTCTATTTGTCAACAACGATTCACAAATGTAGAGTTGGCACAACCCTGTGTTTTTTAGGGATATTCTCAGTTCTTGAGGTCCATATCTGCCYTGCTTGCTGAACTCAGTTCCTTTAGTGGCCCTGGGCTTAGTTGAAAGTGGTGACAGTCAAGCAGGGAGCTCCCCAT
This sequence comes from Nothoprocta perdicaria, assembly GCF_003342845.1. Classification (NCBI taxonomy): domain Eukaryota; kingdom Metazoa; phylum Chordata; class Aves; order Tinamiformes; family Tinamidae; genus Nothoprocta; species Nothoprocta perdicaria. The sequence continues at coordinate 7,365,951 of NW_020455754.1, forward strand.
ATGGCTCTGTACCACCCTTGCTGGTGGCATTAGGGACAATTGTGCGCTTCCCAACCATGAGTGGCCACCAGCTCCCTGTAACGAGCTGCAGGTCACAACCATGCAGCACCAATGCTCTGGAAGTGGGTGCAAAGGAAGAGCTGAGCATGTGTGTGGGAACAACAGGAGCTTCAGCAGAGAACGCGCCGGTTTTAGAGGYTCAGCAGCAATTTGATTATTTCATCCTTGGCCACAAGCATGAAATTAACCCAGATCCCAACACCCTGAACAACCGGCTCCAGGATTTGAGGCAGATGTTGGGACTCCATGAGGTGCAGTGGCAAGTGGCTGCGCTTGTRCAGCTGTGTCTGCAAAGCACGGTGGTGTGGAGCTGGGGGCAGGCTGGGCCTAGGTGAGGTTTAGCCCAGAGCATCCTGCAAAACCGCAGCAGATGCTTCGCGCCAGCTCATCTCTGCTCTACATCTGCAGGCTTGGCCTTTGCATCTGTTACAAAATTAATCCTCAGCAAATGTCTTTGGAATCATTTGCTACAGTTCTTCTCTACATAAACTGTGTCACCCAGGCTTGGCAAGTCTCAATTAAAAGCCGATTTACTGTCATTAAAGGTCCTGACTTTATTCCTGTGATATTCGGTATCCTTACCTGTGGCCCTTATTAATCATAACCATATGGAACAACCAATGGAGAAAGAAAGAGCCACAACACTCTGGGAGGCTATTTAGAGCAGCGCAAGTTATTTTATCATATGAAGATTGCCTGACAGATACATTTTGTGATATTCTGACAAATAGACAAAACAAGCAAGTAAATTTAATTTTGGTTGGAACAAAACTTCTCCTCCCTTTTCCCATCAGTCTTTCTCCTACTACAAAAGCCCCGATTCTTCTGCAGTTACTCGTATTTGCTGCTAGGCCTTTTAGTGCCTCAGCTCCAAGGCAGCTATGAAGGCACTGCGACCGAGCTGGTAGGATTAGCAGCAGCCCCAGCTGAACCGGGCTAACATGTGCTGCCCTGTTGGAAAACTGATGTAGTTTGCAATATCTCTTTAAATCCCATGCAAGTGTTGASGCTTTATTGCTGGACCCTTTACAAACCTTTGATAAATAGTTTAGAAATCTCACAGCAAAACTCCCCCGCTGAACGCAGCATTGATCCCAGTTTCTAATCCGTGGCATAGCTTTACCTCTCACCTCCTGTTACTTTCCTAACAAGCTACAGAAGTGCTCATTGATGCAGTATGACACCAGCATCCATGCACCAGGAAAGTGCTCCAMGCATAAAGTCTGGCATATGCCGAAATAAAGCTGCCTGCACCCCGGGAGGGCTGTGCTGGGCTGGCACRGCTGCACTGGCCTGGGTAGTATCCTAGATCTTTCCATACCAGAAAGTTTTCTRTGGTATTAAGGCCCTGAAAAAAAGCCAAGTCACACAATTCAGTTTRCATATTACATCCCTACTTGCCAGCCATGACCCCACACACTGCTGTCTGCCTTACATTCATGCCTTATTCATGCTTCTCACAGTCCAATACAGACACTAAGGACCTCCAGCTTGAGCACAGATGGAGAAGTGGGAGGTGTTTTCCCTGTTCTACTCTAGGTCAAATGCAGAAGAGAAACCTCCTGTCTTGTCTTGCATGCGCTGAATCACCAAAGAAGGCRGGAGACCTTGGTCCGCTCTCACCATGTTGAAAGACACGCTACATATTTCTAATATAAGTATTTCTAACATAAATCATTTCTAAGATGGTTTAAAGCTATATCCACAGTACCCATAGCCACATTTCTGAATATAGATCTTCCCTTTGAAGTTTACAGTCACTGCAGACTGCACAGCTCGCTACACAGGCAATAACAGAGCAGGTAACAAACACCTGCATGCACAGCTGAAGAGCCTTTTGGTGGCTGGAGAGTCCTATGAACCAGAGTTTCCAAGTCCTAAAAAAATTCATGCATATGCAATGTTGTCTAACCTAGTTTCACCAAGCAGACCCTAAGCGGTGTTGTTACATGTTCACAGTGGGTTTATTTTATGACTCAAGGGTTTAGACACTAACTTACATTATAAAAGTTTTTACAGAAATGACTTAAATGCAGGGTTTTCCCACCCATGAGAAGACTTCGTTCAAATATTGTTTCTCTTCTTACTTTCTATCTCTTAAAAGGTTATTGGTGCTCTACTATATCCTATTTATGTGTTAATGAAGACAAAAAAGACCTATCATCTATGTTGATYCAAGTGTCTTTTCAAAGTCCATTACTTCCAATTTATCTGTTCAAGAATAGGGACAGTTCTCTCCGCCCTGCTAGGAACAAGCATAGATCCACAGCCTGTAAAATGAAATAGGAAGGTCCAAAGCTCAGCTTTTCGTCCATCCTCATTAGTTTTTGAGTGGTTAGACAGTCACCCGAGATGGAGCCCTGCATATGGATTTTAGACCTTGATAAGAAAATATTCCACTGAGCAAGATAAGCAGAAGCCAAGAAGAGTCAAAGAGAAGGTTGGCTGTGGAAAAACTTATATTTATACTTATATAAATTCCTGGAAACAGAAGCCATGTTTTACTGCATAATGGCATAGCACTAGCCCAAAGTAACTGAACTTCATTGGCCTGTAGATATTATGGTAATATGTATGCTAAAAATAAGGTAGACTAAACTCTGCAGAGCAAGAAGTCTCTGTTGCTGTGGGCACATGGGGGTCCCCAGTGTCCTACCCACCCAAACAGTACATGACAAAAACCTCCCTAGAAAGGCCAAACACACGTCTGGAGTCAGCAGCACGCCTCAAGCTATTGTAATGAAGTCAGAGCAGGTCCTGTTGCTGGTGGCATGGAAGAAGTCATGTGCTAGCATCTTATTTAGCCTCCTGTAATCCCACCGCATGAATAAACAAGAGTCTGTCTGGAGTGGGGCTAGGAGGAGCTTTTGGAGTACGAGCTCCAATACACTCTTGTGTGACACTCGTGTCACCTCACCACTCCCTTATAGGTGACAAAGTAACAGCAAGTGACATCCCACAGCAAAAAGTCTAGAGGATGTCAGAGCTTTYCCATCTCAAGTATTTAGGGAACTATTAGCTACAGAGAGAAGACCTTCATCCCCATCTAACACCACTCAAGTGTTAATAACTTTAAGGAAAGATAAAAGAGATTATTCTAAGTTTGGGCTAAATAATTTGGGAGTCCCCTCCTTGAACACAAGGGATACACCCTCTTCTCTGTAGCACCAGGGTATAGCTGAAGGACAGAGGTGCCTTCTWTCTTCTCCTTCTTTAATCCTTTTTCAGACACTCAGACTTTAGTTTCCCCAGCTGCTGATACTGTAAAAATGTTGCTTGGCAACATGGTAACAGGGGGAAAAAATCTCCAAAAACATTAGGAGTTTTTGTCCTTAGAAATGTACTAGTTCAGCACATCCAACCTCCTACAGTTTCATTTTGGAGGAAAAGAGGCACAATGAATTCCTTCCCTCTCCTCCCCTCCTCCCATGAACTAGTTCTTGCAGCCTTGAAGCCGAAGCGTTTAAAGAGGGTGGGAGAAGGGGTGTCTTTGGATGCTGAAGGGGTGGGGGCAGACCCTAGGCTGTGGCCACTGCAGGCAGAGGAACAGAGCAAGGCACATGCTATCTAACGCTCACCTTTCATGAGGCATCTCATAAGCAAGGAGCCTGCACACGGAGCAGCACCTTAACTGCTCATGAAGAGGTTGCATCCTCCTCCTCAGTGTCTGCAATAAGGATGAAGGCCATTGATGAGGCTCACCTGTTCCCAATAACCCAGTGCTCGCCAGCAGGGATCAGAGAGACATCATCAATCCACTKGCAAGCGTGCCAGTATCATTAAGGAGAGGCAAGGCCCCCTCTATGTTGGCTTGTAGGTGCTGCAAACCTGAGGACCTCAGTCGTCAGAGGAATTCTTAGAAGCAGTTTCACTGTYTTAGTGTTGGTCTATTGCGAGTGAATTCCCACTGAAGTCAATGCTTGCAACAAATCTTGCATTGCAAGGCCTGTAGAAAACAGCCAGAGTTCATGGCTTTCTTTTCCCCTCCTCTCCTCTTGTACTCCATTTTCTCTATTACAGCACTTCTGACCGTCACAGTGCAATTCCTGATTTATACTGCTGAATCATGGTTACATGCATTCATCATCTATAAGGCAGAACACAGCCTTACATCCAGATAAAATGTTATGGTTCATTCAAGGCAAAGAAAGGCGCTACAAGTTCCAGCAAAYGTAGCACAAGCACCAGCATTTTAAAGCAGAAACCCTAAGGGCATCTGTCTTTATTTAGCTGGAAGTAAACAACCGAGTTAGACATAGAGACTAGTGAAAACAACCCAGAGCCTCTTCAGCATTGCACARCATCATTGCTTTGGATATTGATGCCAAGATTAAGAAATCTAGATGTTGAGTTTCCAATAAGATCAGATCTGACAAATTTTACRTTCCACCTATTGAGTCCCACAGCTATTAAGCTCAAGGGAATGCATGAGAAGGAACAGATTGTGGATGTAGGAGATTCTAGAGCAAGTCTGATACCGTATCACAAGTTTCTAAAATTAGCAGATACGCATACCAGAAGCAAGGCGTGCCTGTGTCTGATTAGAGTTGTAGAGATGAGGAGCAACTCTCCTAAAATGAAAAGCAACTAGAAAGCAGAGGAGAATCTGCCCCAAACCGTCCAGATTGTGGAAGTCTTCCTCAGTACTGTACAGGGAAAGAAATATTCCTCCAAGAGAGATGACTGAAAGTCTAACTCAGACTCCTGCTGCAATGCCAACTTAATTAACATGCTTAACTGCTCAGAGATATCTAAGATTATTCACTGGATTGGCAGCCTCTTCTCACTGCTAATTGTGTTTTACCTTGCAGTGAGTGCAGGAGCGAAGATGAATGAGTACAGTAGCTCCATCTTTTCCTGCTGGAGGAGAATCACACCAAGTAATTCTGACTTTGACGTACTGTCTTGTTCTTGCAGGTTTATTTATATAAATAAACATGTGTGAGCCGGGGAAAGCTAATGAGCTGGATGGCAGCAGCACCGAGTCCTTCGAGGGCTGCTTTGGCAGCCTTTGCTGGAGCTGCTCTCCAACACAGCAGAGCTCAGCTCACCTTGCCCACCACCTYGTGCCCCACCAGCACACATGTGCTCTGGGCAAACCCTTGGGTGCAAACACTGCCCAGTTTGGTTAAGCAGAAAGTTCACCTGGCCAAACTGCTGCTGTGCAAACTCTTCTCTTGTTTCACCATCACTTTCTGACAACGGAAGCAGAATTACAGTATTTTCTGGAGTGGGCAGAGCCTGAGGTTAAAGCAAGGAAAACATGGGATAGGTTAGGGATGACAGAACCCTTCCCAAGGAGCCTAGTACTCCCACATTCACTCCTCTGTTCATTCTCAGGCTGGAGCAGCCTGAAGGGAGACCATCAGCAGCATAAAAAGGCACTGAATGCCTTGGGTCCGTGGTATGCTGCATGCTTTGAGAGATGCCCTGCAGCTTTGCCAGGGGAAACGCTCGCAGCTTCTTTGACTGTGGAGATGGTGAATCTGCACTTGAGACCAGCCTTAGGGCTCCTCTAAGAACAGTCTAAATATAACCTTGCACTAGYGAACTCATTGGAAGCTTTAGTGCTTACTTTAACTTTTAATCTCACACATTTAAGGCTGAAGTCATTCATGGTTCCTTGCGTCTCCTAGAGATACATCCACGTCCAGAGGCATCTGGTCCCTCAGTTTAAATGTAGTAAAAACTGTCTTCGGCACTTATGGAGAATGGGGCAAAGGAGACCACTAATGGTGGCCACAAAGCTACTGTTGCCCTTTCACAGCTCAACAGCATCTCTAATATAGGCACCATTCCACAAGGCAGAAAGGAATYGCAGCTGCCACGCAAGCATCTGCCTGGGACACCCTTCCACTGCACAGATTGCTTCAGCTCCATTGAAGGCCGCTCATTATCTCACCACCRGTGGTAGCTGCGAACACATTTTAAGCAGATCTAGCTACAACATAGCCATGGCTTTTGGTTTTGCCCTCAAAATAGTAGTATAGAAACCCATTTGTTTTAATCCCAGCAGGGGATGCATAAATTATAATTGCTGTACAGAAATAAGAAAGATTCTTACTAAAATGGTGTCTCTGGTACTTCCGCACACAGCCATTAAATCCTCTTGCACAGGTATAATGATGCACAGGTGTAGTTAATTGACTTTTCTAGAAACTAAAGGAGCTTTGCAGGTTCTTATATTTAGAGAGGCAATCATGTCCTGTGCATTAAAGATAGGGCCAAATGCCCAGGTGCTGATAATGCCCCAACACCCTCCCACCAGCAGGCAGAAGCTGTGAAAGAAAGACACTGTCTGGAGCAAAGCTATGCTCCAAAATCAGGGTCATACAATTCTTTAAAGTTACTATAGTACTATATAGCATCCATGCATGTGTAATTCCTCTTAATCAATTCCACTGAAGCCTCTGGATTGGGTGGTATAATTTGGAAGCAATGGTAAAATATTTAAGGTCTGACTTGATCTTTACGACCTATATTACCATTACAATGTTGCATTATGAAAACTAAAAGAAGACTAAGCTGAAATTATTGATAGAAATCATGATCTATGTTTCATTGAAAGCTGCTCTCCAGTATAGAGATTGTACTTTAAAATAAGAATCAGTTTTAAAAAACAAGTTTTCAGCTCCTTACTGCTTTTATGAATTAGTCCATCAAATTGCTCCATGTTCTAACCTTAAATAAGCATGTGAATAACAAATTATTCTCTTGAGTCACTATTAGTCCTATTGAATGCCAAGTAATTCCTAATGTTTCTTATTCTTTAGCGAGCAGAAAGCTTGGCAGCCAGCAGAGGAACACTGCCACAAAAATGAAACAAGCCATTTTGACGTTCCAAGTCAGGGAAATGGCCAAGCAGAGGCAGCAGCTCCACACTATGTGCGTGGATTTTACAGTCTGTGCAGAGCCAAGCAGACAGTTCTCCTTTCCTGCCTCCCTGCACTGCAGCACACGTTGCACCCGTGAAACACTGCTACAGCACTGGGGCTGCCTGTAACCAAAAGCAGAGCTTTCCGCTATGATAAAACCCAGAAAAGCATACTGGACACACTGGGATTTCCACCCTGCAACAACGCATTCTACCAAGAAAGTAACATCCAAATTTCATTTATTTTTTGAAGGCCATTCAGGTTTTGCAAGTTCCACTCTCAAGATAAAAAGCTCACAATATAAGAAACAGTTCTTAGAGCAGTGCTGCTGCCTTGCCACCCATTGCTTGTGCTGGACTAGGTGTCCAGCTTGCCAGCCCCTGCAGTCATGCCAGTAACACTGAAGGACAGGACTGTTAGCAGACAGGGATCCTCGTTAGGGAATGAAATTAGGATAAGCTCCCAAACTTTTCTTTAATAAGTGGAATTTGCTGGTTCACAGTCCTGCTGCACAAGCCTTTGTGTTAGCACACCTGAGTGCATGGAAGTAATTACCAGCAGAGCAATAATATGGTGGTAGGGAACTATATAAATTGGTATTGCCTCKTATGCTTTGATCAAAACAATAAAAAATATAAAACAGAAAGAAAAAGAAAAAAGTACTGACAGATGACATCCAGCTAATGTGCACAGATATATATATGTATATATTTCTTTAAGTTGGGAAAGGTAGCCACTCCAGACATAAAATATAAATGGAATTAAAGATATTCTACAGAAAGAAAGAAAAAGTAACTGAGGAAGAAAGAATAACAGGGATTTCTTTGATGTTATTTTATTAATCACAGCTTCTTTTAAAGCTTGTTGATGACCATATGCTATCAATTTCAGTCCTGTAACTAGTGCTGCCAAACATTTTGATTAGGATACTTGAACCATGGATAGCTGCAACAATAGCAGCCCATGTTTAAAGGTTTATACACTCCGTTGAGCAGACAAAACAATCAGCGGTGACCAACCTACATGAATAATAACACACACCATCCGATCTCCAGAATATTCACTCTTCTGGTCTCATCTCAATAAAGCAAAGATATTTCTGTAATTCCATCTGCTTTGYTTCTTATTTTATTGCTGTTCAAGTGCAGCACAAAGATAGAAGAGATGCTCTAGGTGTAGCACAGAAGACCTGACACAGTTTTGGATAGATGGTTCAAAATAAGCTATACAACTGTGAGTAACAGATAATACCTACATTGTGAAGCAACCCCCAGTGAACCTTATACCACTCCTGCACTCTGTCCAGGGATAGCTGCATTGCAGAGCTGCACACAGGACGTTTCCTTTCCTGCTTTTTCCAGAAAGAGGAGGTTTTCTTTGACTTTTCTATGGGCTTATGTTATTCAGCTGCAGGGGGATATATTATGGCAAAGGAAAGCAGAAAGCTGGTGAGCTCTGGCTTCTTTTCTTTGAGGCAGCCTGGGCTTGCAGTTTTGAGAGGACTGGGAAATGCTCTCAAGAACTGCTTTTTTTTTGCTGGAAGGAGTCAGGGGGTGGTCAAAGTCACAGGAAAGAGTGAAGAGCTGGGGRGTGGGAGCAAAAAGCAAAACCAGTATCATCAAAACCACCAGAAACCTCAGTAAGACAAAAATCAAAGTCATAAGGAGCTCTCAACTTAAGGGTTTTTACTTTGAACAGATTCCTATTTATTATCCATCAGCAGCAGCAGAAGCTTCCTTTGGGATGCTCTAGAGTTTTTATAGCATCCAGCTACTGCGGCAGCCTCTGTGTAATCTAGCAGAGATCAATGCTCTTATCTCCACAGAAAAATGTGTGAAGACAATTTCCTTAAGTAATAATACTGGGAGGTAGTGAAAATGCTTCCAGGTGTTCCAAGAAAGCATTTATGCAAAGCAGGAATTGAGAAACTCTCTCAAATTGCTAATGCTCTAGTGACAAGGAACAGATTAGAGCTGTACATTAAAATCCTTACCAATTGCTGCTGCTGGCTCTAAGGGCCAAGTTCAAATAGCTAAAGGTTGTCTAAAAATGAGAAATATCACATAGATGGATYCTGGCGGGAGATGCCAAAAAACGCTGCATTTTTTTATGGAGTAACCTCGTCTTTCAAAGTGGGGAATTTGGCCCCAAAATGAGGAAAGTTTATAAAGAAACTAAAGCGTCAACCTGGGGCAACACAACACGTGCCCAGAAACCCTCCTGAACACCCATTCACATACTGAATTACTTCCATCTTCCAGCCCTCCTCTCAGCTCAGGCACCAACCTGGGCAGTTTCTCCACACAAGCAGCAGGTCTGCCTGGAGACTCCACCATCTACTTCAGTGATTTCATCTCCATCAATCAGAGAAGACTCTCAGGTGTCACTTTTTTTTTTTTTTTTTTCCTGCAAAGAGACCTTTTAAGCTGTCAGTTCATTGCTGTCTGCCAAGGATGCCAATCTGTGGCATCACCCGGCAAAACACCCCAGCATTGCAGAAACCTCCGTGCAAAGAGCCCACCCAGAGCTCCGAAGCAAGATTTGCTCCAAGTTAGGGGCTCTTCTGCACTTTCTCTCATTTCAGAGCTTAATTCAACTAATGAAATAACTTTTCAGCTGGGTCTTCACTGCTGATTTTTGCCAGCATCGCTTGTGTCAGCTTGACAAGTTATGAGGAGGCGAGTTCTGTGATGAGGACAGCCACGACAGCAAAATCCCACAGAGTGGATGCAGCTCTGGTAGCAGAAACGCACTTCGCTGGCATGACTTATTTTCATTAATAAACAGCAATAAAACAGCAGCTCCTGGTCTGAACTGCATCCACATGACATGGGGGGGACRGCAGGCAGGCCTGAGCTCTCTATGAGCTCTGCAATGCGTATGGCATAGGCCATTCCTAATGAAGACCATGTAGCTCCATGCCCATGGCATTGAGCTAGTGCTTAGCAAACTCAGCATGGCTCTGATACCACAGCGTGGCCTCCAGCTCAGCACGCAGCTTGCTCAAGCTTGGGCACCCTCTGAGGCTACAGCCGATCTTACAGCACTGGGAGCACCGTATGACACCAAATTAACATGGGAATGTGGCCCATGGGGTGCTGGTTTCCACACCGCCCTGGAGGAGCTGCCAGAAGGAGGCTTACATAAGCGAAGCCCTCCCAGGCTGCCTGTCCCCGCTGTTCACCAGCACAGCAAAACAAAAGGCTACAAGCGAGACGAGTAAGTGGGCTTTCTCAGATGCCAAAGCAGCTTGAGAAAATGGGCTTAAGTTCTGAACAAAAAATTCCCCGRAATGACAGAAAACAGACTTTGAGCCAAGGAACAAAGCTCTTACTGTAAAACTTTAATAAAGAACAAAGAATATCTATTTCATCTCTCCAAGATACCGACAGCATTGCATAGAAAGGGATTTCAGCGGCTATTAAGTGACTAGCTACATTATAGTTTGAGAGACTCATTACGGTGCTCTTCAGCTATTGTCAACTCATACTAAATTACTGACTTCTCCCAATTTGGGAGGAACACAAGCAGTGCTTAGGAGACAAAGACCTGCCAGAGTCAAGTTAATAGCAGAGCAATAACCTGGTCTCTGCRATAGCACAGCCAAGTGTGTCCCATCCTCAGCCTTGCAGCTCAATAGGCTCAGAGGACTCTTGCATGGGCGCAGTCTCAGTTTGATGATAGTCAAGCACAGTCTGAAGGAGCGATACAGATTAAAAAGCATTCCTCCTTTTTAAGCCCAATGTTCATTTACATGCAGGTCTGCGAGGGCAGGAAGGCTCCTTGGGAAAGGAGTAAGAGAACGGATGGAGAACTGTTTTGGTTTGAAAAAATAAGTAAGTAAGCAAATAAATAAATAAATAAATAAATAAATAAATAAATAAAAATTAAGAGAAGACTTCTCAAGCCCATATGCAGCGCATGAATTTTGCAGCCCAGTGGAGGAGCACCAGCAGTTGTCCCAGGCTGTCCTGGCTCATAGGTCCACTCCCAACTAGACAGTTTCTAATGGGCCAGGCAATGGCTGCTGGAAGACATGGAAACTGTTTCACCCTCCTGTAAGCCCACCTTTCTGCCCTTCACTATGCAGGGTTCTGCTCAAATCTGAACATACACTATGCCCAAAACAGGTTAATATAAAGCTTTTACTGAAATAATGTGAAGGTAAGAAAGAGATCTGATATAGCTTGTATTGCTCCAAGTTTGTTGTAGAGACTCTGCGACTCCAGAAGAAATTAGTCCACCTCCCTGAGAAGGCTATTAATATTTCTTTAACTGAATATTCCCCTTACTAACGTGTTCGTGTGTCTCCTGCCTCCTCCTGTCATTCTTCTCCTTTGGTGTCATCTTCAAATTTACCATGTTCTTTCATGAGGTTTAAATGAATAAGAATCAATGGTTGTGGACTGTGTTTTCAGATATTCTTGTTAATATTCACAACAGAAAGCTGTTGAACTAGGAAGTTGATTATTATTCTGCAGGAACAGAGACAGTTTGGACAGCTAGACTGGTGCTGTTAGAATCAAAACAAAAACAAAGCAAAACAAAAAAATCTACATCAGGGAAATAAAGATGGGCTTTTGCTAGGTCAGCTCCTGTGCATCGCCTTGGGGAAAATAGCTGCCTCTGTTGATTTTTTTAATTTTTATTCCTTGGTTCTGCAAGAAGATATWTGGGAGGAAGTTATGGATGTTTATAGTTTGAAGAAGTTTCATTTTCATTCTCTTCTACACATATGAGGGGGTCTCTCAGGACCCCTCTCTTTCTTCTCATTTGTTGTGGTGAGTCCAGCAACTCACTCTTCAGGATGGTTGGCTGGAGGGTGMTAACCTCCCTATTTCTTGTATTTCTTGTGCAAGTTTGGAAAAGACTCCAAGCCTGGATGCACTATGCCAGTTCCTTGCTTAGTACTTTGATTATACGCATGACCTGGGTGGCTTTGCATCCAGATCTGCCGCAGCTCAGCTACTTCCATCCACTGCTGGGTGTTCATTTGGCTTGGCTGCAGGGACTAAGGGAAGGATGAGCTCCCTGCTGCTCTGTGCTCCCCACTGAGCACTGCCGTAGCAATAAGCAGGGCAGAAAGGAAATGGAGCTGTATTTGTGTTCTCATTCTCAAAGCAAAGGCTTCCTTCAACATAACAGTCACCAGATTTGCACTTCTGTTATTTCTCTTCCCACAGTTACAGAATTAAAAAGGACCTTCATATTTTTTCACTGCTGCTCAGAGGTCAGTATGGAAAAGTGCCAGGAAAGTGTCTTGCAAGACTTGTCTTTGMATTCCTTAGGGTATCTGAGACATTGTACTCGCACAAACTAACACACTGGTGCTATGTCCTATACATGAAAACATTCTCCCTTTCTCGGGAACAGAGAGGTGCTAACAAAGAGCCTCAGCCGACGAGGAGCACATAGGCATGGGAATAGCTCACAGACCCTCAGCAGCAAAAGTCTGCACCTCTGCGGCATTCTCTGAAATATTCTCACTGGCTCCCTACTGGCAMAGTCCAATTTGTCCTCTATGACTTTTATCAGGCATTACCAGGAGAGGGAACCTGGTGAGAYCTTGGTGCACTAGAATACTGCTGTAGGAGTGAGAAACTGTATTTGCATGTTTTCTTCCCTTTTAATCATTTTTCTTCTTTATTTGCTGCCTAAGTATGACCTGAATGGATATTCTTGGGCAGAGTTTTGAAGGAGGGGAGGCCCTTAYCAGTAATGAAAGGAGTGTCCCGTCTAGCCCACCAACAATCCTGGTCCCCTCCATTCCTCCTCTTAATAGCAGGAGAAAGCACAAGAAAACACATCTCCAGCATACCTGCTAGTACGTTCCTCTCCTTATGAGYTGTAACACAGTCGTGGTGACATTGGAAAGTCAGGTTGGAGCAGAGCTGCTTCACATAGGTGGATTTCCAGCCAAAAATAAGCTAAAAAAAGAGAAAAACAAACAGGTGGCTGGAGAAGGCAGAAGGGCAGGTGGGATTGTGTGTTGCAGCCGACTGGCTTGAGTGCGTTTGCCTAAAACCAAGCACGGGCCTGGGGCACAGGCTGCACCTGTAAGCAAAAAACACTCATAAATAGGGTTAAATGACTCACTAAAGGCCCTGTCCGTAGCTCGTGAGACACGTGTAAGCACAAATCAGTTCTCACAGACAGGYGGAGAGGCCTCTTTCTAGGCCTCTTTGCCAAACTCAGCAGCAAGAGTGTATTTAGTTCGTTATATAAATGTTGTTCCCCCGTTGTTCTTCCTTCTGTGTTTCTGCCTTTCTATTCTAACTTGGACATCACAGATGCTGGCCAGATGCTCAGCTTCACCCTTGACCAAAGCCTGGAGAAAAAATGATGTTGCTGAGAATTAATTTGCAATAACAGAGTGAAGAGAGGCCTATAATTTTCAGGTCTACTCAAAGCACATTTTAAAGAACTTTGGACACAGTTTTTTAAAGTTCTCTCTAGGTTTTGTTTCCTGGAAATGTTTTATTTCACAACCCCTAGACCAATCTTTGCCTATTTTCGATGTCAGAGAGGATTTAAATTGTTCTATTAAAATGAGAAATCTCCTCAAAATTTGACTGTACCTGGGAATGATATGTACTGTGATAAGTACTAAAAATGTTTGATTCCTTTCCCACAACTTTTCATTTTTATGCTCTTCTCATTTCAAGTAGCCCAAAGAAGAAAGCTGTGAAACTACCATACCTCATAATGCTTTCAGCATGTCTGAAATGTAAATCCTGTGGCAAAGGCTATTCTTGAAATATATCAAAATAGGAATATTTTAGCTGAACAGGGAGATTTTTTATGAACTTGCTTATATGAAGTGAATCTGCAAAATTTTAGACATTCTTAACACATAGTTGACACCTTGCATTCCAATGACACAAACACGACACTTTGCATCCCTCTACCATCTCACTGCTTGACTGGCGATTAAAAAAACCTACTTGACATTATTTTCATGTCGCTTTTTATCAGGACAGTTAGGTAAAATTCATAATTTGATTGTGAAGGAAAAGCTTGAAAACTTCCGTGTACTGAGATATTCCCTAAGATCAAAAGGTGGTAGTGTATTTTTCCTCCCAACAAGGGTCACAGAGTATGCAGCATGTGTGGATTAGTACTGTGGGGAATTGCTATTTTAGCTGTTCACTTAGGAGCTAATCCCCACTTACAKGAGGGCCACAATCAGCAGCTCTGCTGAAGCTGATTGCCTCAAAAATTAAATTTAAGCCAAGTAACTCTGCGAAAGCTCCCCGTCTTCACTGCTGGAAAATGGCAAATGGTGGGAGGACAAGGAGTGGGCGAATTGCTTTATAACAAACAGTAGCTCCACAAAGACATCTGTGGGCACCGTGGTGGCAGGGCCGGTGCGGTGGCACAGGCCGAGAAGTTGCTGGTGGCCTCCAAGGAGCTCAGAGAGCTGCTGCTTTACCCCAACTACCTGCAACTGCGGTGGCCAAAAGTCCACTTTTTGGGTCAGGTCTGTGTGTGTGAATGAGGGAGGGGAGGTGCAACAAAGGATGGCTTCTTCTTCAGGCTCCTTCTCATTCCCTGCCTCCCTTCTCGTTACTCATTTGTGTCACTTCTATGTTCTTTTGTCCTCCATGCTAATTTGTTATTCTATTATCTGTGGAGGTGGCTTCACAACACAATTAAGGAAGAGAAATCAGCATTCCCAACCTGCCTGGGTTGTATTTGCTCTGCTAACTGTTTTTTGAAAATTTGTATTTAATTAATAGAGAGCATTAGGATGCCATTTGGGGAGGCTGTGAGAATGCTCTCTTAGAATGACTGAATTGTTTATTGATCTTTTAAGATTGCCTGCATTTGTGGTAATTTCTGATGCTTATGTTTTATATTTATGTCAAAATCAGGACAGTCAAATAAAAAAAAAATGGAAAAAACAAGTTTTTTTTTCTTTGAAAAATAGCATATATCTATGAGGCTATATCCTTTTATCAGAAAGAGTAAATTTCCTAAGCACAAAGAATTGAAGGTTGACCTTTGAATACTTCTTTGCCCTCAMGATTAATTTGTTCTGTTTAATTATGGGATTACTATTCTTTATGGGRATATTGCTACCTTATTTCTTTTCAGATACGTGCTACCTTCACGCTATGGAAATGATTGATTATTGTACTAAATAAATGCCATTCCCAAGCTCCAGGCATTATTTGCACTGGAAATATTTGGTGGGAAATACAGTGAAAAGCCATGCTGAAACTGTACTGAACTACAAAACCAAGCTCTTAAATGAATCTGTGAACCCACTGACCCACGGATTTCTTTCCCTTCTGTCACAGGCCAACAGAATTAAGAATGTAGATACATCAGGGTTTCTTTTCCCTTGCTTTCTAATTGCCTTAGCCCTGTGAGAAGGCAGCAGATGTGAAGAGGGACCCTATTACTGTGAAACCAGCCAGGTCTAAATTTAGGCTAAYGAACTATTTCAGAGACCCCATTTCATAACACAATGATCCAAAAAGAAGAGTTCATCCAAGAGTTAGGAKCTTAGTTAATATTTGCCCTTCCTGGAAATGATCTTACTAGGTTAGATACTGCTCTCACATAGGATTTAATTAAGAGTAGCAACATTAGATAGAAAAATATATGTATTTATTGCTAAAACTGTATAGAGGGAGAATATCTCAATCCCAGTGGAGCTATTCAGTGATTAACTAGACAGCTACAGGAAACCAGGGGAAGATTCGCTAGGTCCCTGATGCTCTACAGTGCTGGGTTTTTTGCCTTCCTACTAGTGAAGCCTGCTAGACTGGAATATAGGTGCCTGGACAGATGTCCTCAGTCAATCCTGCTCCTATTGCCAAATTGAATCTACCTAAACTAGCTGCTGAATAACAAAGCCAAATGACAACTTTTGAATCCTGAAGCCCAAGAAAGAAATGAACCTACAAATCCTAATGTTTAGGAACAGTAATTCACAACAGGAGAAGACTCTCAAGATCCAGGAGACAGTTACATCCCAGTCTCTGCTCCAGCAAGAACATAAAAAGTGAATTTCCAACTTTAGAGCAAGGGAAGTTTCTAATAGGCAAATGCAGTCTGGTTTATTTCCCCTGTAAATCTAAGATTTGATAAAATATAAAAATAAATCACTCCTGCAATATACAGTTACCAGCTAAAAAATAAATAGAGGGGCAAGGACCCTACTCTTTGACATTCTGTCACTCCTCAGTGATACTTGCTCCTTCACCTTTAGACCTTCTTTTCCTCTTTGGTTTCTACTTTATTTTCTCTTCAAACTGTATTTGACATTTTGCATGAAAGATGCATCATAAAAAAAAATTGCATTGTATTAAAATATGCTGGAAAACTTGTTCCAGTTCCTCTTGAATTCATATATACATGCATCTGTATGGCAAGCTAAGGTTTACTCTGGATAGGTGCAAAGACCCTTAAAATTCATGAGCCTTTCTCTGAGACAGCACTCAGGTGCACATCCATCACAATTTCTGTATTTTATGATCTGCACCATGTTGGGTTTTTTTTTGCCTCTGAGTTCCTGTTTGCTCTTGAAATCGCTGAATTGTCGGCCCTATACTGCTAAATGAGCTGTTCACCTGAATCAAAATTGTTGGCCATCTGGAATCCTGTTTGAAAAAGGAACCCAGGTTGGATATATGAATAACAATCCCAACTCCCCGCCCTAGTCTCCAATGAGGCAGAAAAAGATACASTGTCAGGGAGATGACTGAGAAAGGTTGTTATCTGCATTAGTGAAGGGCTGTGATTATCGCGTCCTCTGAGCTGCCTTCCCTGTTCTGATTAGCAGATGCCTTTCTGTGTGAAAGCACCAGCCACCAACTTCATCTCCTCGAAGACAGCTGCAGTCCTCAGGGCTGGAGAAGGACCAAGAGAGCTGCAGCTGCAAACCCCTCGCCGATAACTAGTCCTCACAGAGTGGAGGCATTTAGTGAATCCACAAGCGTGTAATATTTGCATTGGTTATATGTTAAGAGCACTGCAGCTGGCACAGGATTTACATAAAGCAATTCTCACCCAAACAAGTCCTTTGCTGAATCCTTCCTCCTCCTCTCCTGAAGCTCTTCAGAATAAATGCTCCTCTACAGCCACCTGGAATTTGTTAAGGAAACACCCTTTCATTAGAGAGCTGCATTGGAGGTGTGGGATACTGATAACTGGAGGCTATTTAGAGAAAAAGGATGGTAGTCTTGTCACTTTTGGTATGTTATTCACTGCATTCCACCAGGACAGAACTCACAAGAAAAAAAAAATATGTTTTCATGCAATGCAACCAATATATGTATTTTCATTTGCAGAAAATGGTTCTCTGTTTTCCCTTTAATACTCAGAAAGGAAGGCAAAGGGGAACTGCTTGGAAAACTCAGTCTGAGATTTGTAGCTGCAAGATATCACATCGATCTTATTCTTTTCCAGTTTGAAATTAAGGAGACCATCCTATGGTTTGATTTGGGCAATATAAAAAAGCTACAAATGAAGGAAAAAAAAAAAAAAAAAAGCTAAAGCTGAAAAATTCCAGTTCTGGTGGACAAAGACACACTCCCCAAAGAGCCTTGTTTCTCAGCATAAATCAACGAAGTGTTTACGTATGTACTTAAGTGCCTGTTGCATTAAGGCCTGTCATGGTTATTTCCCTCAGCATTACCCATTAGGCATAATGAGTTAAGAAAGCACTTGTGTTAATACTGGAAATGGCCATCCATCACAGTTATAGTATCATTTTGAATAAGCCCTTTCAATCCAGCTCTAGAGAACTACAGACAAGGACAGACCAAAGCACAAAACAAGTATGGAAATTACCCCTCCTCTTTTTTACCTCTGACTGATGGGAAGTGCATCTTGTGCATCTTCTGCTGTGCRACCTGATGGGACTGCACTTAAATATAAACACATCTGAAAATCTACGTGTCTAGAAAGTCCCTGGAGCTGCTCCTAGCTTATATCAGAAACAACTCTGTGTTAATCTGAAAATCTGTATCCGTAARGAGGTCTCATTCTGATAAGCTTGTTCTGAAAAACTTTGTCTCCTGTTCTTCTCCACTGTTTATTTTGCAGGTATGAGGTCATATAACCCTCGTGCAAAAATTCTAGCTTAAACACAGTCTTACGAAGCAGCCACTGAAACAATGCTGAAATATTTAGATTGTACTTTGCTTATTGCTGTAATTTCCTGCATGTCTCYCTCTCTGTCTTCTCCACTCGCTCATTGTCTGTGCAATACACTCCAGCCGAGTGCCCTCTTGGCTGARTCTGCTGCCACGGGTTACTTGTCTGGAACAAAATTCAGTCTCCAGCAGAAAAGTGATGGAAAACAGAGAGCCAGGAGTGAGAAACAAAGACTGTGAATGCTGCTATGAATTTTCCTCCTTCTGTCTGTACAAAATTTAGGGTGTAATATGTCCTCTTGACTGGTCTGACAGTGGAGCAAAAGAGTACAAAGCAGCTCCCCTCTCTGCAATGGGTCGGTTGTTTCACAAGACCACAGGAAAGGAGGTCTGCTGCTGAACTTCTCCCCTTGCCAGCAGGTTGCATAAGGAAGGAGAAAGCAAGGTGATGGAGTGGGCAAGGAGGAGAGTCCCCACCTACCCATCTCCCACTGCAGCAGAACCAAGGCTTAAGGAAAAGGGCTGTGCTCCAARAGAGGGCTGGCAGCAGCTCAAACCCACCAGGATGAAAGCAGGAACAGGCACAGAGTTATGAATTGCCTCTTGCTTGGGGTAACCTGCATGGTGGCCCACAACCCAAGGCAGCAGCACCACAGACCCCCCAAGTCCAGTGCTCTTCTGAGGCAAATGGACCTCTTAATTTTACTTTGCAAAATGTCACAGTTAAAATTTAATTTTCAGTTGTTGCTTACATACTATACTGCTCAGAACGAAGAGAAAAACTTGTCCTCTGTCCTACCCCTAAGTGACACCCCCATCCGCAGAACGCAGGGGAATTTGCCATGTTGAGGTCACCTTCAGGCTCCCTTTTCTTGTTGTTTCTTTGGATGAGATAAGTTTTGTTCCAAAGAAGTAACTTACAGCAGCAGTCGGTACAAAGGACACTTGACTAAGTGTCAAGTGTACCGCACAGAAAGGCCTAAAAAGGCATTAATAAAAAGAACTGCAGTGAGATATATTTTGTTTGGTGAAAAGCAGCAGCTGATGCGGTATTTTTCGGATGGGTTTGTGGCTTTGCCTGATAGGAGGTATGATTCTAGTGCCCTCCTGATGCTACTCAGCTTCAAGGAACCAATATAAGCRGGCAGGACAAAGAGATGTTCCTGTGGCAGAGGAACCTGCAACATCACCCCTTCCCTTTTGTTATTAAATAGTTGAGGAGGGTGAGTGAATGGCAAGGGTCAGAAAAAAGGAAATACTGTCACTGTATATATAATTCTGTTTTCTCCAGGGACAGATGACTAAGTCCTTAGAGCAGTAGGGAAGGGAGTCTCTTTCCCAATACTTTCTGCCTAGCTGTGAACCAGAGAAATTGAGAGTTTCATTCATTTCTCCACTGCTTGTGACTATTTTATTGGTTGGCAACAGCGCTATTCCAAATTTCCTTAATGAAATGTCCAAAGAGAGGTCCCACTAGTGTGAAGGAGACAGTGTCTGTGCTTTCTGGGTTGGACTCCTGGTCCCTTCTTCTCGCAGAAGAAGCGGTTGGAGACATGTGCTCTCTGTTAGTGGGACATTCATCATCGAAGGTGTCTTTGCACCAAGAGTTTCAACAATTCAGCCTTCCAAAGTCATGTTAGGCTTTCACAGTTCACCATTGCTTAGTGAACAAGATGATTTACAGAGGTATCTRCAGCACTTTTTCACAAAGATGTACTGCAAGTTAATAATTAAGTGCAGGTAGTTGCTGTACCTTAGCCATGTCAAAACTGGGCMGAAAAAAAATGCAGCCATGACACCTTAGGGAACTGCATTTCTGGATATGGCAGGTGGTAACAAGAGGTAGAAACCCATCAAGCATTAAAGCCAGAATGTCATGGACTCATCTCTGATGCTATAGAGAGCACAGTCAGCTGAGCGGCACATGGAGTCCCTGTGCTCTGAAAGGGGAAATAAAAAGAGGTACAATATTAATTTCTTAGCCTACATAGATCTGCCCTTTAGTGCAATCCCCTGTACAGCAGGGATCTGGGAAGCTCCCCTACATCCCTGTAGTACATGTGTTTTCTCTCCTCAATACCATCTGCTACACTGATTTGTTTAAAAAAAAAGAAAAAAAAAAAGGCAAATCTTTAATCTTCTGCYACGATGTGAACAGAATCCTGCTCTGGGCACTGGCTGTGCCTGACAAGGACCGCGATGTGCAGCTCAAACAAAACGATGCCTCCAGCCTTGGGACAAGGCAGCAATGAGACCTGAGCAGCAGCCACTGGGCTCTCATGTGCAGTAAATGAAGGGATGGGCTCAGGGAGCAGCTGTAACCGGAATGTCACCCAGCRTGTGTCGTCAGGAGAGGATATAGCCATTAGAAAAAAGGCTTCAAAGCAGCCTTCGTGTAAAAACAAATCTTTTCTCTTTTTGGTTTAAGCACAAGCAATTCTGCTGCAGTTAAGAAAAGGGGCTCTATTCTAGCGAGGCTCACATGCATCCTTCYGCAGGAAGGGTTGCGTGTTTGTCAGGACATACACCTGCTATATCATTACAGCCAATGACCCCTGACTTCTGCCAGTTYAGCTGCAAGAATAGCTGCATGCAAACAATATTTGCGGTTGTTTCAATACTTGAGTGTTTTCTTGATTTCCAGAAAGCAGCTGGGAAAAAAAAAAATGCCATCCAGGAATTTAGAAGCCAATTTCAAGCCCTGGTATGTCCAATTTCATGATGTGGGTGGGAAGAGATGGAATCACACCCCAGGGAGCAGATGCACGGTAACTCAGTACACTGGCTCCTCCAGTGGCATCAGGGTTCACTCCTGCTTTCTTCTGATGGAGTTTGCTGCCTTTGCAGCTGCCGGTGGCAGATGTGGATTTCCTGGGGCAAGTCTAAGGCCTCCCCATCCCTTTCCCAGGCAGTGCCAGCTGGGTGGCTCTGCGGGTTTCCCTTTTTTTTCCCTTTAAATGCAGGGCTGTGTACCTGTCATGGATGATGCCCACTGCTCACTGGCAGCTTTGTTCACAGATACAGTAATTAATCATCAAGTGACAGGGTGGCAGCGCCCTTAATGCACTCAGTTGACTCCGGGTGATGAAGAAGGGCTCGACTTCTCTCTGCTGGACAAAAGCGGTGAGCTGGGAAGAGGCCGCTTGCTTTGCAAGAACTGCTAAACCCCGATGACTTGCACCTCCAATGCTTCTTCCATCCCAAAGCATCACCGAGTGCTTTGAACTGTGAAGCTGGGACTCCCAGTGCRCATCCTCTAGAGCTCCTGGGCATCCTTTCACCAACCAGGGCTCTGTCCTGGGCTGTGCTGTAGGGGCAGACAAGTTGTGCAGCTGTCAAGTAGTGACCTGCAGAAGCTCTTTGCTACAGCAGAGAGCTTCACTGCAGGAAGAACTTCCCTTATTCTGGACCAGATTATTTGCACCTCCCTGAGGTATTAGTTGCCACTGTCAAATGTTGCTGTTACTAAGTGCTAATCCATTGCTGGAGGCAAAGGGGGTCAGGGAATTGCTTTCAGTGGCATGCATTTAAAACCAGCTCCTGAACACCCTAGTTTGGGCAGATATCTCAAACTAAATGAGATATTTTTCTGGGTAAGGTTTTTGGCGTTTGGCTATAAACTGCTATTAAGAAGTAGAGCAGTTATCACTCATGAATATGCATGTGGCTGTATTGAAATGTGCATACTATCAGCATAAAACCTTGCAAATCCTTTACTTCAGCTAATACTGGGGAAACAAGGCAATTAGATTATTAGTTCACCCACCAACAGCAACGTTTTACCAGCTACTTAGAGAAGCCAGTGGCTGTGTGAGCCTAGCCATGCCAGCTGCTATTATTGCYCTTCTGTTGCATGTTGGAAGGAAGCATTTCTCATGCTAGTGGTCATTTCTTTCACCTGCTGCTTTGAAAATGGCTTTTACATTTTCTACTCTTTTAAATATCTTCATATCAGATGGGTGACAAGAAAAACAATTAGGCAGATTCCATAGTGAACTATTAAATATGATAATAAGGCAACTCTTAGYTCAGAAAGTCCCTAAACCAGCAGATTAGACATATGGTGGAAAGCCTCAGTCTGGGCAGGCTCTCTCCATAAGTGCCTGCAACTGAGGTAGGGTTTTAGAGCTCAGCAAACACAGCAGCCTGTGTGTTTGGAGGAGGGAGAGGCTGAAAGGAGGTTTTCAGGCACCACGCACCTCGTGTTGGTTCAATTCTTTGTCACGTTCCCCCTTTGTTTATTCCTCTGTCAAAAATAAATATCGCCTGAAATGCACTGCGTACCCTTCAAGGAGGTGGAGACAAATGGAAAAGCAAGTGGATCCACATGGTGTTGCAAACTGRGCTCTACAACAGGCATAAGCTCCTGGTTGCTGCATTAAAAGCGGTGTCAATGACATGGTCAAAGCAGCAAGGAGCACACATTGGTTCACCTCAGCATTCACCTCGACACCTGCATTAAAAAAAGTACAGWTTTAAAGATCTTCACTTAGTCTGCGAGCAAGGGGGTCCAGAGCAAGGATATATGATAGGCTGTGTGTTTTGGAGGACTTGCGAACAGTCGTAGCTATTTATTTTTAACCTCTTGCCTGCTTAATCCATTTTAGCTTGTTCTTTAACCTTGCCCTATTTTCTCATTGATTTGTTTCTTAAATCTGATTTATGTCCTTAACTCTTGACTTTTTTTTTTTTTTTTCCTTTAAGGTATATTTCTTTCCTATTTTTGCCCTTATTTTACTGATGCCAATAGATTGCCCAGAACCTAAGTCCAGCCTTGATGAAGACAAAAGAGACTAACTACTGCTCATGCCCGTGGGTTCACCAGACATTTACAAAAGCTTCATGTTGTTGGCTTTCAGCCCTCATAGTGTTTAAGAGGATTTTAGGATGTTCTCTGTGAAAACAAAGACATCAGGATGTCCATGGCCAAAAAACACCTTGAACAGCAGGGCCATTCTCTAAGCTAATAAGGATTCTCTGGTATTTTTTTTTCCTTTACACTATGGTCTTTCCCAGTCTTGTATGAACTATGCRTTTGCCAGACAGCTTCTTACCCTCAATGACCACATCTTCCAGAGGCCCTGTGAGAAGGAGAAGCAATGCTTTGCCGGTGGAGACCTGGCACAATGAATTAGGTCTAAGCATCCCCAGCTTCTACTGAAGTCTGTGGGAGTTGCAATAATAAAAAGTTCTTAAAATATCCTGGGACTGGTTCTAAAGGGAGGATATCAGAGAATCAGAGGAAAAAATAAGTTGGAAGGGACCTCTAGAGGCCCTCTAATCCAAATCCACTCTCAAAACTGTTGTTGAAAATATAATCCATCAGAGATCTTCTAGTTTGCCTTGAGATTTTAAGCCAACATCACACACCTAAGACATGTTCCCCACCTTCCTGGTGGGCCTAGGAGAGTTTGAAAAAGATTTTTAAAGAAACCAGCTGAGATTCTCACCTACCTGTGTGCTTTGTGAAAGCAAAACTTTTAGAAAAAGCGGTGCCAAACTGTCTGTACAAGGAGAAGCATCCAGCCTCAGGGAGAGCTAAATATAACAGGGAGAAAAGCAACAAAGGAGCTGCCTCCTCTGTACAGTGGACTGAACAGAAAAAAAAAGAAAAAAGATAAAAAGAGAAGTGTTGTGTGAGAAGCTGTCATCATTATTAGTAGTTGAGAAAGAAGTATGTCCAATTTATTAATAGCCTAATAACTAATAAATTGACTAGTTATCTTTGTCTACCCTCACAAAATAGAGGTTTCTGTATCTGGATGTTTTAACAGGACAAGAAAGAAATTTAAGTWATTTTATCCCAAATTAGGAAATCACTTGTGCGATATATAAGAAAGTTTAATTACATTAGATTAATGGATATTATATAAAAATATCCTCTACAAAAAAAAAATTCAAAATATTTTTACTTTTACTTTCATAATACTTCTATAATAAAAGTTATTCTTAATACTTCACCATGGCATGTAAGCACACACATACAAATATAGCTAGACAGGTAGGTAGTTGCCCAGAAATACTTCTATGAAAGCTTGATTCTGTTGTGAATACTCGAAGGTGCAAATTAGCCCAGCCCTGTCCACGRCGCCGCATGCTGCTATGGTCCGAGTCAGAGAGCTGAGGCAGCAGCACCTCAACCCTGCTTCAACTTCTCCTTAAAGGCAAGAAAAARCAAAACATAATCGATCTTCCCTGCAGCATGCTGGAAAACAAGGGGCATGTTTTCACCAACATCCTCGTTCATGACAAGGCGGGAAGCAATTTGCGCTGGGTCAGAGCGGCCAAATGGGAGCATCCGTGGAATTTAGGAAGATAAAAAATAAATGAAAAACTTCACGCAACAAAATATTTAATGAAAAATAAAAACAAACTCAATAAATACAGCAAGGTTTTTCATGAAAATCATAACAATATTGCTTATAATGGTTGTTTAACTATGAACACAGCTCACTGTACTTGCCTTTCTGAGACCTGTATTATGAGAATAGTTTGGTACCATTCCATTTGCGGTCCAAATTTCACTGACACTGTTCAAGGAATGAAAAACAGTCACAAAACCTTCTCCAAGTAGCAATCTACCTTTTCCACACACTCCATTTTTAATTGCATGAGCCTAAGAGGTTACTTTTAATAATTGAGACAGAGATTGCTCCAGAAGGATTAGAGCAAGTATTTAGAAGATAGGAATTCTTTCATAAAACAGAAATAAAATAATACTCCTGACAAGTCGAGTGCTACTATAAATGCTACCACATTACCAGATGGAGAATAAAAACTGTAGCATAAAGGAAAAGCTGAGCACTTTGTGATAGAAAAGATCCTAATCACTTTGTATTACAAGCAGGACCAAAATCATTGCTGGATTTGTTGGTATCTGAACTATACTAAATGAAAAAAAAAATTAAAGCTTGACAATGCTTTATAGATATCTTTCTTGCTAGTGGAGAAAGTRATTAAGCAGGCAATTGCTTTCCAGACCCATGGGACTGTCCCTGTGTTGCTGTATCTTTATCCTAGGTGCARGCATCTGCAGGAAGATCTCTAGTCCAGGCAAATGGGTGCTTATTTCCTAGTCATGCTCTGGGTTGRGTGGCCTAAAACAAAAAGGCAGACCAAAAAGAAACTGAAACTCTGCTTTCCAACAGTTCTAGCGGAGGCCAGGGTATCCCAGAGTGAATATCTCAGGAGAAGTCCTCCTGCTGAGAAATTCATGCTGCAGGCTTGAGATAGCACTTCCTAAAGAGGGAGCAACCAGCTCCTGACATAGTGAGACTGTGGCAGGTAACTGTGATGCTGTTTAGAAAAAGGTCTTTGAAATATATTCYGATTCAACAAGTGCTAAGTCTGTACTCCAATGAAGGAAGAGCATCTTGGTGGGATATTTTCATTTTTGTTTGCTTGCTTTTCTAAATAAATGCATTAGTGAAAAATAGAATTTGTAAAAATAAGGCTGAAATCTTTTTCTTCCTCTGAAAATCTTTCATTCTGCTAAGAGAAACAAACTCCAAATTATTCCATCCTCACCATCCTGGCCACCTTCACRAATAAGCGTATTTATATGAATTCATATGAAAGAATTGTGGAATATTCTGCCCTGTGGTTCTCCTGATGGCATATGCTGACACTCAACTACCAGCAGGGTTATGATGGTGCAGAGATCCAGGATTATCTTCATGCCTGGATGTGAGTCCCAAACTAACATAATGAGATGAGAAGAGTTTCGTGGCATGTAATGGACTCAAGTGGACTTGGAATAAGAACAGCTTTGCTTAGAAACTTGTATTGCTCAGATGAGGATATTAAATATCTAATATGCTATACTATAAAAATAAAATCCCTGAATTCCTCCAAAGAATAGCATAAGCAGGGGGAACACACCTGCTCCTAATATATGAGCCATTTCCAAAGGTTCTGCCTTAAGAGCCAGCTCTTTGTCCCTCATACCTACCATTTGTTAAAATAAAGCACTAATATAATTGTCAAAGGCTAYGTTTGGAGCAACTAAATACATCACCTTACAAAAGCAAAAGAGAAACTTTGCTAAATTTGGATCAAAATCCTAAACCCTCTTTGGGTCTGATGTAAAGCATATCATTTTCAAGTTTTCTGATTGGTTTCTATAGAGTAAAACTGATTATCACTTCTTCCGTGAGAGGTATCTAAAAGAGATTCATRAGTGTATCAAGTCAGGTAGACCATTCTTCTTTCAATTTGTCTTAAAAAAATGCTTTTCGCCAATAAAAGCTATGCAAGCTCCTCAGATAAAATAACCAAAGCTCATGAAAATATATTTCTTGCTATGACAATAGCATAAATTTATCTTCWGTAAGTTTGCTCCTAAAATGCAAGTGTCATAAAAAAAGCCTGAACCTCCAGTCCTTAGCCATGAAAGAAAGAAAGAGAAAAAAACCTGATTTGATCTCACAGTTCTTTAGCATTTTATTTCCTTATCTCATGCAATTGCTGAGATAGTGGGTTCTCAGCAATACTACTTGAGAAAATGTGACCTTTTAATTYTCCATTGGGACTTTTTGAATCAATCGGGCAGGGAAGCATGACAGAGAAGTAGTCCAAGCTTTTTTTTTTTTTTAGCAGGGCCCTCCTGTGAATTGGTCTCCCAACTGCTATGCCATAGCTTTGCAAGTGTTCTTACTTAGGCAATTGCATCTGAACTTTCRGGGCTTTGGCAAAGAAAAGATGACTCACTCACCAGCATTTTACAGGATAGCAGCAGTTCTGTTCTTAATCAGTCTTCAGGAAGGAAAGCCAGGGAAAATTTAAATACTGTGTTTTCATTATAGTGTTTTATTCATGAGATTTTCATTGACCTTTCTAGCAAGCTACATAACTACCATGCCAAAATTTCTAACAAACTAATGAAGTTTTAGTAAAACTTYCATAACTTTCTCCAAAATAATCCTCCTTAACTTGAACAGCGTTGGGAATCAACAAACAACACTTTCTATTCCTTATGAATAAGGACTTCTGCTCAAAAAGAGCAGCAGTTAGGTAGCATTTCCACCATTGGTTTCTACAGTCTTCCCTCTCTTACAGTCCAGACCAGAGACACATTCTCCCACGTAGCTCTTTACCACAACCAGACTGGGAAACCTTTTGTATTTCTCCTCTGGAATTGCCTGTGGCCTCTTGGTAGCTGTGCAGGCTTTTTGGTTTCCTTTGCCATGGTGCAGAACTAACCTGTCTCTGGAGACCAAAACCTGGGACTGACACAAGGCAGTCCAATCCCTGTTGCTCACATACTCTGCAGTGTAAATGGCACCTTAATATGATTTGAGACCTCCCTGAGGGATGCTGAAAAGATGAGTTGCTTCTGACAATTAGCAATGGGCCAAAACTATCTCAAACTAATACCCTTCTTGGGCTGACCTTACTTTTTTTTTTTTTCCTTCCCTCTCTTCTTCTTCTCTCTCCTCCTTTTTCCTTGCCAGAAGGGCAATTAAAAGGATCGAGGTGGCAGCAAGAATCATTGAAAGTGACAACTGATCTCTTGGCGATCAGGAAATGCTCTGCTAATGCTGATTTGTGTCCTGCTAGTTCTGTGGAGTACAGGACCAAAGTCACAGAGCAGACTGACAGCAACTCTCTGAGAGTATGTCTGGAAATAGTCCAGACATAAAAGACAGAATTAGCATGAAAGAGTATATGCCAACTAAATTCAAAATGGTACCTATATAAGCTGCATGAAATGTTCATACAGAAAAACAACTTTCTGTAACTGATATAACAGTAATATTAATGGTGTCCAAGAAAGTCATACTTGCAAAGTAAAGCCTTTAGCCACCTAATGAATTCTGTTACCTAAAGACACCTGAGAAATGCAGTCATGGCACCTGCTCTRTGTGTATGCACATATTGTCAATGCCTGAAAGACAACACTCCTCTTTCAGCAGGGAACATTTACTTTGTCCTTGTCTGCCTCAGAAATTCTGCCTTGTGATTTCATTTGGTGCTCCCAAGTTCCTCTATAGCGGAAGAGAGAATAATCATTCCTTATTCACCTTCTCCTGCCAGCCACTATTTTATATAGCTCTATCACCTCTACTCCAATCACCTCTTTTCAGAGTTGAAGACTTCTAGTCTATTAAATCTATCCTAGTACAGAAACCATCCCTTGTTTCTGACTGTCTTTCTTGCCCTTCTTTGTATCTTTATTGTTTTTCTATTTCATTTTGAGACATAGTGACCTGCAATGCGTGCCGTGTTCAAGATGAGAGCAAATCATAGGTTTGCTGAGTGGCACAGAGCTGCTTTCCCCGTTGCACTTGGTTCCTAAAATACCTTACCTCCTATTTACCTTTTCAAACTGCCGCAGGACGACGAACAGATGTTTTTGTCAAGCAGTTTGCAGCATCTCCATGATCTCTTTGCAGAATGATAATAGGTAATTTAGAGCTTATCATTGTGTGGCTACATTTAGAGTTGTTTCCCCACGTGCATTATTTTGCATTTCTCAACACTGAATTTAATCTGCCGGTTTATTGCTCCCTCAGAACCCTCAGATCAGTTTTGTTTTTTACTACTCTGAATAATTTCATATCAGCAAAACTCAAGATCATCTATAGGGCTAATCTTATTTAATATTTTCATTAGTATCTTCAAACAAGAAAAGTTTCAACATGCAAATTTAATTTTCTAAAAACATAAAGTTAGGAAACAACTTCATTGCAGAGGAGGCTTAGCATATTACAGATTAAGAACAAGATGACTTTGGACACTAAAATAATGGAAATGAAAATAACTATGCCAGCATAAACTGCAAAGTCATTCTATTCTTTGCAGCATGTTAACATCTTAAATGTGTTAGGCGCATTTAAGCATGTATAGGAAGAGTTCCTGCTGGAGTGCAAGAATTTTTCAAACTAAAAGATTTGATTTATTAATTAAATTGCAGGTGAACTTCAGTAACTCATGTTACGCAGCTATTAAAAAAGGCTATAAAAAAGCAAAATATTTGGAGATAAAAGATCATGTATATCCATCAGAAATAAACAATATTAGTATCATTGTATGCGGTACTAGCTTAGCAGGGATGCTTCTGATCACCTCTGATCAAGGAGAATTCATTCAAATMATAGCTGTGCATGTCAGATAACCTATGGACTCTCAGATTTGTCCCCAAGAAGCGTTTCAAAGAGGCAACCTGATTTCTGTTTACAAAGGCACTGAGGCAGAGAACTCAGTAAGCTAATGATGCCACTGAGCAAGAGGAGCATAAATTGCTCACRAATAGATTTAACCTGGAAATTAACTGAAGCCTTTTAACCATCAAAAGAGTGAGAAGCAATTTTAAAATGGAGTTTGATCTCTTTATGAAGGAATAAGATTACATGATTATCTCCTACAGCAGCAGGCTGGCTTTGCTGACTTAGAAGCCATCTTCCTGGAGGAAGAGGATTTCACTCCTTCGGCCCCACGCCAGCAACGTTTCATCCTCTCATTTCTCCTAGAGAACGATTTGAAATGTGTTGCCTTCTTGCTGCTGTGAACGTTTCGCTCCAGAAAGCACCAAGGAACAGGCACATACGGAGCTGCCGTGCCAGAAGCTGGCAACTAATCAAGCTCGGATGATTTTTGAGAAGTTATTTCTCTCTGACATTTCTACATACCGATGGAAAACACCAAAATGGCAGCACTGGATGCTTGAGTCCTCTTCCCATAAGACAGCTGGCCAATAAAGACCAAGGGTTATCCTTATTAGCTATTAAACAGTCTCAAAGGGTTTACAGTGAGASATTATTTCAAATCTACATCCATTTGTAGGTCACTTTTTTGGGTGTTCCTACCCACAATGACATTCAGTTCTCGTCAGTCACAGCACTACAGATTTCATAGACTTACGACAATCAGGAGCAAACAAGACAAATACATTGGTTTTAAAACATATATTGCTCTAACTCTTGAGCCTACACTTGGTGCCCTTTATTGATTTTGAGAAAGAGACCTAATATTACAGAGAACAAAATCACTATYGTTTAATCTCACAGTATGTTTTTAAGAGAACTCCTTGACTTATGCTATCAGATTTCTCGACTTTCACRTGGCACTTGGCAAAACCGGAGAACCTATAAAGCGAATACTAGTATAATGACTAACACCATGGAGAACACAAACTCAAAACAGAGAAAACACTCAACTGGGCAGGGAAAGCACACTTAGAGTGGTGGCAATGCAATGACTGCAACATATTCAAAGTGTCTTGTACATCCTTCCTCTTCCATCTTTTGTTGGAGTAAACGGCTCAGAGTGATTCCTACCTGCTGACATGAAAAGAACAAAGGGTACTTGAAATCATGTTTTTTACTGGAAAAATACTTGGAGCTTCTTTTGTTAGATGTGACCTTGAGGATGAGTCTAGTTGAAATAAGACTGAAAAGCAAAGTACAAAGTAATAGGAGTTTGGAGTTTCTTTTCATTCTCTCTTTTTGTTTCTATTTCACAACACTGAGTATAACCCCTTCACTGGAGCCTTCCAGCCCCCAGGGCTTACTGAGATAACATCAATCTCTTGTCTTAGCTAGGCATATAAACCCCTCACGTGCTACATATTTATGTTTTGCTGCAAGCATGGATTGTAATAAATTGGTGTTGCTCCAACGGCTGACTAAATGTACAACCTGCAGCAAAGATTAGACTACAGCTTCCCCCCTTTTCTTTCTGTTACTGTAAGCACTATTGGAAAAGTTGCCGTTGAACTTCATATTCCATATATTTTCTCAATAGTTCTTAGAAGATTACTGAGTGAATAATGTTTCAATTAAAATTGCACATTATTATCCAGGCCAATAAATCTATCTCAAACTTTGGTAATGTCTGCTGCTGAAATAAAAAATCTGCAACAAATAGTATACACGTTTGTGATAATTCTATTTATCAATTCTCTATCAACCACGTGCAAATAATTCTTTGCTAATATAAAATGTGGTGAGAATTTGTTCAGTTGAGAGCACCTGGTATTAGTAACATCACTTTACACTACTGAATTCCAAAAGTAAATCAGAAAGAAAACCGCTATGGAGTTTCTCAGACAAGAAGGAAATAGGCATTTATATTAATCTGACATAATTTTCATGGAGTTAAGGTGGGGTGTAGAACTTGTTCCATTATCAATGGAGAGGATAAGCACCGGCAGAGAGCAATTTATCACACCTATCCTAGCATAGGATTAATTTTCCTCTGTACTGAATATAAATTTCCCTGAGAATTTTTTTTTTTTTTTTGACAGAACTGGATATGAGCACCATATCTGGCCAGAAAATTGGCTGACTGATGGTAAACAATGGGTAATGATAGATTTTTGAAGCATCAAGTTGTCAAATGCAGCTAAAAAAGATAGCAGAGGAATCTGTCTTCAGATTGTTCTTATTTAACATCACCTTTAGTGATCAGGAAGAAGGCATGAGCAGCATATTAGTTAAATAGGCAGATGGTGCTGCCTTGGAAGCCAATCAAACTCTAGAGATGACAAATACTGCAAAAGATCTGTAGAAGTCAGAAAAAGGATGAAGGACAAAAATAAGCACAGTTTGCATTAATGGAGTTGAAAATACTGAGGAGAAAAATGTCCCAAAGCATTGGCAACAGAATGGATACMCTGATGGGGAATGAGGAATGAAAGCAAGAGAGGGCTTCAAAACAGTAAAATTCTGRGGAGCTAAAGAAGTTGAGGTATCTATGGTTATGAAAAACACATAATCTTTTATGCACAATTTTCCCACAAAATGKCAATGCCACCATCAGCTTTTTAAGCACATTTTGCAGCTCTCAGCCATGGATGAATAGCTAAGTCTTTGTTGTATTTGCTACTGAATGGTCAGCCAGGGCCAGCCCAGCATCCTGCTGGCATTGCTAATTTTGGGGTGGATTGGGAGGCTTCCAGATTTACCCCGCCAGCAAAAAATAATGCAGTACTTTGCCTCAGATATCTGTGAATGCCTTTAGGGCAGGCATCAGGTCCCTACACTCTAGTGAGCTTGCCAGAGGTATCTAAGGACAAGCAACAGGCCCAGCTGGTAGCTTGTCTTAAAGAAGAGACAACATCCCAATAGCTGAGGACAAATACGACCTAATTGTTCCACTCGATCACTTGTGGCTACAGCCACAGAAGAGGCCACCAGGCACCATGATAGTCTCTCTTCCTATCATTATTCTAGTCAAATCGGTCCTATCAGTCRTGTCATCTGGAAATATAACAAGGGAAGAGAAGGCATTTGTGTTCCCCTTCCACTAGAGACCATTACCAGTAAAGCATTCACATAGTGTAACTTTTGCAGATTAAAGGGGAATAAAGAGGAGACATTTTMTCTCAGCCTCATGATCTTTGCAGCTAGTAGAGAAGAAGCTTAGCAAATAAAACAATTGCAAGGACTACACAAGGAATGAGTAATAGATGGATGTTAACAGTGGTACATTATGGATGGAAAAGTACCAAAGATTTCAGAAGTGCTGGAAAGCATYCTATGCGTTTCCTTAAACACATATATTGCCTGGATCCAAAATCTTTTTAGACTTGAGAACGAATGCAGTGATTRTTATATGAGGCAACACTAGAAACAGCACTCCAGTTCCCAATCAAAAAATGGAAGACTCTAATATTTCCTGTCAATGGCATCTATCCAAGACAACACTGAGACAAGGTTTGTGTGCAACCTCCCAATGGAGCACCAATTGCATTTAGTTATGGAAAAGCTAAATAAAACACATATCAAATATAAATAAATACAAATCAAGTTCTTAATCAGAGAGTTGATACAGCAGTTTCCATCCCCTGCAATCAGCTCTAATTGCCCCACCTGTAGCTGAAATGTCAGCTCTCCAGAGAGGAGGACTGTTGTCTTTTCAAAAAATGATAATGTATTTAATTGAACAGGGTTCAGGAAAGCGTGCTGGATTTTTTAAACTCCCTCAAATGGCATATTAGAGAACATTCAGCAAGATAAGTGAATCCCTTATAGCTGTCCTTGAATATGAAAAAATGACATGGTAGGTGAGAAAAGAATTGAGTGCCAAATACAAGTGGTGTCATTAGCACGACAAAAGCAATGTCCTGATCCATTAGGACATGCCTGAACCCTCACCTCTCACCCCAGCCCTGAGGTCAGAGGTTAGCTTCATGGCTATACGAGACCTGTGGTTTTACCAACTGTGAACAAGGAGCCCTTCAGGATACACATGCAGTTATGGTCTCAGTGGCAAGAATGTCATCTATATTGTGGGGGCTCCTAGAGGAGGATGGGCTGCTGTTTATCTCACTTGATGGTCACTATAAGAGCAAGGAATATAGTCCTCCTCAGTCTTTMTTCTGTCATCATCTATGACCAAGTTAATCTTGTTAAACATCTTTTAGGACTGAGCTTGTCATATGTAAACATAATCAATTCTTCAGTGTTCCTCTCCTCCCACCTTGCAGGTTGTCTGCTTTCAGAGGGCATAGAGGTCACTTGAATTGTCATGACATCACCCAGGATGACGAGGGGCTTCCATCTTCCAGACATCCACTGAGTCACTGTTATACATGAGGTGTATTTACTGACTTGAATTACTGATATATACAGTTAGGGTATCACGTGTATATCTACAAACAGAAATACTAGAATACTTTCCATTATCTGTGAGATACACTTTTATGTTCTGAGTCAAATTCCACTGCCTGAATAAGTATTTATTTTAGTTGCAATGCTGTCATCAGTGTCCTATGTATGACTCATGTCAYGCTGATCAAGATGGACGAGTTGAGAAAGAACTCTTTGGTGCAGAGATCTTCCCCAGTGACACTGGCAAGAAAACAGTGAAGCAGAAACAATGAAGAATAAAGTATAAGACAGAATCAAAAATCTTCCCCAAATTGCACTGCCCAGAGGAAATACCTGGTCTCCATGTAGAGCAACATCAGTCATTTTATTTGGCAGACTAACTAGACTGCATACCAGGACTCTGTTTGTAACACTTTCTCAGTGCAGATAAAACCAATAATTGCTCTGACAAYAGATTCACTAAGCTCGAAAGGTGAAAGTGGGGGGAAAAGAACATGCACATTTGAGAAGCAAGGCTGAGTAACTACCTTTCTAACTGAATATAAATAGCATTTCTGATATCAAAATCAGCTTCCTAAATACCAAGCTATATGGTCGAGTATGTAAAATCAAGTTCAACAAATTGCTACACTCTACTTGGCAAGCTATTTTCTTGTAGTTTAATATTTAGCAGAAAAACTAAGATACTTAATTTTTCCCTGAAGTTTCTTTCAAGAAGAATGTGCAAGTTACACGCTGGCAAATTACATGCACACATACATGCACAAAACATTTCTGATTCCTTGCAGGAGTGTGATTATATCTTAAGAAGGAAAAGATTTGATTTCACATGCAAGTCCGCACAGTTGTAGTGATACAACTTACAGGACTTTTTTTCAGAGGAACTACCTTAGACTGTTGTTTGCACAGAGCAAAATTCTGCAGAATAAAAGGCAAAACAAACTAGAATAAACCCTTCCCCACGGATTCAATAGTGCTATTAAATTTTTTTAAAAAAGCTCTGGAAAAAAGCAACTCCAAGTAGGAAGAACTAATGTAATTGGACTCCTCCTTTTGCACCCAGGACAGAGTGACACTGACAGCAACAGCCACAGCTCCAGCAGACAGGATTTACCCAGGAAGATTCAGCAGCCGTTGCCTGGCTCACTGCCCATGCAGCAGGCACCGAGAGCTGCAGGAGGCTCCTAGAATTGATCTGTTTTCTTTCTTTGTGCCCCTTGCAACCTTCCATTTTAAGCAAGCTTTGTTCACAGTTCTCTCTCAGATCACGCTCACTCAGCAAAAGCAGTGCTTCTTTATTTAAGGCCAGATTATAGGGGCTTGGAAACTCGAGGAAAGGAATCCAGAAGGCCTGTTTATTATGGACATGTACCTTGTAGGTTCTCTGATGTCTAAGAAGATGTAAATGCCATATGAAACCTTTTCTTACATCATTGTTTCTTGTAGATTGTTTGATGTCTGGTAGGAGTTGAAACGGCAGCTTCTCTCTGTTAATAGCATCTCTTTTCTGCCTCTGACAACCTACTTTCACAAGACTTAAGAACTTGATATATTTAAGAACGTTCCCTGCTGTCAAATTTGGTTTTAAGTTGGACAGCAAGTTCAAAARTCTTTAAGGCAGGACTGGCAAGGAGAGGAGCAGGCATATATATATACACAAACCACTACACGGGATAAAACTCAGGGAGCCTCTACTGAAACAAAGGCACTTTAACACATTTCAGATGACTACATTTACCAGTCTGAATGAGGAATAAGGAAGAGTTGAACACTACATAAATAAAGATCCAATTTTCATACATTTATGAAGATCAAAGGAGGAAAAAATGAGTAAAGTGACATAATTGTCATCAAAGAATTAAATGATCATAGAATTGTCTGGRAAAGTAACAAGAAAATGTACCCTGATAAGACACTAATCTGAATCTAAATCATTCCCACTCCATCAGGTATCAGTTGAAGTTTGCAAAAGACTCTGCCTTCTCTGTTGATCATTTCAGCAAAATGTCTACCTTTGATTTTGGTAGTAAAGTCTTATGATGACAGATTATTGACTGATAGCCAAATCACAGAGCGAATAAGAATTTTTTTCCTCCCCTCTCCTATTTTCTCCAAATGTAAGACTACTAACAGGCATCAGATTTTCCATCAGCTTAGTGCTCACAATTATCAGCACACACTTTTTCCATTGTATTTATGCACTTCCATCCAAAAAAGACAGCACAAATAAGAAGATATTCCTGTAATAGGCCACTACTTTGTACTCAGCCACTGCAGCTGATTTTACAAGGTGGGAATGGCTGTTCTCTGGCAGTGAGGACATGGTCCAAACCTTTACTTGCCTATGCAGGAAAGGCAATTGCTGATGATTGCTAATTGCAGCACAGTAGACCTAATGGATAGTCAATCATTCTGCTRCGAGATGGAAAAGTGCACTGTGCATTAATAAAGTAACTTAATTTTGCCATTCTGCATTTGCCACATTGCTTGCTTTGATCTCSGCTAAATTGGATCATTACCTCATTAAACTGAAACCAACTAATTTTCCCAATTGTCTTTTATGAACAGAAAGAAATCAGCCTGCTGCCATGGAGAGCTATGAACATCATAAATATAAAAAATGAAAATGCAGCTAATGCCCTGATGCCCTGTTGTTTATGAATTGGTCCTGTAATGACTGAAGGAGGACAAGCCAAAGACAGCAGATACAATCACCAGCCTGACAAATATCTCTTAAGCTAGGTAGGGAAAGGCAGGAAGAGGCTTTTCCCTTCAGATGTTCTCCTCTTCTGAAAGGAGTGTTAGTGTTTCCATACAAGRGGGGAGATGCAGGACCAGATTGTGCCCTTATTTCATTTGGGGACAGTGTGTGCTAAGAGCCTTGCAGATTATCTTGCTTCAGCCATGGTCCTTCATAGCAAGAGCTTGAAGGAAGGATGGCGTCTTGCCAAAGAGGAGGGTGTCCTTGCAGGACTGTGCCTTCTACTATCTSGGTTTGAAACCAAAAGAGTGCTGGGGGAGAAACTCTAATTCCAGMGAAACTTGTGGCTCTAGTGGAAGTTTGAGTCAGAACAGTTCCCGGCTGCCATTTAAGATCAGGAAGCAAATGGTGTGAGAGTCAGGCAGGCAGGGGCCATCTCCTCCAGTTTAAGCAGTGCAAAGAAAATCGATTCCCCTGCCTCTGCCCACAAGGCCGGAGCTCTTCACCTCCTAAGCTCTTGGCTGAGCCTCCACTCTACAGGGAGACAGGACTTGTAGTATTGTATTTACTCACACTCATGTTGAACCAACCATTTAGCAACACCACGCCTCATTGCCTGGATATGTCTTTCCTTTGGAATAACAAGCCTCTGTTGGAAAAAAAAACAGGCTGGCGTGATTTATTGCRGATTACTGCCGCTCCTTGGACAGCGGCCTGCTGACTGGTTTTCCCTAGAGTTCGAGGCRTCTCCGAGTTTCTGTCTCCAGCGCTGTGCCGCCTGGCTGGGAAGCATTAGATGCTCCACTAAGTGTGACAGCAGTTCTCTGCAGAGATGCTGGGGTCGGCAGCAGAGCTGCTCAGCGCACTGCACTCACCGGATCTGCAAACAGCAGGGGAGAGCAGCCCCTCTCCTCTGCCCGCAACAGATTAATTCATAACATTCCTCCTGGCAAGTGCTTTGCCAGCACAGCTACTGCTGTGGCCCTGAAAACACAAGGGGGATATTTGCCATGTCGGAGCATCCCATGCGGCACACCGGGAACCCTGCGAGTGATCCCCAAGGAGCAGGGCCAGGCTGCCTGCGACGGTCTGGGTACCTCCCACGTGCCTGCTTTGAGAGGTGGTTTAGCTCAGGAAACCAAGGTGTCAGAACCACTCGAGCAACCCCAGGAGGACTCATTTGCCCATGTAACACTGCTGGATCTTTACTGGGCCAGAAGGCACCGCTGTTCCCTTTTGCAGAGCACCCCAGCTGAGCTCACTCCCAGTATCCATCCCCACCCTGCACCCACTGTCCCTGCTCAGGGTGCAGGATGTGTTCAGCACAAGGTTGGGGCACTGTGCCCAGCAACCCTGCACCAGCGCACAGCTGTGGCAGATGAGCTGCCTAAAGGGTATAAATAWACTGCTGGGAAGAGTAACCTGGACAACTGAGCGTGCAGAAAGCAACCATCCTGCCCTAGCTGAAAACACAGAKGTGAAGATGGGAGATCTAGTACTACCCTACTGTATAGCTTCGGTGCCTCCCCAGCATTGACCCTGTAACTGCATTATACAAGAGTCGTTTTAGAAGGAACAGCAAAGATAAGGACTTCTATGATAAAATATACTCACACAACTCACAGAAAATTCAAGGAAAGGGGTACAAATTACTTGGAGCAGGGACCTTCATTTTGTACACATATTCCTGCTTTCATAGGGCAGAGTTYCACCATCTCTTTTGGTTCAGTGCATTCAAAACATCCCTCCAAAAGGACTCTAGGCAAGTCCCATATGTGTTTTAGATCCAATAAGAGTGACTTAAGCAACTATCTCCATTGCATTGTAATAAACAGCTGAATCAATCAATTAAAAGTCATAGCATAGCCACTTATAAAGCACAAACCACAAAGCAGCAGAGAAGCATCCAATTACAAAACGTGCTCTACAAATGCCTTTTCAAAGCTTCCTCCAGACATGAGAGGACAGTCAGGTGAAAGAAATGCCCATCCCTGCTCAGAGTGAAAGCTTTGGAAGGTGGCTCTGCTGGAAAGTGATCAGAGGGAAGCCACAAGGCATTCATACCTATGAGAAAGGATCTTCCTCCTGGGAGGCTTTTGATGCTTTGTGAAGCTATCTGACTCTTATCACAGCACCCAAGCGACCTAAACAGCCTAGAACAGACTTCAGGACAGGGAGAGGAGCACAAATCTGCTGGTTGAATTGGAGCTCTGCTATTCTGCTCTCTGACGTCACATCTGCAAGGATCTGAAAAGATGTTGGTCCCCTACTTTGTTCTTACCCTTTTATTTCTGCTGTGCCATTGAAACCTCATGAAGAGCTCAGAGGAAAGAGCAGTGCAGTCAAGGGCTACCTGAAACAATGCAGGGCTCCAAGGACAGTTTGTAGACAAGACCCTAAATTACTCACTCAAAAAAGTGAATTTGCCTTCATCTTCAGAGTCCTCAAACTCCTGTGCCCTAATCTTCCAAGGGCAACTTCAACTCTAGCAGTTCATATTTATAGGGGAAAAAAAGTTTCTAGGGGATGTAAGAACAAAACCATTGAACCCATGATCGCTACCACCTCTCATTACCAGGAGCACATGCCCCATACCAGTAGCACACATGGGGATGACTACAGCCCCCTCAGCTTCATTAATCACTGCCTTTTCATTCTGTCTGAGCTCAGGCAGGGTGTTCTCTTGCCATGCTTTAGAAACTCRCCACAGAATAATAATTCACTTTGTGCATCTCTGGGAATGCAAGGAAGCATTCCAGCTTCAGGGGAACTGGGAGCCTCCCGGCTGCGCAGGGATGTGGCTAAGAGACCAAAGTATTGAGTTCTATTTTTATTAGTGGAGTGGGTGAAGCTTGTGGGTGGGTAAGAGATGGGGTGTAAATGAGGGAGAAACCTGAAAACAAACTGTTTGTGACCACTGCACGGAGCTTCCTGATCTGAAAGGTCAAAGGCTGAAAATTGTTTCGCAGCAGGTTAAGAGCATCAGGATTGTTTTCCTCTACCAGTAGTTCCTTCTGTTTATTAAAATTATTTTTCATCTGCCCACCATCTTACCCACAACAAACATGCAGTATTGAGCTGCAGTAATATAAGCCTGACAGGCAAAACAGACCCAAAAAAGCTGTCAATTGAAAAAAAAATTTTAAAAAAGCTTATTTTTTTTTAAACAAAATGTTATTTTGAGGAGATGAAATAATCAAAACAACAGGCTAAAAAGTCTGATTTCRGTATTTCCTCCTTTCAGCCCCTCTTACTTAATCAAGTGAAAAAAAAAACACAAGAGAGACAGCATGGAGAAAACAGGGAGACTCTCACACCTTCAGATGTCAARAAAGCACTAATAAAAGTGTTAGGCAAATGAAAGCACACTCCTTTTTTAAAAATCTGCTAGATCACTACAAAAAACAAAAAACACACATAAAAAAACGTTTCTCATTTTGTTTTTTGATCACAGGGAGAGTTTTGCTGTTTGGAGGTTCTGGTTGGGCAGAATATTAAATCTGCAAACAAAAAGAAGTGAAATACATCTGGTTGTTAAATCCCCCTTCTTGAAGTGTGGGCAGCCCCTTGGTAACCCCAAGCAAAAAGAATCTGCTACCTCAACATACAGGTACCAATCTCAGCCTTCTTCCAATAGCAAACAGCAGTGGGAAGTACAGTCCCACCTTGGTTAGGTTCAGAAGCAATTAAACGTCTAATTCTTCATGCTGCCAACTGATTTCCTATTGCAATCACTCCTCGGGGAAATCAATTGCTGCTTTGTGGGTTACATTGCTCATTTTTAACTGTCTGAATAGTATGTTGAAGAAGATTCTCATATGGTATAAATTTCTGCAAAGTATACTAGGCATTTTGGTCCATTCCATACAAGTTCAAATGGCTTCAAGTTTGCATGTCATTTTGGAATTTTGGCAGGGACCTTCTCACTGGTGGATGAAATGGGGTATCCTCATGGCTGAATTTGCCTGATCGGTCTTGCATGTGGAAATGAGATGGCAGGGTCTGATATTTTTACTATTGAGAGGAACTTTTTGATTTTATTTCAAATGTTTTTCTTGTCCCCGAGAAAAAAAAAATGGTTGAAAAAAATGATGATTTGGCTCAGACCTAAGCATTGGACTCATCTGAAATCTTTTCCTCAGAGGGCTTCCCCCATCACACCTAGAGAAACAGAGGCATCATATTTAAACCTTTTCAATTAAAATTATCATTGTGAAACCCTGTACTTGCAACTTTTACCTTAGCTAACTTCATTGCTGCCTCCACCATCCTCAATTTGTGGGTTGCAAATGATAGCAAATATTATTCAGAAGAGCTTTGTTGTGGAAGCTGCAGCTCAGGGTWTTAGACATCTTGCTGTTTAAGAACTCAACAGTAGACATATGACTCCCCCTTGTGAGTTATGGTCTGGAAAAGAGATTGCTTAATAGCCAAGCATTTGGTTACCTCAGGACTTTGCCTTCAGAAAAAGCACCAAATGATGCTCTCAGGGTTTTATTTGCATTTTATGATCTAATCACAGTCTATCCATTATCAGATAAAAGGCCTATTTAGTAAGGTACTAAATGATTTTGAAGTAAAAGAAAAAGAACAGAATGAATCATCTCAGGAGCCTGAAATCTAAAAAGCAGAGAAATGTCATTTCTACATTAGGACAAAGAGAAAATGCAGGTAGCCCTATGAGACATTTCCTCTTTTCRGGCTGGCTCTGTTGTCCAGCCTACGCAGCCAACATGAGGCAGCTGCTGGGCACCCCTTCCACCACAGGCTTTTGGGTGGCTGYATCAGCATCACGTTGCCTCCAGAACTTCAAGTGCCTCAATTCCATTTCAGTTCCAAAGAATACATGCTTAAGCATTCCTGTGAGACACCATATTCCAGGGTCATCTCACTGTGATCTTAAGTCCTCAAATGTGTTAAATTGTTCTGTTTTGTGTGGTCCAATGAATTCTGAATTCTCTTTCGCACTGCAGAGAAGCTTCACTAGGAGACAAACAGAGGGTCCCTTTGGTTGCTTGCCGGTAATCCCGAAGAGCCTGAAAAAAGTGTGAGGTACTTTCAGATGTGCTGGAAAGCTTGAGRGCAGAGTAAATGGCACTCTAACCATATTGCCTGCTTCCCAAATAAGGCGACCCTGGGCTTGCTATTGGAGCAAACAGCCACATTTCCCATGCTACAAAGAGCTGGGCACAACTTGGGCACTTGAACTCCAGAAAACATCAGGGTTCAATGTGTCACCCACCTTCACACAACACTCTGCTTGGGACTCTGGAAGATCCCACGTCTCTCCAGACCCTATATCAAGAAAATGGGCTCACACTAGGGGTGAGGCACTTCTAGCTGAGGTGCTGAAACCTCTCTACTTTGGGGCCAGCTCCTCAGCTCTGGCAGTGGGAAGCTGTCAAAGGCCCCAGACAGACAGGGGCAAAGCTGCTCAGAGCCTTTGCAAGTGTTGTGTCAGGTGCAGCCCAATGGTGAATTGAACAAGCAGGATTTGGATGAACATAATGAGATGCTTGACAGGTAATTTTTGTTCTGTGTTGTGCTATTTCTGCAGTGGCAACTGTCACTGTGAAAACTACCAAGTTTGTTACCATGACATTTGTAATAATTACATCCCACTCTCTGCAGTGAAATGGGGCAGAAATATCGATTGAAATTCTCAGCTTTCATGGGGCTTGGGCCACTGACAACTCATTTTTAATTTTCAGAGCCTAGGGAGAGAAAAATACATAAATATCTCAAGGCTCCTTTATGTCAGCCTCAACTGAGATCCAGCAAAAAAAGACCTAGCACAGACAGAGCAAAGAAGGATTAGGCCTAATTTTACTAGGCAGAGAATAACTCATTTGTTAACAGCTGCAACCTTATAGCTCACCAGCAGACAAATGTATAGCCCTACTGCATTGCCAGCCCCATACACAACAAGCTTCCATGATGAGAAAGGTAGAAGTATAAAGGTGCTGTGCCAGGCTTCTGCATTCATTAACCATTATCATCATAACCCAAGATTTTCTCCTCACAACTGCACAATTTCTGCTTCCCTCCCTCCCCACAGTCATATTAGCATCTGCTACAGCATAATTACTCTGCCAACATTCCTTGGCAATGGGTAGGTGATTCTAAGRGAATTAGAAATGCAGCACAACTATGCTCTTAATAAAATTAGTTCAGATAATGGCATTTGAGGTCTCTTCCTCTAGGCCTCTTCATTTCTGAAGAAGTTCTCTTCATTTCTAAGGTCAGCCGCTTTCCCTTCTGTCCTTGCAGTGTTAAGGAAAACTAATTGTGTGAATGAGGTGAAGAGAATTTGTATCTAAGACACAGGCTCAGAACTGCCCTTAATTATAGAAATCATTTGCACCACAGCAATGTAGCCAAGAAGAAAATATGTCCCCTTTGCTGCTTTTAATACCAACAGTGTATCCCCCCCAATGCACTCAGAGCACCTTCCAACTTTGGAGTAAAATCATAGTAGGAACATTCAAGGATTTCTGATTTTATAAATACACAGACAAATAGAAATGCCTGGAATTGAAAGTACTTCCTATAAGACAGCCCAGTTAGTTCAARCTGACTTTGTGGTACTGATTTGTCCTGTTGAGGCACTGCCAGGACTGTGTAAACGTGCACTGCACTCTCAACTCAATGCAGCAAGTACTAGCAGATACCCTAGTATCACCAGGCTCCACTAAAACAGTGGAGATATTTCTTGTTGGTTATCAAGAAGAAAACTGCTTAGATAAGGAGAGTTCCTTGCTGTAGGGCAGGTGGAAAGGAATCTCTGCCAATCCACCGGTGGGAGGAAAAAAATACAGAACTATCTTTTAACAGCTTGTCCAAAAGTTCCATGACTCTAAAAGTTGAATAGTCAAAAGTCAGGTCAAAATTTTCCCTTGTTTAGACAGAGAAGATAGCCTAAGAGCAGGGCCTACATGATGTTGACCCTGAAAGGGAAAAATCTGTGAAGTAGAGAAAGCACTTCATAAAACAGAACTGTCTTATGCTGTTATAAACAGATGTAACCAAAGAATGCTTTTTTACAACTGAGTAAAACTAGATATTGCTGTCAGGGAATACCTATTTGAATAACATATTTCAAAGTGACTACTGGACTTGTTTGGGGAGGGAGAAAGACCTGTTCACCTTCACCAGGGTAACCTTGGCAAGCCTGCTTAGATGGCAAGATAGTACTAATATATCCTCCATAAACATACCACTGGACTAAGACAGCATTTAAAGATAACTCCCATATAGAAATCCTTTGGAATAGGTAAGCAGGTAGAGGAGGTGGGTGGAGGATGGCAGGAGATGGGTTTTCTGGGGCTGCCAAGAGCAAGGCTCCTTCTGGCTGCAGACGGGATGCCCTGGGAAGTTCCAAAGGCACCAGGAGGCAGAGCTGCTCCTCCCTCATTCACAGACAAGCTGTTGATTTTCAGAGGAATTCCCCATGGGCAATACACACACTCACCCCTTTGAAAAAAAAACAGGTCAAATTATCTTACTTATTACAAATTAAAATAAAAGAGAGACCTGCTTTATTTCAAAGGACTTTGGGTCACTACAGTTGGTTTGGCCTAGAAACCTCAAGATGAAAGGCTTTGCATGCCATTACCAAATCCCAGGAGCCAAACCATCCCCTACCCTCCTCCTCTTCCTTCTTT
This sequence comes from Nothoprocta perdicaria, assembly GCF_003342845.1. Lineage (NCBI taxonomy): Eukaryota > Metazoa > Chordata > Aves > Tinamiformes > Tinamidae > Nothoprocta > Nothoprocta perdicaria. The sequence continues at coordinate 7,409,913 of NW_020455754.1, forward strand.
TTGTGAAAATYGGAATTTTATTAAATCTTGACTCACCACAACAGCTTCAGTGAACCCAGGGCTGGGAGGAGGCTGCAATGAGAAGGGACACGTGCAGCTGCAGAATGAAGCAAGACCAAAGCAGGCAGTTTTGCAGATTGCATAGCTCTTCACAAAAACAAATTCCACTTCTAAGAGTATATTTAATGTCTGCTTCTTGATGAATTAACAACAGCACTGAAAGAGAGAGCTCTCCTCTAAGGGGAGAAAAAAGAAAGAGGCCAGGGAGGACTCCTGCTTAAATACATTTCCTCCAGGCTTGCAGCAGGTGCCTGCAATAAGCAAGGCATTACTTCCTGTTACTAACACAAGGGGAATTTGTGTCAGGTGTCCTCACAGCTCAGGTGTCCTATGAGGCCCAAATGAACACTGTTGTCTGGCTCCGGACAGTGCCYAGAGCATCCCAAATCCCTTTTCCTGTGTTTTTATCAGTAAATTACATTTTACAGTGGCAGGAAGACACTCTGCACCAGGCCCTGCAGGGTGGTTATTGCCCTTTGCAGGCAGTTAAAATAACATCATGTTGGATCTTGTAACAACCCCTGCACAACTCACCCACAGTCTATCGTGGCCCAAGGTGCCTGCCCTGCAATTTCCAGGTTGCTCCCAAATACTTGGCGCTGTCAGGAGACAAGCTACGATGCAACCCCGCACAGCTAGGACCTTCCAGGAATATTCCTTGCTCCTAAAATGGGACTCATAGTGGCAGCTGGTTTTGCCTGATGTTTTCCCCCTTCCCAGTTTCAGGACAGAAAGTCCCCGTTTCTTCCAGCTTTGTCTCACCACCTCCACTTCTGCTCTGAGACTGCACAGGTGGGAAAGAGCGTGAGTGTGACTGCCTCCGTGTCTGCGCTGCACCAGGAGCCTTGGCTGTTTAGGGACAAAAACCAAAGTAGACATCAGCCCTTTTAAAGAGGAGATAGAAGTGGGTCTCACCTTCGAAATCATATAAAAACCCAACACATATTTGTTGTGTGTAAGCTATGAAAAGGAAATAAAAGCCTAACGCTGTCTCTTTCCCTCCACCTCCTGCAAATCCATCATGTAGCACAAGTGATTCCCACAGGCCTCACCAACTTTCTGTCTGCWCTGTTAACAGACAAGCTGACAGAGGAAGCAATAGCAATTGTAGCTTGTCATCCTCCGTGTAGGCCAGCTCTGCAGGGTGATGACACACAGCTTGTCGTGTTTCCTACATTTCTACTAATAGCATGGAAATATGGAGAGTGCTGCTTTTGCACTGCACTTTGCCTCTGCTTTCACAATACAACTGCAAAGGAAAACAGGAAAGGAAACACAACTGCAAAGGAAAACACCACCTCACAGAAGGTCTTSTGGTGCTTCAGCAGGTCCCATGTGTGTTGAGGTGGGTTTTTTGGTTCTCTGTGCATTGAGCATTGCAGGATTTACTGTGTTTGTGCAAGAGAGCCCAACTGCTTCACACATAGATTGATTCATAGAGGGGTAACCAGGCAGTTTGCATGGGTAGCCAGTTCATGCAGGAGCACCCAGTTTGTTAACAAAYGAGTGAATTAGTTTGTGCATGAGCACCTTGTTATCTTACACATAACTGCCCAATTAATTTACACTTGAAAGCTCCACTAGCTTATGCATGAGTAACCAATTAATTTGTACGATAATTGGTGCCGAGTCAGATCAACATAGCACAAGTGTTACATTGGGCATCCCTGGCAAGTTTAGGAGGAGCCCTGTTCATGTTCTTTTTGTCCCCCTGGAGTTCATGATTTTTATTTCTCTATATTTTTATAAGAACGATGGTGCAGAGACAACTCTTCTCAGCATATATTATGTCCCTGCTTTAGAACTTGGAGACAAAAGGGTTTTGTTTTTCTTCTTTTGATTTTTTTTTTGCAATGTACTTTTTCCTTTATGTCGTTCTCAGAATCAGCTTTACATCAGTTTTACAGATGCTTTTCTAGACACAGCAACTTTCAGCATACAAAAAGCCTGCAATTCAAATTCGCAAAACTTATCCCAGTTATAAAGAGCTGAAAGCGATCTTATAATTGGAGGCATTGAGCTGCTCAGAGCTGGGGTACCAASTCTAGCTATAGTTACTAAATTAAAATTCGAGTTCATCTGCAGATTTTAAAGCTTCCCTGAATCCTGAAGCTTTGGAGCTGTTTACAACTCCTGAAAGCTGTCTGAAGCCTTTGGCTCTGGCTCTCATTTTGGCCAGTTCCAGCACTGTGGCCAGTGTTTAACTTTTGCAGAGGCTGGTCCTCACCAGCAGCAGTCCAAGCCCGGGACAGTTAATTCATTTTCAAATGTAATTCAGAGGCTTATTCATAGCAGGACAAAAACAGCAATTCAGTTCAGAACGCATGTACTCAAGTTGTCTGGGGAAAGAGCTGCTGAAAAAAGATATTTGCCATTATATCCTAGGGTTCACCAGGAGTCGCCCTGCAGTTAATAGAGAGCAGACTTTCAGTGATGCAGCCTCTCTGCATTGCCGTTCCCTGCCTCGATTTATCACAGCTCTTCATGCTGAAAATTCCTGAGTGTGCAGAGCCGTCTCAGCCTAAGGAACAAATGGATTCAGATAGAGCTTGGTTTATCTGGCCTTGGAAAATTAATTAGCAGTCTGGAATAGCTGCTATTGTTTTTTTTTGGTCAGCTGAAGACCTTTCTTATAATGAGCTTCACAATGCACAACTTCACTGACAAGAGAAAGGAACTTGCTTCATCTGCAGGAAGGATCCTGCTTGCAGCATGGGAGAAGAGCGTAAAACTAAATGGGCCAATTAACTTCAACAAGATGTGAGTATGGGCGGAGGATCTGCGCTAGCCCTTTGACCTGGGAGGTGTTTCTGGGCTCTAAGTCCAGAAGATGATCTTTGTACAGGGATCTGTTAAGGGATCGGGTCTGTTCCTACTTCTACAGCTTTCCTGCAGAAAAGGGCCAACTGCTTCCTCTTGCTGTGCCTTCATTTCCCACCCTTTCCCACCCTTTTGTTTTGGACAATCCGAACAAGTTGGTGTTCACATTACAGGAAATAGAGAACATGCAGCAAAATGGAAAAGCTCAGCGGATCCTTGTTTCTGATGAMATATAGCTGTTAACTTTTTTTTTCTGCAGAAAGATCAAATATGTGCATAGCCCCAAAATCACTCTCTGAACACCTGTTAGCAGTTCAGAGCATGAAAAGAAAGAAAAGGAGAAATAAAGAAATAAGAAGTCCATGAACAAACTCCAAACCTGTTGTTGTCTAAAGTGGGGCCTTTCTTGCTRTTGGAATCAGGATCCTACAGAATTATGAAAGCAGAATAAAATACTGCTCTTTTAGCTAGTCAATACTGTTTAAACATAGCTCCTGAATTTGTCACCAAAATAGACTTCTGTGTCTCTCGCTGGAGCCTAAGGGGGATACAAGATGTGTAGACCTGACAGTAATACACATTTTCGAGAGACCTCCAAAGAATTATTTATGACCATCGCTTGCTTGTTGCTAAGTGCTTGATTCTATCCCAACCATCACATTCAAAATACTGCTGTTTGACTGACCTATCTTTGAAACCACATCTTTTTTTTCAGCCTGTGCTGTCCAAGTATCTCACTGCTGTGAAGCAGCAGCACTGCCAGTTTGAGGAGGGGTGAACTGGGAAAGGAACCACCAAAAACCTTGGGCAAAGGATGGCTCCTTTGCATGAGCTGCTGACTGCAGAACTGCTGCACTCTCCTGACATCGCTTACTGGTGAAGGTGGCTGGGGAAGGCATTGCTGCCGCAGAGAGAGAGAGAAATCTTGCCCTTGGCATTTTATTTTTTCCATCTTGGGACAAAAGCTGTGTAAAAAGAGATAGTGGCMTGGAAATTGGGAAATGGGATTAGAGGTGGAAGGCACTTCCTGCAGCCAAACAGCCTCTGGTAATGCAAACCACAGGGGTAACCTGCTTCATCCTCTCCTGAGCACCTCCTTAATGTGCTTTGTCTCAAAGAAGCAAATTTCCTGACTTGAACTAGAGGGATGGGACATTGGTGACTTCCACCAGCTTCTTCTGAGATTCACAGAAATAAACTACAATCATTTCTGGGGAGAAAATGCAAAGCAAATGCATAGACAGCATCTTCATTATGGTAAACCAAGAGGTCCACTGGGCATTGCTTCTTAGAAGTCTCATCCCTCTGTACTCAACGTGATTATCTTGCTGTTCTCTGCGTTCCTCACATATTTTCTCTGGTTCCAGAGGTTGCTGCTGTTTGATGTGTTTTATCTCAGACGTATCTTTGATGTATTTTAGAAGCAATCAGAACTATAGAAGCAGCTAGAGGAGGACTAGGGTTGGGCAAACCCAGGGGAACTTGGATATATTTGACAATGGCTCAAATTATTTATTTTGGGTTCAAAAATAAGATTGAGTTCATAGACCTTACCCCCTGTAATTTAAACTAGGATTTTTTTCCAAAGAAAATTCAATTTTTCCTTTTGTCATTGAAGAAGTGTGTTATCCTAGCTAAAAGGAAGCTTGTAAGCTGACACTAAAATATGATTTCTCTGTAAAATATGGACTTTTTTTTTTTCTTTTCGTCTCAGTGTTAAACCTTGCTGATTCAGTCTCCTGGGATTTTTTTGCGCTCTATTTTCTTCATTTTCCCTTCCCCTCTCCATTGCCCCTCCCTTCATGCACACCAAGCAAACTCACTAATGAACACAAATGAACTTTCCACTCGAGGGGGCTTGACTAGGTTTGTGGTTATCTGAAACGAATTTGTCCTTCCCTCCTCATTTTCAYTACTATTCATTTTCGTTAGTATCAGGAGAAACGCAAGACATGATCACTTTTGCAAATGATAATTTGAGGGTAAAAATAAGGTAGTTCCTTTTTTTCCCCTGTTCTCACTCTGGGCACTTACTGTGGTAGTCTTGGCACTGATCTACTGAGGCAATCTCAGAGTGAATAGGGCTTTGGTAATTTATGTACTAGAAAARTTAGAAAAATACAACCCCAGCAGGAAAAAAAAAGAAAAAAAAAAAGGAAAAGGAAAAAAAGAGCCAGGGCCCCAATGGTTAGACTGGAGAGAAATCCCTTTCTGTGCCCTGAACCTAGGGATTCATGGGACCCAGCCCATGCAAGAAGACCCTGCACTATCTGTGCCCGTTTGCTATCATACTGACTACTCCGACAGCAGAGAGGAGCAGCAGCCAGCTCAGCCCTCCTCTTCTCTCCATGCGACAAGGTAAGAGACTGCTAAAAGACAAATTATATACCAAAGAACATAATTCCTATCTGATCACTGCAGGCAACATCGAAATAGAGCATCTGATGTAGCCAGCACAGTTACATCATGTTCTGGCAGATACCCTCTGTCGTGTCTGTTCATCCCAATGCTACAGCCATGGACAATCATCTGGAGATGGGTGACAAGTCGCTTGTCTTCTAGCAGCTAAAATACCGAAGCCAAAATCCGTGCCCAAGGACACCTATGCAAGTCAAGATGGATTACCTGAAGGTTWGGAGTGAAAGCACATTAGTTAAACGGCATTAAACTCCTGTGAAGATGCTCTTATTCGAGGCACCTTTTCTGCCTTCTGTAATCAGTCTGGATGATATATTAAGAACCATTGCTACTAATTAGTTTTAAAATTATGTGATCAGGAAATCAAAGCCAATTCATGCTCTTAGCTGTGAAGATATTCATCAGAATTTTATTTATTTATTTATTTTGAAGCCTTCATTTATTCCTCTTTCAGTGCTACGCCTTCGAAGCTGATCTCCACSTCCAAAGTGTGATGCATCCAAATGATTTCATGGTGCTTCTTCACTTCAGTTCCTGGAACAAGGCTAAGGAGAAGAGAGAAGAAAACAGCGAGGCAAAAGCTGTGTTAAGCATCAGACAGTCAAAGCAGGGACCTGTTCAAAGATAATTGGAAATATCTGAATGTGACAAAGGGTCCACAGAAATTATTCACTGGATCAGATATATTTACTTGGCAATAGTATGTTTTTTTGGAGGAATGGTTTTTATTTGAGTGCTTGTGTACTTTATGGGAAAAGTTGGTGCCCTGGCACAAGTTATAACTGAAAGCAGGTGTAGTGCAAATTCCTGGTAGTTTTTACCTTRGTATACCATGGCTGTGAGCCAATTACTCCACTCCAGGACCTTTTTGTGCTTGTGCTTCCAGGAGCACAAGTCCCATCAACTTGGTAACATTTTAGACCCTGTCCTTTGACACCATCATCTTGTAAAATGTCTCAAGAAAACATGTGCAATAAAGATGCAGATGTCCTTAGAGATTCCCCTTACCCTGCTGTCAGCCCTCARTAGTTTAAGAAGGTGCCAAATATGTACCTCTCAGAAAGGTTTTAAAAACCAAGCAGAGTGAATAGTGGAAAACTGCAGTGACTATTTGCTTGAATATTTAAATTAATTCAGTCCATATTCACATCCTCTCATCTGTTAGCTCTTTGCAAACACTCTAACAGTTGAGTTTTACTGGCAGGAATATTTGTAGAAAGCTAATTTCAGAGAGGAAAGCATGTTTGCAAATACCCGATCTTAAGTGTGCTTATACATGCATCTATCATGGAAATACTAGCATAGCCATCCAAATGAAGAAACAGGAAAATTCTTGGGAATGTGGCTTATCTACCCAGCCATAACTAATGAACCTGAGCTAATGAACTCCGTGTTAGTAATGGACTTTAATATCATATAGAAGTCTGTGCCAGACATTTCTTGCAAGTGAATAACTCTAACAATAATTAAAGCTATTGTAACAGACCTAAAGAGGATGAGGGAGACAACTAATATATTGAATGAAGTAGATTTTCAATATTTATTTTCAAGAGAGATTGAAATTGGAAATTTGTGAAAGGTCCTAATTCTGATGGAGCTCACGCTGTGGCAGTGCAAAGCAAAACTATMCTAAAAAATTGTATTTAGTGAGCAKKAAGTGATCTGTCATTCTGGTTAACTGAGATGAGGAACAGAGATATGAAATGGTTGAACTCACTTTACTAGGGAGGAACTCAGTGTGATGCCTGAGCTGTAGGGGCCAACACTGTTGGGTCTGATATTCCCATTCCTTCATTTTAAAAAATGATCAAGGAAGCCAAATGAAAGCAGGAGTAAAAGAGATATTCCTTAATATACTGCAGGGAGAAAATGYGAGGGAACTTAATGAGATTTTAATAGGCTGCAAGGGATTGCACAAATTCATGAAAAAATGAAAATATCTCTTAAACACAATWGTCTGAGTGCCAGAATTAGAAAGCTGTCGGCCTTCTAAGTGCCAGCAGCAGCCCCACGTGCAAAGCGAAGGATCTCCCTTGTATTCTTGCTGCAGCCTTTCCTGCTGGCTGCCAGGGACACGGGCTGCACAGCTCAGGAGACTCTGCTCTGCTCAGCACGGCTCTTGCCAGGCTGGTATATAAGGCATTTAAACACTGCTCTTGAATAARATGAACAGCAATCCCCAACTAAATACCTTGTTCAGTCAATAAATCAATAATTAAGGTAATCCTTTTTACTCAGAGGGTCAATCTTAAGGCTACTTGAATGCGTCTTCTTTCATGTCAGAATAAACTTCTGTTAGAAATTCTCTTTTAATGAAATTGGGAGTTTGTATGCAATTGTGCTGATTTTGACAACATTTTCCCTGAGCAAAAATTAAGAACTGAAAAAATGTTGACAGTGTCAAAATATTCCATTTGGAATTTTTCTGATCATTTTGATTTTTTTTGGTTTGAAATGGCATTTCATTCTACAAATACACTGCATATTATCGGTCGGGGATAACTATAACACTGAATTTAAACAAAAAAAGATGACAGTTTAATTTTGATGGCAACGGAATATTTTGATAGCACCACAGCAGTACATATTCCTGATTGCAAGCAGATTTCTGTTTTCTTTTCTCTGAGCTTCAGCCAGCTTTTAGCCCATGTGGCTCCTTGCTCCTTACACACAGCATCAGATTCTGAGCGGATTCTTCTGAGCGGATGCTTTAATCATTTCCTCAGTTTTTGGTGCTGGATAGGGAATATTGTTACTAATAATTCCAAGGCAGCACCCTCCTTTGCACCAATGGCCTGCAGAGACTGCACGGAGCTGCCGGGAGATGCTCAACCTATTTCAGATGACCCAGCTCACCGGCCACTGACCCAGCCAGGTCAGGGGGCAATCTGTGATTAATTTTGTAAATTATTTGTGGTCTTTCTTTACTCACTACTACTTTAATGTATATAAATCAATCTCAGCAGTATACATGGGAACATCCTGATTGTAGGAGGCAGGCATGAATTAAGGATGAATAGAAGGAAACCTTCCCAGTTCTTTCTGACTCGATTACCTTTCAAATTCCTGATGTTTTTCTCCAAAGCCAGAATTTAGGACAACCCCATATTTGTTGTCAAAAATGTTGGAGAATTCCAACAGTGTGGAAGCATGCGTATGTGCATGTGTGTATGTGGATAAATGGGAGAATGTATAGAATTTGCCAGATTCAGCAATCTCTAGTATTAGCCATGTCTAATTGGAAACATTTCATTCATCTTTGATCTTAATAGCTTTTTGAAAGTGGCATCCCAAATGCCTACTGCCAGAGCACGGGCTTTACAGCCCAGGATTGAGTAGGATAAATCTGTGTCTTAGCTGCCTTTGATTTTAATATCTTTGACTTAATAGCAGCAGTCCCATCCACCCACTTTCTTGTTCCTCTCTAGCCCTTCAGTGTTCCTCTTGAATCTCAGCAACTTAAGAAAAATGGAAGTTGCGAAGAAGAGGGGATGGAGAATGCACATTTTTAATTAAAAAGTGTTCATAAGCATTTTAAATTTCCATTTTTAAAAAACATTAAGTCCCAGAGCTATAATTCTAGGATCAGCCTAGTCAGGGAAATGCAAAGTCTTGAACATTAAAATATTCTCTTTCCATTTTCTTCCTTCTAATAATAGTCAAATGTTCTCCAGTCTCCAGGGCTGTCCATCTGTAAAAAGAATTATTCAGCCTCCCTGTGGAAACTTATTATTTTGAAATTTTTGATTCAACTGCTCATCTGTTTTCTTCRATGCTATTACATGTAGCTCAGCTGGATTCATCACAGTTTTGTAACTGATGGTATGCATCTGACTGCAGCATCTTCCATCTGGGATTAAAAGTTTAGGTTCAGCTTATCCATCCTTGGAGACTTTCTTTTTCTTGTTCCAAGATGCATCAGGAATGATTTGAAAAACAAATACAAAAAAGCAGTTACAACATCAAATCCCTCTGAAATGAGACACTTTGATCTGAGTGCCTAGACTGTTAAGAAGATGATCTCCCAAAACAAAAGGCATAAAAGAAATCTTTGTGAAATATAATGTCTGCTTTCCAAATATGAAAAAGGGGAGAAAACTAATCTTTCAGCTACTAGCAAGGACAGCCTCACTTCTACAGTAGTGCTACTTGTTCTAGGGACTTCTCTAATGCTTTAAACTATAACATGTTTGTAGGGAAAATTTGATTAACTAGCTAACCTATATTTTAGTAATTCTTGSTTGTAACTCAAGCTCATTACTGAGATCCTGTGACTATGGTAGGCCATAATTTTTCATTTTTTTTYAATACACTATCAATACATTGGCACAAACTTGCCTATGTAGAGCAGATAAATACGCCTATTTCTAAGAAACTCACATTCTGCATATTAAAAGGATGTACTTAAGAGGCACTTGATCTGCCCTCAGGCACCCTAACTAACATATCCTCCTTATTTTATTGAGTGTACTGCACTTAAGCTGTTTTATCATGTTAACAATCAATAGATGTGGCTACAAATTTTTGATGGGACTTGTAACAGCAGCCATGCCAAATTATTATGCTGGAAAAGGAAAACYTGAATTTGTGAATTTTTAGGAGAAGACAATATCAGAACTTGTAACCGGCAGGAAAGAATTAGCATCTGAGAAATGGGAAAATAAATTCCAGGCTCTTCTTCAGGGCATGAAGAATTATTATTTTACTGGGCTTAATATTATTTTATACAAGCAGTGGTGTGATGAATGTGGAATACAGTGCTCCAGCCTCTGCCCTTTCATTTCAGATTCCTTATTTAGTATGTTTGACAAGAATAAAGATTGGTGCTTGGAAAGGATATTAGTTATAGTGCCTACTAATATTCAGTCTTTACTACCTAAAATAAACATCCTAGAGCCTGCAGCATAAGATTAGGCATGGATTTCTTGAAACACACATAGATGCCTTAAAGCAGGCTAAAAAAGGAAGTTGCTGACAGCAAGAGAAAATGTAATAGAATTCAGTTTCACACACCACCTTTCATATTCCAGGTGCCCTGAACAGCTTTACAAAGTCCCTGCTTCGTAAGTAAGTTAGGAACAGGTATCGCTGGCATAACAACCCCATAGTTGTGCCATCCGAGTTGTCCAAGTGCTGTAGCTAGTATTCATGCTATCAATAATTCATAATTTTTAAACGTTAAGGGCTGAATTTAGTCTAGTTTTCCACCAGCCACCATCCAGGCCTGGAATCTCTCAGGAGAAAGTTCAAGCCACAAAAAATAAATGCACTGAATAAAGAAATCACATCTTCCACCGTGAACATGATCCAAAAAGTTACAGAGAGGGTTGCTAAATGAATGAGTCTCACATTTTTATATTTGAATCAATTCATCGCTTTTAGAAACAAACGAGATCTGTGAGGATAATTGGAACTGAAGGACGACGCTTGTTTTATGAGCAGTCTGCGCCCATGGAAGCAGCTACCGCGCTGATCCGTAATGGACTTCTTATTTCAAGAGGTAATGGAGATACTCCGTTAGCTTTCATCTCCGTGAATAATAATTCTAAATTTAGTCTTGACTGTGTGAAGGCTTGTGGAGTTAATAAATTGCTTGTCAAAGCTCTTGTGAAAATGAAAGGCAGATGGAGAAGGGGTAAGGACTAAACCTGGCGTGTGTTTGGTGCAGGAGACCAGCAGCCCTGATAACGAGCCCTTATCTTTGGTTTGTAGCACATAAACACAGCCCCCACTCTGCTCTGCTGCAAGAAGTACATTCAAGCGGTGCTGTGCTGGGCCTGGGTAGGGTGGGATGCACATGACACTGTCTTCACTAGGTTCAATTAATTCATTGCTCACCACATCGAGGTTGCCTGCACCTCCTTCAGCCCCTCCGACTGAAGCAATCTCTCTAGGGTACAAAGCAGAGAGGTCTTTGCTGAAAAACAGATGCTGCAGCAGGGCTGCCTCTCTCCTTTGAGCTGGGCTTAATGATACATCAAGTTTGTGTCATCATCCACACCGTGTCAATTTACTTCCCGCAGGRTGTAAATTCTCTTCCCTGGAGATGGACGAGTGTAGGCTTTTCTCTGAAAACAAGAGCCATGTGCAGGTTTCTCTCTCTCTCTAGGAGCTTAAGGCATTTGGACACACTTCTTGCTCTCCCCATAGTTTATAGTAATTGCCCCTCGGCTTCTCCAAGGATGATCTCGCTGACATATGGTCAAATACAACACTGCCAAGTATGCAGAAAGGCAAAAATTCATGGCATTTTTTCCACAAACAGAAGGAACTTGTAAATAGACACTATTAGAAAGGAGGTGTTTGCATCTCCTCAGTGACTAAAATCTAAACAAAATGAAGAATAAGGGTCTGCCAACCTTCTTGTGCTTCAAGGAGCTGTGTGAAGAGGAAAGGCTGACGTTTGTGGGTGCATCTTCTGCAAACCCCTTTTCCCAGCTTGGGCATGTCCACAACATGATCATGGAGCAGAGGCCAGAACAGTATCTGCTGGTTCTCTATGGGGCTGAGGAGGGAACCAGACAGAGCCTGCCGACTTTATTGGTGGGTGCTCCTTCAAGGTCCTGCCAACAGAAGTAGTGATAAAGGTGGCCATGATCCCAAGCCAGAGAGCTAGAGGCATCMTGGAGCAGTGAGAAGAGACAGAGGATGCAGGGAGCAGGGAATTAAGGTGATTGCCACTGCCTTCAGTTATATCTAAAGACTGAAACTGCTTCCGAAGGCAGCAGCAGATTTTCATGAATCCTCTTCCCTGGATCCCTTGTTATTTCCCCTAATTAGCTTCTGCCAGTCTAACTTCCTAATTTTTTCAATCCCCACCATAACACTGAGTTCAGTGGCAAGTTGGGAACAGCACTGAAGGTGTGTTTGTCCCCTTAATTTATGTAAAATTGAACTGCTGCTTTTCTGAAACAGGGTAAGGGAGCTAAGACAGCAAAAGGTGAGAAATGAATTGAGGGCACTCCCTGCCTTTTACAGTCTATTGCACYGAAGAGCTGGAATACACTACACAGCGCACCTAAAATATCTCTCAGTCCCACACACATTAATTTTAGGCTGGTCGGCTCATTGCCTTTACACCTTATGTGCAGGTGYAAAACTTGATCTGAAGTTGTTAAATTTAATCACTCGCTGTGTTGCCAGCTTCTTCGGCGATGCTGGTAGGCACACAAGGCTGTCAACAAACAGTCCCATTGCTCTTATTTCCAATCCGAGCGCAGCATCCTTTCTGATTCCCTCCTCTTAACCAATTCAAACAAAAAAAAAACTCTTTAAAGTTATTTTTTGAAGATGGCAGGCTGCCAATATTGTGGGGGAATTTGATTTCTGTTTCACACTCCAAAAGGGAATTCCTAAGATGCTTGAAAACATGGATAAAAAAGCCCAGAGGTGTAGGATGGGGTGTATCAAGTTGGCTGGAGGACAATGATTTTATTTGCATGGCAACTCTGCCTTTTTTGTTTGTTTTTAGCTCTAGAACTGAACATAAAGGCCAAGCTGAAAGGAGGCCATGGGAGTATGTTTATCTGTAGGACACATGCTGGCTGCTCCAGATGAATAAAGGATATATCAATGCAGATAACTCTAGACTAGCAGCCCACTAATGATTGTAATTGCAGACCAGAACATGAACCACAGCCCATAATTGAAGACCCCCTCCCCTTCACCTTCTACAGACACTGATGTGCAAAAGAAAAGTCCTAAAATCCTCTCCAAGACAGGTCCTGTGAGTAGGAATCCCTCCCTTTAAAGGTTAAGGTGTGATGGTGAATGATGGTGCAGGTCATCATTCAGCTGTAGCTCCAGGAAGGTGTTACCAGCTGGGTCATAGATGCAACTGGGGGTTACTGTGTGCCCTGCTGAAAAGCAGAGTGTGCCTGACTCCATCAGGCTTTCACAGGCACTGGCAGCATGTCTATAGCTTGAATTTTGGAATATCTAGACTAAAAAGAGCTCCAGTACCTGAACAGAAGCAGCAGAGATAAATGCAACCTCCCTCCACTTGCTGTACACAGAGGACTTTATTTCATGAACTGATTTTCCATTGTCTTTCCCTCCCCATCCTGGCTGCCATGCCTGCTAATACCTCTAAATATTAAACATGGAATTAGCACCCATTTGTGTCCTTTTCCATGGACAAACATGGACATGGATGTTTGGGTTCTGGCTAACAGGAGTGCCAATTCAATGGACAAGCAGCATTGCCTTGAATGTGCATTTGCAAGTGCATGTTAATGCAGTTACAGGTCGCAGTGAACCTCTTTTCCTCTCCATAAATAGGCTTAACTCTGCAATCTGAAATCCAAAATCCAGTAAATTTGAACAAAACAAAGGGTTTCTTTAATTGAAAGATGCAGCTTGCCTTTTTTTCTTTTTTTTTTTTTTTTTTTCCATTATTCTATTCCTTCAACAGTGTATGATGCTAAATGGCTCTAAACAGCTATTTAGCCACCCACAGAGAGAAACTAGCTTTACAAATTTTCTCGTTGCATACTTTGCTGTGTGCACTCCCCAGAGTATTGGCATTTTGTTTGTTTTMCTGCTTAAAGAAATGGATGGATCCAATTTACAACCCCAACAAAACAGAATAGAAGTTAATTCTCTGCACACCCCCTTTTCTTTACAGTCTGACTTGCTTGAGATTAGAGAAAAAACTGTTTGAGCCAGGAGATAGAACATATAGAGACAAACAGCTGAGAAGCCCTTTTATTGCACGGGTAATCCTGGCAAGGATGGAACATTTCTTGTGAGTAAAGGAGAAGAAACAAGAACAACAGGAATGATGAAAGGTCTGAGTGATGCGACGCTGAAGGAAGACTGAGTGGGTTATAAGCCTTAAGAAGACAGAGAGACATGTCAAAACAGTATTTGTGCTTTAAAAAGGCAGGGAACAATCCTCTTGCCATATCCACGCTACGTAGGACTATAAATGATGATGTAGCAAGGCAGATTTAAGACAGCGATTAGGGAAAAAGGAATTGCAGTGGTGAGGATGGCAATGACATTTGGAGACCTGGAGACCATTTGGAGGGCAGAGACAGTCTGGAAAAGGCAGGGAACCTGCACGGCAGCCACACTGCCACATGCAGGAGTGCTCCCAAGATGGATAGGGGCAAGCTCCTGACATTGTCCTCCAACACAGCTTTGCTAGGAATCTTCTAGGATTCATTTCTCRGTCGTTATGGTAAAGAGGTACTTGAGAGCCTTCCTGTGCTCGGTAGATATAGCTTCACTTTTCCTCACGGATTACTTCATCTTTCTTTCTCTCTCTGTGCCCAGACACTTTCTGTCCCTGCTATTCATTATCCAGAATTAAAAATTCAAGGGTTGTTTTTTGGTGATCCTATTACCATGGTGACCAGTATGACTTTCATGCCCATCTGCGCATGGCAAGATGTTACAAACCTTAACTTCAGTGCAAACCAGGAGAAATGTTATCTGTGTTTTCCTCCTCGTAGTTTAGGACCATCCCCAAGCTCAAGCTGCTGCACAATGCAATTATCTACTAAGCTCCAGGTTTACAGAGAGTCTGTAGAGCCAGGAGCTGCATGCACATCTTTAGTTTACCAGATGGAGAGCAAGATCTCGGTTAGAGCCAGTGTTTCATAAAAGCCAAAATAGTGCTCAACTCAGAGGATGAAAATATTCTTGTATTTAGGCTCCTGCAATAGAGAATATGTCCTCATATAAGGAAGCATGCAGACCCAAATGGGACTAAGAACTTTGTTAAAGTGGAGCAGRAAGAGAGGGGAAAAAAAGAAAAAAAAAAGGATGGCAAAAATATATAAAAAATAAAGAGAGAGAGAATTGTCCTAATATAGGTCAACTAGTATGGRTAGGAGATGGGTAGGACTTGGGAAGCAGCCTCTGAGCAGAGCTTAGAGCAAAGGCTTTAAGATCTAGCTATCTCGGTTTCATTATTGTTAATGGAATCTACCATGTCCAAATGAAAGACTAATTCAAGTCTTACTTAAATATGCCTCAAGTCATTTTAGTGTCTTTAAGTCTTAATTAATCTTCCTTAACTCTTTTTGTCACTTCCTTTGAAAGGAAGATGAGTTTAATTAAAGGAACTGTCAACTTTATTTTAGTCTTAGGAATTTTTCTTGGTAGCTTTGTAAAGGTCTGGTCATTACTGCAGTCTAAGATCTAATAGATTAAATGTTCCTATATCTTAAGGACATGTCAGCCCATCACTTGGAACACTTCCATTGTTCTTAACTACAACRTTTGGACTGATTTCAAGGCTTTGTTATGATAATTAAAGCTGCATTCAGCTTTAATTAAAAGAAAGATCTTTTATTCCACGTGTTATTTTTTATCCTTCCAGACCAGGCCATAGAGAACAGATGCTCATTCCAGAAGGACGTGACATGGATAACAGGCAGCTCCAAAGGACCAGAATGGCTGTTTCTTCACATCATCTACACAGGGGAACAAAAGGCAGCACCCTCTTTCTCCAGGATAATTCTATGGCAATAACTGAGTTTTACASTCCAGGTTCCATAGGCAAACTCCATCCAACCAACTGCCTGTGGGAATAATTAAGCAACATGAAAGTAGCCTGTAGGTGAGTAATAATCCATGCTCAAAAAGGAGCATGGAGCTGGACAGGGAAGTGCACTGCTGCCCTGCACCTGCCACTTGAGTTTTGCTGCTGTGTGAGGTGCTGATGTCCAGATCTCATCTCCACTATCAAGCCTTTCACGTTGGGAAACTGCCTGGATGGCTGTAGAGTTCTGAAGATGTGATTTCACCCTTTCTTTATGGAAGACTGTGCTGCAATGGCTGCAAACTTGTTTTGCTGCACAAACCTGAAAGGGCAAAATTGCATTACCATGGAGAAAAGGATATGCTGTTTTGCAGCCAAGTCCTGTCCGAACCAGGTGTCTGTTCAAGAGATGCAACTGGGGGAAAAAAAATTCTTCTCATAGTTGGAACTTGTTATAACTCACACGCTTGCAAGGGGGAAAACCAGCAGGGCGAAGAACTGGGTGAAAAAGTCCCTGAGATCTGCACAAAAAACTGGGATCAAAAGTGCTCAGGGTCACAAGCCATCTGACCGTTCCACCACTCCCATCCAAAGAGAGGAAAGTTCCTACACTCACAGTCCCAAGTCCTTTAGATCCTGCATCAGGAATAAATGAGAACTAAGTTCCTCACTTTGTCCCTTTAGTTCCTGTGGGCTAATTTCTTCCTCCCTCAGCTGGATGCATTTGCCCATTTCCAGCTGAAGCCGAGCGAATTCCAATCCTCCCTTGTTTACTTTTGATTGCTTTGTCCTTAATGTAGCATACAAGGATTTTATGTGCTTCTGTTTCATCAATGTAATTCTTTTGTTGCTATGGCAATCAGCTCCAATTTTCTTTCGTTCTGGCAATTGTATTTTTATAGTCTCCTGCTCTCAAAGAGATAAGCTGCCTTGTACATCACGCCGACACTAAGTATTGCCTCTATATAGACACAGCCAACCTTTGCTTTAAGACTACGTTGCTGTTATTTGCAACAGTAGTTTACTGTTGCTGATGTCATTTTTATTCTTTTCTATGGGCTCTGTTTCAAATAAGCTGCTTGCTCAGATTTACTCGTCTGCTGAGGAAATGCAGCAGTGTAAGAGTATTCCTGCTGGCACTTGGAGGCTGTGGAGAGTATACATTTAAGATGTGTGCTTGATATTAGAGATGAACAYGCTGTTTCCAGCAGAGCAAAAATCACCTGAAACTCTCTTGCAGCCTTTCTTGGACTATTCTGAAAAGGATGGCAGAAAGAATTAAATGGACAGGAAAGCAATTCCTCAAATTTGCCATTGAATCTGAAAGTTGTATTTTCCAGAATATCACAGGAAAATATTTTTCTTGGCACTTCATCACCTTGTGTCACAGAAAGAAACTCATTGTCAAGGACAGAGATTCACCTTCGAGTGGCTTCTCCACTGCTCAAGTGCAGCTTGCACCCAGGCTAAAATCTGTGCAGGGCAAACCTTGTTGTGGGAGAAAGACAGCCCCTAGGACAGACAAGGTCCTGGTGTCCCTCTGAAGCATTGGATTACCTGCTGCCATTACATTCGGCATCAGAAAAAATATCCAGATTTTAGAATGTGGTTTTTTTTTTTTAACATTATCTGAAT
Source organism: Nothoprocta perdicaria (assembly GCF_003342845.1). Taxonomy (NCBI): domain Eukaryota; kingdom Metazoa; phylum Chordata; class Aves; order Tinamiformes; family Tinamidae; genus Nothoprocta; species Nothoprocta perdicaria. The sequence goes on from NW_020455754.1 coordinate 7,427,338, forward strand.
GTTTCCGCACTTCTAACACCAGTCTTCCTTACTTAGTAATTGTCAAAGGAACAGAGAAACAGAGAGTAACAAATAAGGAAATCAAATATGGAAATATCAGCAACCATAAAAAGCCCAGGATTTCACACTACCATGAAATAATCTCAAAAGCTCTAAGCATGATCATGTCCTCTATGTATAAACACATTTGTGCCAAGATCTCCTTCCAATCTCAGGGAGAATGTGTGGGAAACCAAGGCACAGAGAGATTAAATGACTTGCCCAAGGTCACAGAGGAAGAATATTGCAGGAATAGAAGTTAAACTGAGATTTCCCAAGTCCCTAATGCCCTGAGTCAAATATACAAATGGATAATCAGCACATTCTGCAACCTGCTGATGTGTTTAAAAATCTGTACCTATTTTTTTATCCCCTTAAAATGCTTATGCCATTCATTGTTAAGCTCTGGAAATGCTCCATACTAAAGCTATCAAATCTGTCATCTCTTCAGCATGGTAAAACCAGCCTCCTCACTCTCCTCTCCATCAGGCACAGGGTGGGATGGGAGACGGAACGAACAGGGAGTCATTCTGTCAACACGCTGAACGACATATTACGTTCGTTAGGCCATATGGCATTCTGAAATGTCCCTAATGAACRTTAGGCAGAACTTAAAACTGGATAACATATTAAGGATGAGAATCTCTGTAATCACACCCACTTGTCTCTGCGGCTCCCTGGTGGCACACTAAGGCTTTTCCGTGCTGACAGTTGTGCCTTCTCCATGCATAGAGACCGCTGAAAAATTCATTGCGTGACAAAGTGGACACAKGACCCAACGTTGGCTGGCTTGGTCTCACTCTCTCAACAACCTAGAACAACAGGGTTTTATTATTTGATAAGCTGCARTTGTATTATGCAAGAAGATGGCAGTTTATTGGAGTGAGATCCATTATAAATGACACGGAAGCATTTTTTTCCCCTACAAAAAATCTTGCAGCCCAAATGCAGGGAATAAATCATGCAGTCCCCGGGGAGGAGGATTGCCTCAAACAATCAGGCTCCTCGGACTGGCAGTCAGAAACGGTTAGCACAGGAGCTGCACCGCTGTGCGCCTGCTCCAGAGAGAGTATTCCCCCTTGCTTGGGGGAAAGAGGGGCTGCACCAGAYGGCAATTAATTAGAAATGGAGTGCTGAAAAGCTGATTGAAGATCTGTTGAGTGGATGATATCTTACTGATTTGACCGATTTAGTGTTTGGGTTTTTTTAAAAAAATATGTTTTTATGCTTTTCAACGTAGCTGCATTGTTGAACTACCTGGGACAGTAAAGGCACAGTCCACTTTCTCAGAAAGGACCTGAACTGACATTAATTAATAGCCATCACAGCTGGAAACTTCTCAAATTGTGTTTCAAATTCCAAGCCAAGACAGGGATTTGAACCCAGCATTTCTGTACCTCAAGTGGATTCATGCATTTGCTGCCCTTTCAACAACTGACACATGGCATCTGCTGAGCATCTTCCTGCTGAAGGTCTCACACATTAGGGCTGTGTAGGGCACCTCTGCTTGCAAGCCCTCATGTGGTAAATCTCTAGGTTAGGTAGTTGTAGAATTAAAAAAGGACTTTGTGTATACTTGACCTGTGGTGGCAGTTTAGGTGATGAGGGAGTCCTGAATGCATCCCAAATGGAAATGGAGAATCACAGCTCCATGACCACAAATGCACGTGATGTGAGAATACATTTTGCAATGATTGAAGCTACTGGAAAAGGTTGATTTTTTTATTTTAACTTTTGAGAAAGCCATGTCCATTGCTAATCACTTCTAATTTCCTTCACTTAGAATTGTGACTGACCACCATTTCCGTGATGTCCATCTTCATTCTACTGATTTAATCACAAGTGGCTGAGCTTCCATCTGTTCAAACTGGATAATGACAGAAGTCTGTGATATAAACTCCCTTCCTACTCCTCCCCCAACCCCCAGAAATTATTCCTATAAATGGCTCAGTGCTTCAGAAGAGGAAACATTTGTCTTCATAAGTAGTTATTTTTGTTTTAACATAAATTAATGGAAAAACCAGGAAGACTCACTATTCTCTAGAGTATGCTTGCCAGCRTTGGAATAAAGTATTAACTCATTGCCCTGAACTGTAGGTAAATCATTATTTTTGAGTCTCAATAGTTCATTAAAAGATTGCTTTTAAATTTTTTTTTTATCTCTTGTTCCTTTCCAGAGTAGAGATTGTCATTTTTGGAATACTTTGTCCCCTTGACAGAGAAACAAAACTACCGACAAATTAAAAAAAAATTTCACTACAGTGCAGTTATATTGCACAGAATGTGGTTCCAAATGCAAAYACCATCATTCCTCTTTACGATTTACTGCCAGGTTGGTTGTTTTGTTTTTCTTAAGGTGCTTTAGGACACTTTTGTAGGGATAATTACTCAGTGCCATGTTAAGCTTTCATCCAATCATGTTTGTAGGCTTTTAAGCTTGGTTTATCAWCCTGGTTATTGCACTACATTGATCCATGCAAGCCAAGTACACTGCTACAGTATTGCTCTTTCTCAATTCCCTGAAGCCTCACATTTTAAAAGCATTTGCTCTGGCCTCTAGGAAGTAATGGATTTGTAATAGTCTGAGTACAAACGCATACAATCATTTAATAAGTGAATAACTATAMGGACAGTTCATTCAGTCGGTGGGTGTTGGAGGTATATCCTGGCTTGATATATCCAGAATAGACTCAAGCAGGAGAAAGAGCTGCAACCACAGAGAGTTTATGCAGTAAATATTTGCCTTTTCTTCAAYTGTGAATTCTTCTCAAATGAATACTGATGTCTTTGGCAAAATTATTTGCTAAATGAAATTATTCCTCCCATTTTTAAAGCAAAACAAACAGCATCTTCAGGTCTGCAGAATAACTTTATGTTCAATCCTAAGAGCTCCTCAGCTGGGCTGCTGCACTGGGGCTGTASTACTGGTCCTTTTTCTTTCTGTGTTACTTCTCTGGACAAGAAGAACTTGTCTCTRCTTTGCTGCAGTCTCTCCCTTCTACCTTAGCCATCTACAACCCGTTCAGGTCCCTCTCTGTATCTAAATGAGGCGTTGAAATCAGGAGGCAAATCAGCTAAGGCTACCAAGATCTCTACTAGGGTGTTTCAGGATCATGACACCCTGCTCACTTCAGGACTGTACAGGGGAGGTGGGCTCCTTCGGGGCCTCGTGTAGTGGCTGTTCAAGCTGAGCAGCAGTGACTGAGGGAGGTGAGAGCAGTGGCCCAATCCAGTTGCCACAGTTCACCCAACAAAGAAAGGTCCACAGCTTCAGGAAGCAGGCACCCCTAGGCACCAAGGGACTCCTGAAAATAYGGGCTGATTTGGGCCATTCAAGCAAGAAAAACTCTTTTCCTTTCTGCTACAGTRTCCAAGAGACAGACCTGACAAAGATTCTGCTCCATAATCAGAAAAATGTGGTAGAGAGGAGAAGAAAAGTAATCCAGGGAATAGAACACAAATCTGCATATGGCACCAAGGAATCTGGGGGGCAAGAGATAACTCTCAGACATACCAAACAGCAGATGTTTGGCCATGCTTCAGTTTATGCTAGTTTGGAAATCTCATTCAAGGATTTAGATTTGGCTGCAATGCTCGAGTCAAAGGAATGCTTTCCAGATTACTTCCTCACAAAGCCAGGAAAACATGAAGCTTAGCTGAGCTCAGAGATGGTCTTGGTCTTTGAAAATGGCAGCAGTGGATTCTACTTATGGCAAATTCAGTACTTTGGGTCTTGCCCCAACCTAATTTCCATATAGGCAACTCCATGACTTTAAGAAAATGGCACTAACAACCTGTGATGGAACAACCCCCAACATCACAGGATATTAGCCTCAGAGAGAGAGAGAGAGAGAGAGAGAGAGAGAGAGAGAGAGAGAGAGAGAGAGAGAGAGACCATGATTTTTCCTTCTTTACAGAGTCTTCAGACTGTCTACTTTCCTCAAACTATTAAAAAAAGAAAAAACTTCTTCCAAGTAGAATAGGCAAGTGTCCAAACTGAATGCTTCCTCATTCAAATTTCCCCAGAGCAAAGGAATCCTGAGACTCCTCCTTGACAAGAAATCTAGTGCCCTGAGTAGTATGAATTCTTCTGTGTGTCTTGGTTTGAGATCCAACTGAAATATGTTCAGTGCAATAGCACTAAACTTCAAGGATTAGCTCTCAGTTAGCAGTGAGGCATTATGATCTTTGGTCAATTCATTCGTAAMATCATTGCATCTGAAGTAAGACTAGAGTGAACCATAATTACTTATGGYAATATTTGGTCAAAACGAGAATCATTTGTACTTTTTTTTTTTTTTCCTCCTTTTGTGGTAGAACTTGCACTATGGTAGAAGAGATAAAAGGAGGAAGTGAGAGGAAGAGAAAAAGAGGACATGAGGGAGGAAAGGATTTTAATATATATTTTGATTGAAAAATCTTCTAGAGAAAAGTAGTGAAAAAATGCTTTATAGTAGTTCATGAAAGAGCAGCAGCTGTCTCAGGTATCACATCTCTTAGGGATAACCAARTGTTTTCTTCTCTGTCTCCTAATGAATTGATTTTTTCCTGTAATTGTTTGGTCAGCCAGTCTTCAACACTGTCAAGGTTTATATTAAAATGTAAGGGAAGAAGTGCTGCTAAGCTCCCTCAGGATTTGATGAAAAYTTAGTTTGAGCCACATACTTTGTGAAAAGCTTTAGTCTTTAAAAAAAAATTCATGCTTACAGTATCTGTAATTTCTTCACTATAAACTGTTTAGACTTCTAGATTTAGAAGGAGGATTCGTACCTGATACATACTACAGAGGGTCTCCCTGCAGCCAGTCCTTCCTTCTTGATCTTCATGTTTAGTAGCTGGAAAGAGAAAAATAAATTTTGTCACGGAAGCTAAATCAGAGAGGGAATTATGATCATCCAGAAGGGGGGATGTTGCCTGTGCAAGAGCTGTGCTTCCTCATCCCTTAACACTTATTTGCAGCTCCCTGCTATCCAATAATCATTGTCCTGGACCTTTTCCAAGAGCACTTGGCTGTGTGCGAAATTCAGAAAGACATTGGGGACAGCACAGGCTCCTGACCGGATGAATATCACTCATCACATCATGACTCTAGCAAAAATACTGAATATTGAATTCATTTTTTTCTAAAAAATCCTCTGCAACATTGGATTGAGGTTTGCCATTCCATTGAACCTTCCTAGGGGGGAAACTGGTTTGCAAGAATTTGGAAGAAAGAATTCATAAAAGATGAAAGAAAAGATATATGCATTTAAGTCCTGATTTCACAAAGCTTACAGGAGGACTTAAACATATTAACAGTCTTATCCTGAATAGGAAACTTGTTCTTGAAACCTTCATGGTAACATTTATACAGCTGTTTTTTATCTTCATGATTGCAAGGCAAAGAAAGGGAGGTCAGGTAGAGGGAACGCTGGGACACAGCATTTTTTGGAGAAAATATAAATAAATTATATAGTCCTGTACAATTAAAAACTGTTATTGCTAAATAATAAATAAATACTAAATAATACATTATTTTTTAAAAAAGGTTAACAGCTGATTTCTGTAGGGAAGCCATGAATTAAACATCATGCAAAACAATTAAACTCTAGGAAATAGGATTTCTGATATGGTGGTCAACAATTAAAAATGAATGTGTTACTGCACTCCAGGGAAAAGCARGAAGCTGTCATGCATTCATGCTATGGGGGACAAAGCTCCCACATGTCTCCAGCTGGAAAGCTCTGCAAATAGAAAACAAATATGCAGTAAGTGGCAGGGAGACTTACTCTCAGATGCTGCTACACAAAAGATGTTKGCTGCAGTTGTTATTTCTGAAGGGGAGAAACCACTGAGACACACAGTCCTCCCAGCAGCAACCTTCTACACTCTCCACTTGCACTTCCTTGCAAATACAGGTCCTAGCAGCATGGGCATCTTTATAGGCAGATCCTGATTCCAATCCACCAGCTGTGACTGGTTGTCCAAAAAACAGTTACTGGGAGAGTACCGAAACCACAGCTGCCCTTCATATACAGCACCTGTAGCAGGAAGACTGGGATAATTGCCATGGGGCAGGGTTAGCTAAACACCTGTAAGAGATTAGGTATTTCCTTGCACCTGTCTCTGGGCAAAAAATTCAAAACTCAGCATAAAATGCTGCTCTAACCTGACCCTACAGTTTCTGAACTGGTTTGCACACAGTTATCTCCTTTATTTCCTTTGTGCTGTGCATCTCCAGAAAGATATGCTTCAGCACCACGTGTACAAARCTAAATACCACACAACTTTTTAAGCCAAAGCAAAATATCTTCTGATCATTAATATTTTCCTCATTTCATTTCTGCTGTAAGAGCCCTGGGGAGATGCTCTGTTCATGGATTCACTTTGGAACCAACTGCCACCTGAACGTGTTGTCCACTGCCTACACCTGAGCAGTGTGAAGAGGCAGTGAGGATTATCGGTTGCCTCCTCATGCTCATTGCTTGGGGAATAGTGTGAATTGTTTGCTATGGCCAATGAGCATTTGAACAGATGGTAAATATCTCAGTTTCTGCCAACAAGAGCCAAGAGATGCCACTGAAATCCATTTAGAACGTGGGGAGGAAAAAAAAAAAAAAGAAAAGAAAAAACTAAAACCTAGCTGAGAATTTACCTAGGTTTATTGCAGGTGAAATCTGACAGCTAATAAGTAGTTTCAAAGTGGTTTTACTGAATTGTTCATTAGAAAACTTATCTCTGCTTCCCATGCTGATAGGAAGAATCCCAGACGGGCACTTTTCTTCACTGATAAATAGTTTCTAGTTATATCCTGAAAGGMGTTTGCTGTGTTTGTGGAGGCAAGCTGGAAAGAAACAGTGCATTTCTATCTGTTTTATATCAGCAATGCACACTATTACRGAGATTATTTTGGACCTGGCAGAGTTTTCCAGAGAAAAGCAATCAAGATATAAAAGCTCTCAATGGCCTGACTCACACAACTATTTCTTTCAGCTCAGGCAATCTCATTTCTTTTCTCTCACTACTCCTTCATGGAGCCTTCATGGCTGCAGAATACAGAACAATAATAGTGCAGTTGAAGACTGGACCAACATCGGTTTAAGCTTCAGATTATGAGTCCGATAGGGACAAACCAAAAGCAAGAAGCTCTGCACTATTTTTGTCTCCTTGTTTAGATTTCACTGTATCTTGGGTATGATGAAGAGAGCACTGGAGATCCCATATTTTGTGTCAGTAAATTAAATGAAGTAAATTAAGTGATCTTGGAGCATGCCAGCTGCATCACCCTGTGGTAATAGCTTGTGTGAGTTTGTACCCATGGATAAATACAAAACAACTTGTCTATTGGCCTATATCCTCTAACATGGACCAGGTAGCTTCCAGATTTTTTTTTTTTTTTTTATTCCAGCTTTCATTATTCTACCTACTAGCACAAGCTTCATTTCTTGATACATTAGGTTGAAGAAAAGATGCTCCTTGCTCTGTTGAGAGAATGTCTGACCAGATTTTGAGTCTGGACTTGTAGATTTTCACATCCATTTTCAGGACCAGATTTATTGTCTTGGCAGGGAGTAGGCATAATAATTTTGTATAATCATTTAGTATCCTGTTTTCTCCTGAAGTGAATCTGGCATCTCACACACTCATTCTATGCACCTCACAGCATCTAATGGCCAAGTTTTCCATTCATTGTGCAATTCTTAATTCATATTTCTTTATTGTACAGAACAGATATGCCTACCTCAACGCTACAAAWAAATCAGGTCTGGGATAGGGACAGGTCATTAGCATTTTCATCCCAAGCCTAAGTGGAACAGAAAAATAACTTCCCATGAGGCTGAAACTTGGGCAAGGAGTATTTTGTAGTGAAGTGAATCTGTGTGCAAGTCAGTTTGGGCAACCAGATCTCAAACAGGCTTGACTAGATAAAGCCACTTTCAGAACAATCTTCTTTCCATTTTTCTTTTGAAAGAAGGAGTGATCCTATAGTTTAAGTCAGACTGGAAAACTTCTAGTGTGACTGGAATTTAGGATGAGATTGTCATATGCATGAACTATGTAACAAGCATGTTTAGCCCGRATGGATGCAATGCAGATCAGGTGGACGTGGTGGGGTGTATAGAGCTCAAAGAGATCAGAAACCTTGTATGAATTAAAAAGATGGGTGACACAAGCAGTTAACACATGGTAGGAAGTGAGGGGCACGTGGTATATGTGTTTATTTCCTTAACATAAGCATTTGGAATTGTATCAAAGGGAGTTCAGTAAATAGCTCTTTCCCTGCAACTTGGTGCTCTTCACCAGACAAGCTGTGCTTTTCCCTCTGGCACTTTTGAACACTTTCCAGTGCTCCCTTCCGAGCTATTTCTAAATGCAGTGAGTTTACCTTTCCCCGCATAGCAGGATGAGATGGAGCAAAAGGCTGACCTCAGCTGTGCTTTTACACTTAGCCACAGTCTCAGAGGAGCACAGTGTGACTGTAATGTTTAGACCTTCCAACAAGACAAAATAAGAAAAAAAAAAAGCCCAACTTTTAAAATGCTTTTACCCTATCCCAAGTACTGGTGGTCAAGACTGCAGAATACCTCACTGTAACATCTGCCAGCAAGGCCAAAAATCTTCTCCTAGCTATCTCATTTTCAGATGAAATATCTCAGAAACATTTTAGAATTTACGTAAAAAGTATAAGTGATGAAAGTGCACATCTACACTCACATGAAGGGTGTCCATAAGGTGCCTGAGAGGACATGGTTAAAACAAGTCTTTCATTTTCAAACACAGCTATTTTCATGTACGGAAAACTTATCCCAAATGCCTGAAGGACAACAACTCATCTGCTGTATTTCCTTGAATCTGGACTTTGACCCTATTCATGTTGGGATTCCCAGCTTAATACAGGAATAAATATACATTCCTAAAGCTGTCACCTCTCTTGTTGTGAGATAAACTACCCAGCTGAGCTCGTGGTACCRAAGAAGACACTGTCATATTTATCATCTCTGCCCTCCAGGCCTTGCAGGTGCATACATACCACAGACACCAGCACAGCCCTGATCAGTGCAGGCTGAGTAAATACTTCGGAGACCTTTTAATACGACAGCTTTACATGAGTGTCTTGTAAAATTATTTAAAATTATTTACAAACAGAGGCACAAATGGGTGAAGGAAGGAAACATAGGAAACATGTTTCCTAACATAACTATGTTAGGAATGTCAGCTGTCCCTCCTCCTTTCTCTGTGCTCCCTAGAGATTTTTAAAGGTCAAGATAATGAGGATAATGATGAGATAATGAGGAACAATGATCATGTAGGAAAAACTARGGTCAAAAATAAAAATTTTGTTACCAACGAACTTGAAATTTTCTTCCATTTGCTTCATGKAGTACCGAACTTTCTGGGTTCCATGAGACTGAGTACTTTATGATTAACATTTGCTGTGATTGGTTGATCCTGTGTATAAAATAGAACAGAAAGCTCACCTTTAAGATCTATATTTTTAGCAAGTGACCCATATGGTACAAGCTGTTGCCCAATTTTTTTTTTTAAGATAATTTTTTATTTTATACAAAATGTTTCACTTTAATTGATAGGCAAAATTTCAAAGTGCTGGGCAACACTACTCTTCTCCTTTTCTGGTAAGAGAGAAATCTTGAAATCACAGAATGCATTTTCCTCTCTTCCTTGCCCCATACCCATTTTTTCTACATTTTAACATTTATTCCCTTTTCTCTGTTCTTCACAGTGGAAATCTTCTGATATATCAAAAATATTTTTTGAGTAAAATTTTATTTTCAATTGAAAAAAACCCTGCAGTCAGTGGCATTGATGATTAGGGTTTCTATTTCCATTATATTATTTCCATTCTATWTATAAATAAATAAATCTATCGAGCAACAGACTTTCTCTGTGTGTGATATTCCGAACAGATTTGAGGTGGCACTTTAACCAGGAACAGAACAACTCCAGCAAAGGGGATGTTCTGGTTTTGCTAACCACATCTGCTAATGCTGCATGGGCACAAGACGGGTGACACATGCCCTGTACCTCAAGGAGCTGCAGCGATGGGAGGCTCCAAGGCTCTACGCAGGAGCTGGCAGCAACCTCTGGGGGTTCATGGTGAAGTGGTGCTCACCTACAGCTGCATTAGCCTCTTATAGGCTATGGAGGCCATCCTGCCTCTCTGCCTTCGGTATGGAAGGATCCAGAGTGTCTGGCAACATCTGCCTCAGCACATCTTCATACAACATAAACAACATAGGGCATCTTAGAAAGGGCACCTKGGCAATGACCAAGGTAGGATAGACCCCATATAAGTCACTCCAACAGACATTTATCCAATGTGCAGATTCCCAGTGCTGGAGCCTCCCCAGTTCCTAACAACCCTATCACTTCCCGTCCAATCTCAGAAACAGGGAAAAGTGATGACTGCCTTGCTCCTCACAGCAGCTTCACATCACACCTCTCTGTCATGGAAGCTGTGACTAAACCATTCAGAAGCTGCATGTCTCTTAAAAGGCACATTTTGGCTGCACTTCCTCCAGCAGTTGTATCTGTGTTACCCAGTGGGTGTAGTGTTCTTCGGTCTGGCTTAGTCCTCTGTTTTGCTTTTCTTCCAAGCTACCAGCCCCAAACTGCAGCTGTAGTATCTGTTTGGACTGGAATGAATCAAAATCCGTGCGTCAGTGTGGGGGCAGAATTGCCTTTGCTCAGCAGGCAGCAATGCACTCCTCACTCATTCAAAGCTCTGCCTACAGCCAGCTCTAAATTTACTCTATTTTGTTTATATTGGAGTGGCTAGGCTGGTATTTTTTTCCTCCTCTATACTTAATCTACCTTTGTTTTTCTAATAATACCTTCTATCTTCATCTATTTATAGCTACTGCCCTTTCCTTCAGGTGTTGCTACTGCAAGTGATCTCAAATTGAGCCCAATTACTGTGGAGGTGCTGTGGGTAAGTCACTTATTTGTAGATTAAGTTTTAGATTTGAAGTACTATTGAGATAGATGGATTTTCTGTGTTGCTCCTGATCCGAGTCACACTGCAGTCCTGATGAGAGGGGAATGCAGCAAGGGAAGCAGTGTGGGGGTTTGCTAGCATTTCTTCCTGAAAGCCGTATAGAAGTGACTGATGGATGTTCTTTATTATCTTGGCAGGTGGTACTTAGCATAGGGAAATAGCACTGGACGTACTTGGGTCTTGCATGCTCCAATAGAAGAAAAAAAAAATGGTCAACAAACAGCACAGGGAGAAATCCCTTCCAAAGATGCTTTAATATGCTGTCCAGGTTTGCAAACACCATTTGCTTATTTCTCTTTTTTTTGCAACAACAAATCTCCTTGCGAGATGGTACAGTGATGTGACAGAACAAAGAGGCATCCTGCAACTTGGCAAGCAGCAGCATTGGCAAAGCTCAGTGAAGGAGGCGATTCTGCATCACACCAAGACATGCCACATGTTGGGAGCTGTGGATGGTGTGTCTCATCCACCGAGACACCATGGATGCCAATGTCTCAGTGCAGAAGATGAGAGCAAGGAAGGACAGGAGGAAGCCTCACACCTGCAGGTATTTACCTGCTAGGTAAAGCCAGATCCCCTCAGGGGGAGAGGAAATTGAACTTTATCTCACATACAAGGTAGAAGCTAGTTAATTCATATCTCCTTCTTCTGGTTTAGTACTTTATTTGTCTCAGAGCTTTAGAAAGCAGGAGTGGGAGGAACCTCACAAGGCCAATAACCTGCTAGTTACTCTTGCTAGAGAGGGCTAGCCAAAGTGAAGTGATAAGGTATTTGTTTAACCTAATCTTGAGAACCTCCAGAGTCACCTATTCAGCACTCTCTCCAAGCAATCAGTCTATCTGCTCTGCCTTTCTGGCAGTAACACACTTGTTTCTTTTTGATGTTTTTGTAATATCTAGATCCTGTTCCTTGACATTCCCAGATATTATTACCTATGAAGCCAGGACCTGGCCCTTATGTAGGAAGGAAAATCAGTTGCAAAGCTGAGTGAAGGAAGTGATTTTGAATCATCTGTTGAATTTCATCATGAAATATTTGGCATGAAATAAAGATATTTTTTGGCAGGCTGAATGTGGGCTATGTAGGCTTCTTGAAAAAAATAGTTTACATATAAAAATATTCTTAGTTATTGCATAGCAGCTTCATGTCTGCCAGGGTCAGTGAGAATGGATGAAACAACATCTCTCTGTATAGTTTTGGCGCAGAAAGCAGTACAAAGAGCCCAAAATTGCCATGTAGGAAAACTTAGGTTTTTGTTATTATGGGTGTTTGATTCTCTCTTGAAAAACAGTAACCAAAATAGTTCTTGCAGTGAGATTACCAAATTAGTTCTGTACCTAAAGGTACAGAATTAATACGTAAAGGTACCTATTAAATCAGTAGCCCTATACACTTCTTGTGGACACTAGAAAGAAAATGGTATGGGGAAAAAACAAAGGAGGAATAAAGATCGACCAAATTGGAAACACGGAGGAGGTCCCAGTTCACAGGGAACCCAGTGATGGACAGCGTTTAACAGAGAAAAAAAATATACAGAGACTTCAGAACAGCAGGAACATGTTGGGCTGTGAAACCTCTAGTGAGAAGCAGGAAACTGAACTCCAAGTTAGCTGGAGTCAGCAAGGAGCCCATTAAATAATTCTAGTGAGTGAGAGCAGGGGCTGAGAGGTGGGAAATAGAAGTCTTTAAGCCAACTTCAGAGAGCACAGAGCTCTTCTGACAGCGCTTATAAGAGAAGAGCAAAGGCAAGGGGGGAGTTTACATGGGTCCTGCTATGGTAACCATGAGAAGTAGCAGGTGATCCTACTAGTTAGGATATGATCACTGCAAATAATGCAGTAAATCACAGCAAATAATTATACTGATATTTTCTCAAGGTGCAAAGAGATGTCGAAAGATGGTCATTGGAATCAAGGACAAGCTTTTGGACTTGAACTGCCAGAGGATCCTTCATTCCTGCTTTTTCATGCACTCCCTCCCATGGGAGGAGGCACCCTGAGGACCCCACTTGGCCCCTCACTGGGCATGCTGGTGACAGAGGAGGGCTGCTCCACTGGAATAGAAGCTCTCCTTGGAGCCTTGCTTGCTCTGCTGGCAGCCATCGGGATGGACCTTTATGTCTTTCTCTCCCCTTCTTTCCCTGGCCTCTCTTCTCTTCCCTCTTCTAAGTTACTGTCAATCAGTTCCAGGCAGCATTTTGTTTTCATTTATAACACGGATCTTTCTTCTCTCTTTTTTATGATTCTCAGTATGATAAGATGACATTTCTGACAAGCAAGCCTTCCTCTTCCCCCCTCCCCTCATTCTGTGGATGTTTTCTTAGCCAATTAATCTAACATAATGTGCTATTTAGGTTTCGAGCAGCCAGCGTGACTTCTTAAGGAGACAGAATGTGCAGCTGGGAAAGGAGGTGTGGGGGAGACGGCGAGGAACCAGGAGGAGGCTCCAAACTGCCTGGAACTACTCAGCAGTAGGGTGACAGCATGGAGTCTGCAGTGTCTTCCTTCTCCRTCTCCTAGATGTCTTTGATATGTGGCTGCGAAGATACTGTGAGAGAGAGGGATGTTTGTGTAATGTGGAGGGGGAAAAGGGTCTGTTGAAATACTCTCCGGTAGGTATCGTGGATGTGTCYATCAGGCTCTCTCCAAAGATGCCTTCACATAATTAGCAGGTAGGAACAATGCAAAATACACGCAGGAGAGGGATTGCTCTTCCCCTCTGAACATGCRTCTCTAAAAGGAATAGTGGAGTTTTCAAGATCAAAATAAGGAACTTGATGGGGGAAAAAAAAATAAAGTAAAAACAACTTTTTTTCACATCCTCTCCTTCCAGTTACATATTTCTGTCAAGTCTAAAATCTTTATGCTCAAAATGCTGCTGAGTCACATGGAACAACATTCAAAACAAACCAGAAATTTTAGCCAAATTTCAATCCCAACTATTCTTCTTGAATTCTGGAAAAGTTTGCTTAGTTTTCTTTGATTTTTCCCTCAGACCTTTGTTCTATTCAGTTTTAGGTTATTCTCTGGAAAGCATCTCTAAATGTCCCTCAGAACCTACTTTCATTTCATTTTTGGATAATTAGACTGGATTCCTCCTTTTTTTGCCATCTTTCTAATTCATGAGGACGAGAAATGCTCTCTGTCTGTTTTATGTAAAATCTAAAGGTCTCACAAAATCTTATGATTATGACTCTCCACATGATACATTTAAAGCATCCACTATGATAAAATAACAGGACTCAAAACTGGAAACATGCAGTAGAAAAGTTTGATTTCTAAGACCGTCGTTTCTTGCACAAAAGTCGTCAGTATAAGAACAGAGTTGACTTATCACCTCCCAAGCATTGCACRTAGGATTTCAACAGTGCTCCCTTGGGTTTCATAGGCTGTTCAATGATCCCAGGCTGGCCACTTTATGGAAAGTGTTCTTTAGTGCTAAGAACACCTTTAGGCAAGGCATCTTTAACCCACCTATCTAAATAGCTGCATCTAATCACCTCATCTATAAAGCAATCAGTGCCCTTGCCACAGAGCTTCTAGTTATTCTTTCTTTTGCTTGGCCTACCATTGACTGCTGAGTGAAAAACCTGAAGGACTGTGTGCTGCTGTGTAGGAAGGAGCTTTATAAAAACAAACAAATGCTTATATATTAGAAGACTTCACAGTGTGCACTGCAGTGGCACCAGTGCATGTACTGCTACCAGTTTCCTGATCCCCTCATCAAATACTGTGCTACTGTCCCCAGTCTTGAAATGATGGAGGATCTTCCTGGGGTGAGAGCTCCGAGTGCTGTGAATTCTGTGCAAAGTCCTGTCCCCTTGTGCTGGCGCAGGCAAGCGAAGCTGTGAATCAGCTGTGCATTCTTCTACCTCTGAAATGAGAAGGACACTGAGCAGGGACATGTACAATGTTTTCAGGAAAAAAAATACAGAAAAAAGCAAGGGAGAGAACTGACATGTTTCTGACAGCTTTGCGAAAAAGGAAGGACAAGAAGTTAATTTTCACTTGCGTGGCTTGCAAGAGATTTAACTTCAACTAAAGGCAGTTTGGACTATTAAAAACAAGGAAAACAACTCACAGTGTTGGCCTAAACATTGCTGCAAAACCCAAAAAAAGATTTTCTTCTTCTCATCACACATCATTGAATCCACAGGGTGGAAAAAAAAAAWRWRTRTRTATATATATATATATATGTAAATCTYTTCAYTTCTGCTTTATTTTTGTCTTTTTGAAGGAAATTTAAGCAGATCTTTAAAAATATAGAATTTAGCTTAATTTTTGTGTACAACATCAGGATTCTGTCGAAAGGAATAGATGCCGTGTCCTTTGCCCCACGGACCTGAAATAACAGTCTGCCAGATTATAAAAGAGACCGGGTGGCTGTGACACTTCTTTCATTACCCACTGCAAAAGAAAATAGATGTTGTGTAAACTAGAAGCTTGTGGGCGCTAATGGCAGATTTTCACATGGGATAAACATATGTTCAGTTTGCTCAGAGCAAGAGAATTTCCCATTTCAGTACAAGGAAAAAAATGAAATCCTTATTTTTACTGACAGAAATTTCACCCTGGTACACTCTGGTAATTATTTGCAAAATGCAATTCTCTGCCTTTGGATGTTCAAGAAAGTTATAAGAACAGTATGAAATTCTGGCTACCTCCTAATATTACTATAAGTCTTGATAATATTTGAAGCATTTAGGTTTTTAYGTCTTTTGTAGATTATGATCCAATGTCACGTTTGAAAGATCCTGGAAAGAGAGACATAAATAAAACCTGAAAGTATCAGTGCTCAACTGGAAAACAGGTCAAGGGAAGTCCAGATGGGGATTCCACTTACTTTTGTGTTGGAAGAAAAAACCTAGTTCRAAAATCTCAGGAGAACATTTTTATTCCCTCTCATGCTATTTCAAAGGCACTTCGACATATAGTGTTCAAACAGCATTACAGCTCTTTCCCATACCAGCATTTTGGCTCCTACCCTTTAAGCCAACCCAAAACTGCCTAAGTGAAATGGAGAAAACAAACAACGGGGGAAAAATTATTCACATCTTTGCTAATGTCTCCAGGATTTGGTCTATGCTGAAAATTGTAGATAGTCTTTGTTACAGAGAAAACGTTGACAGTTTTATCTCTAAGAAGCTTGCAAATTCTCAAACTGTGYCCCAGTTTTCCCCCTGCATCTCCTAGGTCACCTGCTTTCAGGAAAAGACTATGAAATCTGCTGGTTATTTTTTTTGAGAGTGCTGCCATTCAGTGCCTCAGCCCTGGCCTGAGTCTGTTGACTGCTTCCACCATGCTCCAGGTTTTAACATAGTATTTTTTGCCTATTATTAATTTGCACACCTATAAGTGAGAGCCATTATGTGCTTCAAAACCTGGACATTTATATTCATACAGCAGTATTCAAGGCTTATTTTATGTCTGTACAATAACAGTGGAAGAGCAGAAAAATTRAAAAATGAGGCCTAGTAACAAACAAGGTTGTAGATTAGAAGATTTTGATACTATCTTAGAATAATTTGGTACTATATCTAAGACAAGCTTTCATTGCAGGGACTGATAGCCAGAAATTCTCCTGCCCATGCTTTTCCCCTGCAGATTTTTTTTTTTCATGAGATTTTTCAACATAGTTTTGAGACACACAGCAGAAACTCTGTGGCTCCCAGATTCAACATGACACAAAACCAGCAGTGAATCAAGCATTAGATGTGCTCATCCTCGCATTCCTTCTCCTTGAATGGCCATGGCCATTGGTACATGGCCACACAGAAGGGCATGTCCCTTTGGCCAGTTAGACCTTTTGCTGCATTCATTGATTTTTGGCATCAGTTCTACATTCCATGCTTCGCTCTCCCTCCATCCTCTCACAGCACGGCCTCTTTGTGCACAGCCCACTCTGGGTCTTGGCTAAGAGYCTGCCCCTTCCAGTTCTCCCATTTTGGAGCATTAATAATAGGACATACTGTTGGCATGCGCTTTGTTCTTGGAAGAGGCCCCAGTAATTCCAAGAACTAATTTTGGAGGAAGTTAATTAGCTTTTAGAATAAGAACAATGACAACAAAAATAAAATGTGCTTCAATTATTTTTAGACAGCCGTAGAAACCTGGAAATGATGCTAAAGCCCGGAGATAGGTGAAAGGCAGAGCAGGATGGGAGAGGGACTTGTGTTAATTATGATAAAACTTAGCTAAGAAATTGCTTGTGTTGTGAAAGCATCATAGAAAAACAAAGAAAATAAAGGAGACCCCCTGACTGGCATCTTTACAGTTTTATCTTAGGAAGTGATAGCTTATTTTGTCATACTGTCAGTTCACAATACATGTCCAAAGATCTTCCATCATCTTTTCTGCAATTATATACATTAGCTGGTTTAAAAGATGCTTTCCCTCYTGACTATATAGGTCTGCTACAAAATACCGGAGCAAGCCTGTAGCAGAGATGAGTGAAAGCGGCATTTGGACGTTAAAATAAAGGATATACAAAGATTAGTCTGTGAACATGAGAACTCCTAGTAGTCATTCATAGAAGATAAATCAGGGAGGAGAAAGACAAATACATGAATAAATTGCACAGAAGTGAAACAAGGTTATSAGAGCTGAAAAGGGAAAATGGTGGGCCCATAGGATAGTTAGGTGAAACAAAAGAAGGTGGCAAACCACTTTTGAAGGACAAATGAGGGAGAAGTGAGTCCAGTATTAGAGTTGAGTTGTTTTACTTTAGCCTGTCACAGCGAGAACTTGGGTCTTACAATGCGATTATTGATCTCTTCCCTTCATGATGCTCAGTGCTGAAATGTCCTGAATATAAATGGGGATTTTTAATGGATTCTAGCTTTTTTTTTTTTTTTTTTTTTTTTTTTAATAGCTTTAAAAAAAAAAGAGAGTTTAAAATGTATGGTCATTTCGGAACCACACACAAGACAAGAAACCAAAACCTGCAGTAACAATAGAAAACAAAAGGAAAAAAAGTGGTGAGAGAGAAAAGGAAAGAAAAAAAGAAGAGCAAGAATAATGGATTTCTGCATTTGCCATTTTCTTTTATTCTGACAGGACCATGTGCCCAGATCCCCAGATACTGCTTATGAGTGATGAAAAAAATTGTCTGATGGATTCTAACATGGAGGGTCCTGGTTTAAGCAYCGAGTTGCAAAAGCCACATGAGACTCCTCTTTGTTTCAGTGGCTTTTTGATTACATCCTTACTGAATCTAATAACCTCATTTTTCCTTCTCTCTCTCTGGTGATAGAGATTCAGTTACATTGATAATAAATGTTGACAACTTTTTTTTTTTTTCTCTCTCAAGAAAGACTTAAAAATACACATCCATTGCTTTCCACTTGCTGTCTGTGAAGTCAAGCTAATACTGCTAGCCCTTTTGACTTCCTCGCTCATAACCGTTTATTATTCAATCCTTTGAGGCAAYGATTCAAGTCATGGCTTCCTCTATTTTCCTTAAAAATAGAAYAAAAATGAAACTGGAAATATGTGCAAAAACTTTGTTTACAATAAGATCAGTCACCCCATAAAATAAACYCAGAAAATGGAGGGATAAGAACTATAAATCTCACTTGCCTTATCAAAGATAATTATTAAGAATTATTGTGGCTTCCTTATCCAGACCACCAGACATGGCTATTACCAATTTATATCACCAGCTTCATTATGCAGGTGACATAGGATGATAAATGTACTGTTTCTAATTTGCTGAGACTCCCAAACTGAGTAGAAGGCTCAATGACAGAATATTTGGCCACATTAAATGCTGTAAAACAATGCTGTCATGTATTTCAGTGAAACAGAGGCATCCCTCATTTAAGACTTTCTGCAAGTGAGTCAGCATTGGAGCCTTTTCTGAGATGAATCCGCAGCATTTGCTGGTTATTCTTTGTTGCCACAGTCAAATTATTTATAAGGCACCAGGGGATTTTTTGTGGCATAAGACATTATCCATCTTTCTTGATATCTATTCTGTTATTCACCCTTGATAAGCACCCTCTGATGCTTCTCTTCTTGTTTTTCCTAGTGCTTATTTACAGATGAAGCTTTGCGTCTCTCTCTCTCCTGAGTAACCTTTGGAGAAAAGCTTTCAGTAGGACATGGACAGCCTGAGGAGACTGAGCACAGAGTTTTTTCTTCTCTGCTTGCTTAGTTAGAAGACTGAAAAGAGGAAAGAACAGCCCAAAGATCAACACTGTTTACACAGCTCAAATCTGGTATTATTTATCAACATCTCTTTTGAAGTCATTCTACCCTACCCTTGGGATGGGTACCAGAAGAGCAAGAACGCTGAGATGGCAAAATATGAGGGAGACCAAAGAAAGGGAAAAGGTAATGAGAGCAGAGGAATATGCAATGCAAATATTTYGAGCAGATATTTAATTATTAATTAATAATGCAGACACAGAATGGGCACTGAGATAATTAGAGATAGATCCAATAAAGGTAAGTTATTGGGTCTCAAAATTTGCTACATAATCTCCCATTAGTCACAGTTTTCTTCTGAATCCTCAAGAAAGGATGGAACTGCACATCTCTGAGAAATTCTGAAAGCACATTAGAAGAGACTGAAAGAGAAAACCAGAATGGTAACATGTTAGAGAGATAAAGGATATCAATATAGATTTTGATAAGAGTGGAAGATATACATAAACCTAAAGAACAAGAAGTTAGCCAAAACTCTAGATGAGTTCAAAAAACAAACAAGCAAACAAACAAACAAACAAAAAAAGATTAACGCACAAAAGAATTAGATTGCTTTGTACAAAGACACCATCCTGGCTCATGAAGACTCTAAGTTATACATGCCTGAAAGTTGAGAGAAGAACTGCTTCTCTTCCACTCTTTTCTGAGCAGGCATCCCTTACTATTGCACTAGACTAGACGGACCATCAGTCTCACACAGCTCTTACACTATGTTATGTTCTTAAACAGGGGAAAAGGAGAAGGAAGTTCGTGATACAGCTTAAGTTGTCCCTTATATGAAAATGCTATAACCAAGAAATGTCATTTCTAATACTTACTGAGTTGCAAAATACATACTGATTGGAACGTGTCCCAGTGTATTTGCCCAGTAGAGGTTTCTCTGTATACCTCCCTGGACTGGAACCTAACATTGATATAGCTAGGTTTTTGCATTATAYCCATTTCTAAACAACATAAATGGTAAGGAAAAGTCTGTAGAAGAACCAGAAGAAAGTATTAATGTATTTGCTATGGGTACCCTCCATTACTGCTAATGGAAGAACTCTGCATGCGTGGAAGGAAGGGAGAATATACCCTTTTGTTGATGCATATTGAAAGAAATAATTTATAATGAAYAATTTATCTGACTAAATTAGATGTTTTCTACTCACTGCTCTCTTTCCACCAATATGTATATTAGAAAGTGTCAGACAAGTTCTCTGAGTGTATGGGATCCATAAGTTGGTGAGCAGTTTTCTGGCAGTGACACGTTTCCCTGTTTGAGCTCTGTGTGAGACTGACACAACTTGGTCGAAGGACAGGAGGTTTCCCATCCACAGGGTCTCTTTTAGGCCCGCAGGTTAGAAGGAAATGGGGAGGCGTTCTGTGTGGCATTGTGTCTTTTCTGACTGGCTGGGTATTCAAAGCATTTCCAGATTGCATATATATAATTTAAGTCCTGTGAATASCAGCTGTGACTGTCTGGGTTACTACTTGCAAAGAATCGTATTTGACTGGGAAATTATGAGCTATTTTGATCCATCTGTACATTTTGATACATTGCCAAATGAAGAGTTGGGGATGGTCAGATACATAATAGCCTGGGCCAAAGCCCAATATTGTCATATATTTGAGACAGTTTAATCAACCAGATCATTAGCTCTGATGCTAGTGACCAGAAGTGACTGAAGAACCAAACTCTGAGCAGGATTTACTTTGTAATTCCTGACCTCACTCCAGCCTTATCCCAGAATATGTGGAAGGAGACAGTTTGTCCCTGAATTCAGCAGCGTGTGACAGAGACGGAAGACTGATACACCAGGGTGACAGGAGGCTGCGGGTCACTTCAGTGCACTGGGGCTGTCTCGCAGCTCAGGAATTGAGTGTTCACATCGGCTGAGAATTTCTAACTGGGGGAGGGAGGGAAGACAGAGCGAGGGAGCGAGGAAGGACAGCGACTCTAGTGCCATAGTTGGGGGGAGGCRGAATCAGAGACATGAGTCACCTGTCATGCGGGTCTGAAAGGGCCAGCTTTCTGTCTAGAAGATTAATTAGAGACTGGTTGTTTTCCAAGAGGAAATCGGATGGAAGGATGCAGAAGAGAGTGTTCCTAGAGGAGAGAAATTTCAGCCATGTGGGATAATAGAGAAGATGAACTATAAGGACCCAGGCTAAATGTGGCAAAAGTGTATTTTGGAGGGGGAAAGGATGCACATCCTCTTTTGCTCTCAGACAGTAAATCTACGTATGGATCAAGAAAATAAAATTCAGGTATCCGCATTTGCAGTTTCTGCTGAAGAAAGTATTGAAGGCCCTCATATCATGGTCCAAAGGGACCTGTTTATGTRCTTTTGTGAACAGCCAAAAGCGATAAGCGGCCTTGGAGAAAGACTCTCTGGACACCACCTTTACACAGCGGTACAAAACATATTGTGCCGTAAGATCAGTCAAGTGAGTCAGACAAACCTCAAACGTATTGCCCRCTAAGGAGGCCCATGCTGGTGGGCAAGCAAAGGCTTGAATTGGCCTCTGCAACTTACACCCATAGCACTTGCCCTCAGTGCATAGCCACGAGCCTGGCTCGACCCAGTGGCTCCCAACACAGTACAGAATGGAGCTGCAGTGGAGGCAAGGCTGGAGAGCACTCGTGCTGCAAAGCTGTAATGCTCCTTTTCAATCCATTAGAACTCTGTTTTTATGAAAACTGAACTGGACTGATTTACTCCGATGTTATCTCAGTGATCCTCTCTGTCTTACAAGTGGTGAGAGAGAGAGGAGTCTGAGGCTAAGCCTTGCTCTGGTTCTCATTTGAAGACAAAGTAGGAGGTCTCATCAACAACACTTTCACTATCATCAAGTCACAGCAGGGGAAAGGTGGTGTAATGTGATGATGTTACTCTGGTCTAGATCTAGAGAAAGGAGCAGATAGGAGGAAATCTGCTGTGACCTTGAGAAAGTCATTTACTCTGTCTGCAACCACATTTTCTCATCTACAAAACAGCATTTACCAATTTTCCTTGCTTCATATGGATCTTCTATACACACATCTATAGAGTGTGTTTTCACCCTGTCAAACATTATAATTTGCTATAAACTGCAGCCTTCTTGGTTTTAAAGTTTTGCTCACAATACATTGATTGAAAATGCGATTACGTATGCAGTGAAGAGTGCAGTGACTTCTGTTCAGAACACATTTGCATTGAAACATCACAACTATTATAGCTGTCTATGTAATATACAGGCTTGACATACAAGGTATCATTAAGGATTTACATCTTGAGATAGTAATGATTTGAGAGGACATGCATTCTGGACATTCCTGTCAATAGCATTGCACTGAAAAAAATTCCCTGATGACTTGTGTTTATTAATGCATATTTTACAAGAACCTGAAGCACTAGCCAAAGACATCATTAGGCATCAAGACACTGTGATTGGTTTTCAATGCTCTAGTGGGTGGGATTTGCTCAGCAAGACAAATGACTGCAAAAGTTCTCCCAACAGGCAGGTAAATATTTCCTTAAACCACATATTCCCATGATCGGAATTGGACTCACATTTGCCGTGTGAAACAGGTCATGATGGGAGTCAGGAATACCACTAATTGACTGGTAATAACATGCAGTTTTTGATAGCTGTGACTAGTTGATGGAGGCTGTGATTCTCCCCACAACACCTGGTCTGTAACTGGAATCTGAGTTCCTATGGATAATGGAGCTAAGAGAAAGTATTAAGATATTTCAAAGTGCTTTAGAGTAGTTCTAGATCACAGCCCTAGTTGAAATGGGATCCAACAGATGGAATTTCAACAAAAAAATTACTAATAACCTCTGCCTAATCTACTGGGTATTACCAGACTCTGATACAAGGAGACCATTTAACAAGACATTTCCATCTGCCCCTATTCAGTTTTCTTTGCTGGTTACAATGACCTGTATAGGGGCTACTAGCTTCTCATCTGTCTTATCTGAGGTCTCAAGACCTGACATGTCTTTTCACCACAAAAATGTTTTTTGTACCTCCTCTCGCTTTGCTCCACGAGCTCTATTCCCTGGCAAAGAGGTGGCTGAGCCCACCAACATACCATGCAGTGCAGAGTCTGCCTTTCATCTTCAGCCTCTTGCTTCTCTCACTGCTCTCCTGGAAAGGTGTCCTCCTCTCAGGCCAAGCACTTCAGAAGCTGCTCAATCCCTGCTGCTGAGCCTACCCTGGGGGCTGCACTGGCACCCTTGAGGAGGTGCCCTCAGCTTTTCTATTGTCTAGAGAGCATCATTCAGAGATCAATCTGTCATGATGAAGGCTTTGCTCAATTACACCTATGAGAATATGGCAGAAAGTGGGAAAAGGAGAAAGGAAAAAGTCTCCCACCACCAATAGATTGCCTAGAGCCAAGTGTGTTTGCTCTTCCCCTTGCCTTGATGTGAGCATGGAGAGCGACAGGCTGCCAGCTCAAGGGTCCCAACTCTCCTTGGGGTTAAGCTTTTCAATGGTGAATTGCCATTAAAATATATAGCACGACCCAGGTACCATTCTGCTGAGGGTGATCCATGGGGCTACATCTCATTACAATGAATAAGAATATGGAAGGGGCTTTGCTTGTTGACACTCATGTGATACTAATGCATTGGTACCAGGATGGGCTATCACCTTCTCAGGTGGTTCAGATTAAGGTATAGTCCAGGGATGTGTGAAATCCTCCAGATCAAATCCAACAGCACATGAATTCACCATGAAAACAGTTGTCATTCTCCTCTCTATATCTTCTGGTCACACAAAAAGCAACAGGAAGGCGTGTGACAACTACAACTAAATCTAAGTGAAAATATTATAATGAATTCAGTCTGTTGGATGCTCAAACCAGATAAAAAAGGGCTAGGGCTCCTTGTCAGAGTGGGGTAATCTCAGCAGGCCGAACAGAATAAAAATTCATTTCTGTCAGTAAACTGGGAATGACTCAGAATAAACATGGCAAGGAGATCTTAAAATAAACAAGTGCCATAACTTCTTGCCTTAGGGTGGGGAGGAGGGGAAGATTAAATACTTTCATTAAATTAACTCTCATCCAAATKAGACTTCTGTTTCATTTCTCCAAGAAAAACATTATTTGTTGTCATTTCTTTTCTTGAATGGCCAATATGATGCAGAATTCCAGAAGTCTCATTTCTAAAGAAACAAATGTAATCCATTTCACAGACTGCTGAGACAAATCAATGTGGAAAGAGTCAGAAAACTAAACAAAAGCAATAGGAGGAAAAATATCACTCTTATTTATATTGCTATAATACATAGGGAAAAAGATATTTAAAATTACACAGCTAATTTTCAAAGCAGCAAACCACACTAATCAGTAATAAAAAATAACATTAAACTATTTCAACTGAAAAACGCTGCAAGTCTCGGATGATTATAACAGCCCACGTGATGGTCATTATTGTCTGCAATATAGAAAAGTAAGCTATTTTGGCTTCTTTTTGCTTTTTATTTTTCATTAAAAAGAAGTAAGAGACCAGAAAAGTAGTTATTGCCCAATTAACCCCTGTGATGACACACAACATTTCAGCTTCATTTTCAGCTTCAAAGTCAAATTTTATACTCTGGTGGCTGCTTAGAAAAACAGGAATAATAACAAGGCTTTGCTGAAGACATGCAATTTCTGACTTGACTGGAATTTACAAGATGTACAAAATTGACACTAAATTGGCTTCAGCATTTAGAAACGTATCTCAAATTTTGTTCACACCATAAGAGAAACAAATAGCTTTATTTTTTACTTATTTTTCTARAGACCTCTGTTTCCCTTCCTGGAAAAGTCGTCTTTGCCTAGAAAGCACGAGCTGAGCCAGCCTGTCGAGAGCACAGACAGTCTGCAGTCTAGTCTGGCAGGGGAGGAGCCCATTCTGTGAGCATAGGCAGAAGTACATTTTGATCCTCTTTGCTACCCAAGACTAATCTTTTTTCTTTTTACCTTCCCTGAATAAAATTTAAAGTGAGTTAGACCTGTCAGCTGTAAACCAGGTAAGCAATATGGGTGGTAAATAGAAAAAAAAAAAGAGAAGAAAACAGAAGTAGGAACAGAACTCTGTTCTCTTGACATCATGCCTAATGAACCTGAACATAAGGCAAGTAGTGCATGTCCACTGCTGCAAAGGAAGAAAAATTACAATAGCTGCCTACGATATGCGATTGCTTTTGGTGTAGGAATCTCCCTTGTGAGTCATTGGAAAATAGGAAAAAAAAAAAAACAAATCATGCTAGAAATCTCCCACTATAAAATCGTATTTCAGCAAGGGGAAGAAAGGCTGCAGTTAAATTAAACCAAATGTTAATCAGAATATCTGCTTTTCCTATTTCACTACAAGTGAGCCAGAAGTAAACCCAGAAAATAAAAGTTAATATKYMTCYRGAKRMATATTAAACTAGAATAATCACAAATCCAACAAATTCAAACCCACAGAAAGTTACCTGTTCATTTCTATACTGCCATCAACTGGGTTTTACATTTGGACCAATTTAAAATTTCTTGAGTTATAACTGAGTTAATAAATGGATTYTTAGGCAGCATATTTCTATGCAAATTTACATTGCCAAATGATTATTCTTCATCYGACTCCATTGTAGAGGAAAAAACAGAATGATTTTTTTAAATCCTTATGATAAAAATGAAGGTTTCAATAGACTTGTAATTTACAGTATTTTCACTCTGATGGAATAGAACTCTATCAAATTTAAGAGGAATAGATTCAAAAAGCTTCTAGACAAAGAAGCTGAAGGATGCTGAAGTAATCCAGTCTATTGAAATTTTAATCTATTCTCTGTAATTTATTTTCATTGACTACATTTCAAAGGTGATCATTCCCATTCTCTTTTCCCTAACTACTAAAATCACACAAATTCTTTGTATTTTCCTTTGGAAAACAACATTCAAATCAAACTGAAGTTCAAGGGAGGCATGTGTTTAACAGTACTCTCTAAAAGAAAGCCACAGTGACTCCAATGGGACCGTGTAGGTACTTAAAGTTGTACAAACAGTGAAGGGTTTCTTTGGATCACAGCCCTGGAAAGCTGTGGAAAAACACAATGCAAGAGCTGAATATGGTGATTTTTCCTGTGTTTTCATCATTCTTCTACTTTTCAAAGGGGAGGAAAATTTCAATGTATTCTTTCTGCAGTTCATGATAGCATAAAAAAGCATTTGCAACATGTGCAGCCAGTTGGCTCACTGAACTGGCTGAGAAAACCTAGCCTTGTAATTTTGCCTATAGTAAATGCTGACAGAAATTTCTCTGATACTGTTCCACTGCAGCTGCTTCATTGTTCTGTTTCAACATAATCAGCATAGTGAAGAGCAAGAAAGGAGTGTTAATTTTATATCAAATAAACTTTAATTGAGTCTTTCATACTTCCGTACTGTATAACAAATGCATATAATACTCAATGCATATAATACTCTCTGGCTTTAGTTCTGGTTGTGGTATCTCAAAAATTTGCCTTGACTGTATTATGTACAGTTCAGCTTTGTGTCAACACCTTGTAGCCTGAGCGAGAGCTATTCTTGAGATACCCTAAAACACATCCCCAAGAAATATTGATCTATAACAAAAGAGGCTCCTACATAAGGAAGAAGTTCCTCAGATAACAAAAATGGTCAAGATAGTTGTTGCCAAAAAGGGTCGTTCTGATTCCTGTGTGTTTTCTAGATCTGCAGTCACTTGACCCTTGCTAGTTCTCATTCTCTTTGAAACAGGAGCAGTCCAAGACCAGAACTGGTGCTGCATCTGAAACAACTTCCAAATCAAATCAGAAGAAAACATTGATTCCCACACAGATACCCAAATTGCAGGTTTAGCTTTCCCTTCCTCTCCTCTCATTGCACTGCTGATCTTTGGGGCCACCATTGCAAAGTTAATACTTTTCCAATTTCATGCACAAGACCATTTCCAGACTCAGTGCTGGTAGGTAASGCAAGACTCATCAGTGAAGACACCACCAGTGCAACATCCAGAAAAGCTTGCCACTGATGCTTATTATTCAACCTCAACAATAACAATGATTTATCTGATTTGTTTCAACTTTGTTCAATTAAGTGAACTAACTAATTCTCCACAAATAGTTCTTGGTTGTTAGCACATTCCCTAGCACACAGTGGTGAGGATTCTTTACTTCAAATTCAATTTGTTTTGCTTGATTGACCGTTGAGTTCACAGTATATTGCTGCTTRGTGACTCAAAGAGGGCAGAAGAGTCAGTTTTCTCAAAGGAATTTAAGTTTGCACTGCCCACAGAGCCTGTAGTCTATCATCAAAGTTTTGTTCTTCCTAGAAATTTGCTTGTAAACAGTCTTTGCTACAGTAATTATAATAAATGGCCAGTGGAAAATGAAGCAAAACAGAAAATATGCTCTTGTCTTCCTTGACCACTGTCTTGGCCAGCAATACTGCCATCATCTTCCAAGCCAGCTAAGGATCTCACAGCAGGCTTTCACAAAGAGGCAAGTTTTGATGGGAAAAAATTATGATGCTAAGGAGAAGAACAAAGTAAACAGCTGTTGCCAGTCAAGGCTGGAGAAGAGAATCAGAATGATCCTGGAATTTGTAAATTTAGCAAGTCTATTCTGAGAATGCAAAGATGAATCACCCTTCCCTGCTACCCGCCTCTAACTTCCGATACGTCTTGAATGAAAGTTCATTTGACTTGACTCTGACCCTCCCTCATCTTTTAACAAAAATATCYCACAAGTGCTGTTTTTCCAAAAGCAAGGCCCTGCACCATGAGTCTAAATTTATATCATAGGCTGTTGCTTTTATCTTTCCAAATATTTTCATAACTAGTCTATAATGACCGATACTGCTACTGAAGTTTACCATGCATTTGCCTTGCAGTATTCCTGACTAGTCTCTGCATGTTTTATCCCCCTTTTCTTCAGCCGTTTAATTTCCCAAGTCTTTCAAAAGATCTGCCAAGAATATACATTGGCAAAACTGGCAGAGGGATTGAAGCACAGGTTTCACTGCTGAGAAAAAGCGGTTCAACTTCCATTTTCATTCTTTCTTTGCCCCATCTCTTTCTAGCTGACTTGCCTATCACTTGCCCCAAGATGTCTTTTTTTTCTTCTAGTTACCCTATCCACACATTTTTTTCCAGGCATTCCTGGAAATGTCCTTCACCTGCACATGCCAGTCTCTGTAGTGTCTCTTAATCTACTATAGGTGCTCTTTTTAGTCCTCTTTCTCCTCCTCCCTCTCTCTAAGCTTCTTTTATTATTTCACCTCCTTGTCTCATGGCACTTCTTTGTACGGTAACCTGCCACTTCCTTCTTGGAAACAAAATCATAAATCAGTAGCTGTGCTAGCACTAGCTTTTCAATGTTATTTAAATTTCATCCTTGTAATAGTCAACTAAAAACTCCACTCGCTCAGGTGGGAGGGAGGAAAAGCTCACTGAGGAATTTCTTCACATGCCGTTTGAGGGCAGCAGCACACGCAGACCTCCGGAGGCTGTACACAGCCCAGCACACACTCACACATCGGTGGCACTCCCAAAGGCACGTGGCATGGCTCAACTCACTGTTCTCTCTCTCTTGGGTCCCCACTTACTGTCAAGTGAGCAAGAGGAAAGGAAAACTAAGCTTTTGCTCTATTTGTTAGTTCATGTTTCACAGAGAGAGGCAGTTTCCCCTCCWGCAGCTTTATGTCAGATGACAAAAATTATAATTTTCCATGCAAAAATCTTGAATTAAATCGTTATCCAAGACTTCTGAATCTCCTCATCTTATCAGTGGCAGCAAAGTTTGACCAAAACAATATAAAGTCTTTTTTATTTTGGCCAGGGAAAGGAGGCTGTCCCTGTTGCATCCCAGATGACTATGAAATACCTGCGGCCTCCACTGTTGTTTTCATGCACAACAAGCTCAAACACAAATGTGGTTATGTTCRCCTTTTCTGGGTCACTGGCACAGTTAAAGCTTTCAGAAAATGGTACTGAGTTTGGATGTCTGTGTGCACGCAGCACAAGTGATGGTTGATGCAGTGCACGGCTAGTGCTACACAGATACAGGGAGCTTCTAACAACCTATTATATTTAATGTGTGCCTATATGAGGTCCAGTCTAGCTAGCTGTGGCATTCAGCATCAGTCATAAGCAAAATTATTAATCTCATATAAAACCACAAAGATAATTGACTGTAAAGCTCAGTGCCTGTGGTGGCAAGTCAGGAACTCCTGCATTTAATGGATTCATAGCACATTAGATCCTAGTGACAGCCTCTCCCCAGTTTCTAGCCGGGAACCTGTGATAACTGGGGTCTTACTGAAATACTCCAGTTAGGTGCCMAACCTAGACAGGACTAATCCAGGTCCTTGTCCTTGCAACACAGTGAATATGAGTCAATATTTTAACAAATGAGAAGACTTGCTCCAGAGAATACAGCATTTCTCTCTTCCTGAGAAATAATTTTTTAAAAAAAATCTCACTTTCTTCCTTTACTATTTCCCATGACAAATGTCACTGCAATCCTGAAATCCAGGTGCATCTTACATAATTATTTAGTGCAGCCTATTGAAAGGAAATCCAGTTGCTGTTTGGTGGGCAATCTGACACTAGTTGATCTTTGCATGACGAATGAGAGGCACAAATCAATRGCAATTGATCAGTAATTACACAAAATTATAGTATGCCTTTGTGATATTTTTAAAAGAAAAAAATCATTTTGCTACTCAGACTGACTAATTTCTGGTTCACATTGAATCATTGTGCCGTGTTTGCAGCTCATTAAAGCCACACTCACAGATTTTGCGCCACTTCTCCTTGTTTTCAGTAATGAAAAGGAAGGAGATGATGCCTTCTCTGGGCTTCTTCAGTACCTTCAGAAGCAAAACTAAACAGAGACATATTTACAAAGGTGAGAAAAGTTGCTACAAAAAAGAATTTACTTATTTTCTACCTCCAAAATGGATGGCATGAAGATGATTGGGCATGAAATGGGTTAGGAGATATCTAAGACAGAAAATAYGAGAAAATCTCAGTGATAAGGATGGAAGACAACTGGCTGCAGTTGCCTAAAGGCTCTTTCTCTGGTGATTTGAAGAAGAAATTGGACAAGCCTCCACCAGGAATGGTTTGGTAGACTTGATCATCGATCAACTGATGCCTTACCCTGGCAGATGAGTGAGACTCAGGGAGAGTGAAGCTGGAACACAAGCACACACATCCAAACATCCATGCACTCTATGGAATAATCATATAAAACCATTTCAACATTATTTTTGATTGTAGGGTCTATGTTGAAATCAGCAGTGCTTAATATATCTACACTTGCTTCCACTTTTACAAAATTTTACTTGCCTCATTTGTTTTTACTTTGTTTTACCATGCTGSGATATTTTACTAGAGGAAAAAAATATGAATAAAATCAACACCCTGACACAGTAGTATCTCTTCTTCCACAGAATATCAAACCAGCRTACAAAACTATGAGAGGACCCCTTGCTAGGTAGCATCCTCCTACCACCTCTTTTGTGCCAGTTCTGTGCATAGCTATAAAATATTACCAGCAAAACTGATACAAAAAAATCACAACAAGCAGTTACAGCAAGCASTAGGCAGCATTTTCCTCTCGTGCAGTCTTGCTCCATTACGACCACTGTTAGACAGCAGGATGGTGAGGCATCTGGACACTGTTAGCATCACAAGCTGACGAGTAGAGATAGCCAAAAAACTGACAGGAATTACCTTGCTTTGCAGACACTTCTAATTCTTCAGTGATACATTACAAGCCCAGTACCTCAGGCTACCTCAAGTGTTCAACCTTGTTCAACAACTGTGATCACAAATGAATTTTGGGCTAATTGCAGCGCACTTAATAGGTGGAAGCAGTTTGTCTTCTCTGCTTCTCCAATTACAGCAAACAAACTATTTCACTCTTCRTGTACTTCCCTGATCTGCTATTTCTATTTCTGCCAGGCCTAGAGGCTGTAGCTCACATTGGGATCTTGGCAGCTGGGTGAAGCAAGCTTCTTCTCTAGAAGGCTCGAGGGGGATAGATGGCAAAGAGAGACTTGGTATTCCTGGAATCCAGATCAAAATCTTTGTCACAAAAACAACTAAGAAAAATATTTCCGTAGAGGTTACATCCTTTTGCCACTTCCTTTGTTTTAGATGAGTCATTTCTAGGATGAAGACCTTAAAACTGAATTAGCACCCAGACTTACAAACCAGTTTTATTTTCCTAGGTGCCAAATGTCCCACTTTGAGTGAGATCATTGCCATCTTCACTAAGCAGGAAGACCGGGCTCCCAGATGGATTTAGGAACTTAAAGTCAGTTGCTCTGCTGGGCAACTTTGTTATCAATTTGCCATCTGGTACCCAAATATATCCAGAGACTAAAAGCTATCTGGCTGTAAGGAAAGAAAGAACAGGAAGGTCTGTAACCTTCCCCTACTCCTGCATGGATAGATACAGAATCTTTTGTTGTTGTTGTTGTTGTTTTTAGTAGTATCTTGATAAATCAGAACCATTAGGAGTCTTATATCATCTTAAAATATTGATAAAAGTCTGTCTAGTAGGAGGAATTCAAATCCTATATCTAACACGCTTTTTTCATTTTATGTCAATAATGAAATCTAACATTTATTTTTTTCTACTTGTTTCTGTATTTCCTTTTGACTTATTTAAATAAGGGCATGTCTTCATTCCAAGTTATACTTATATTTGGACCATTCCCAAGTATCCTGGTGAATATTAACATCTTTAACTTTAGGTAATTTAAGACTTGACTTCAACGACTAGTCCAGAGTTCAATGAGTAAAGAGACACACTACTGCAAACGACAGTTGAGAAGGCACCTATTCTTGGTCACCTTGAATCTCTCAGAAAAAAAATCTCTACTAACTACTCTATTTGAATATTAAGCTGATGGTCCTCCAGTATCTTCCCCAAAGTTCTCCTCCTCCCAGAGGATTAAACCAGAATCTACCTCTACCAGAATGATTAAAAAGTTCTAGAGTTTATTGGGAAATGACCATGCAACACTAGAATCATGCAGCAAAAGCACTCCCACTACTCACATTACTCAGGTTTTCCAGAGCATGTATTTAAACATAAAGCAGCATTTCTGAAGCAATGCTGGGGGTGCTGTCCCCAAGATCCTTCCATCATAAAGACACGTGATCATAAATTAAGAGACATGCTCCATGGCAACCATAATGAATAACATCGCTTCAAATGCTGCCAAAATGGCAACATCTCAAATTTAATATTGCAAGACGTTATCTGTTAATTAAAGAGCAAAGGGTAACTGCTAAGGTTTTAAAAATATGCTAGAGATAACCAGAGATAATGCATTCCACACATGGCTAATTATGCACGCATCTTTTAAAACAAGCCAAAAATTAATTATGTATCAGAATCACCCCCAGTATAAGAGAATAATTGAATTTCTTACAAAATTTTAGCAGAATGGGAGGCATTGTATGGGCTGCACATTCTGTGCCACACTACACACCACAGTGCAAAAGGGCTTCCACACTGCAGCTCACTCAATGGGAAGGCTGCTGCCAATTARCGCCGTTAATACATGTTAATTTAAGATTTCCCTTTTCCAACTAATTGATATCTGATTAAACCTAGAAGAGGTTTTTTAAAGCATTCATTAAATAGCTAAAATTTCCTCACAAGTTTTGTGCTTTATGTAAGGTCACAATCACAAAATATGTAGCTCGTGTAATTTCCAAATCATTATAGAGTAATTGAACTTATCAGTTACATGCTAATTAAACTGAATGTTCTTTCTGCAATCAATTGGCATCAGATAGATGCACTGTACCCATCTCATTAAGTTTAAATGGAATAGCTAAGTCATTTAATATATAGCATGGCATATAGAGGATAAAAATATGCCTATTCTCTTACGTGGACAGTAACTTGCAGTTCTCTTAGATCCACCAGAGTGAAAAGCAAAGTACCCAGAGCAACTAGTTCCCAGGCTGCAAAATGGGTCCCAAAATCTGCATTAACACTTAGGTACTTAACCTGCACAGTGCTCTGCCCTTATGATACTAAAAATCAAATTGGCTGTACTTATATATACTTTAGTGGAACCACAATCCCCYAATGTTCCCAGCATTCTAAAAGCTTGATTTACATTTACGGGCAGATTGTACATATGTTAGAATATGGGGCCATTTATTTTTGGAGGCCTACTAAACTCACTGCTTATCTGCATTTTCCTCCTGCCATGTAGTGGTTAAGAGCTGATATCAATTCTACAGGGAAGAAATCATTCATGGAGAAAAGAATTAATGGGAGAAGCAGTAGTGTTTCCCAACATTTAATGTAATTCCTTTACCTAGAGATACAGTTCTGACAGTGAGATCGGACAGGAAGACAGGGTGATATTACATGACTGGGGAGGCAGAGGAGAACTGATGCCTACATTGAATTTCACTGACATTTTACTAGCAATAAATAGCACAGTTGGATGAGGGCTTTTTTGGGCACTAGGGGATGGAGTTCAACTATAAAAGTTGCTAGCAATCAAGGAGAGCGAGTTAAAAAGCGTGAGAAAAAAATCAGCTTTTTTAATGACTTTTATAAACTTTCTAACTGCTAGAATTTCTCGATATTTTGCTTTGGCTTCAGTGCCTGGAATCAAGAAAAATTCGAGGCATTTGTTGTCTTTTGCAACAAGGAAAAAAAAGAAAGGAAAGTAAGCGCAAGCACGTTTCCCTTTTGCTGATCTCAGGGAGCCAGGTCTTTACTCCTCACTCTTAAGGAGAGGACACCTGCCGAACTCAACACGAGCTTTTACTGAATGCACACTGTGGRACTGGATCCTGCTGGTCATTTCTTGTGGTTGTTTTGTTTGTCTGTTTTTCTTCTAATATGCAGAGGGCTACAAATAAATACTACACAGACACCAGCTTCTCAAGCTTATATTCCTGTGGTGATAATTTGCAACCACTTTTTGAGTTCTGAATTGAAAGCCAAGTTTTTGAGTTTTTTTTAATAAAAGCCTGAGAACTAGTACAAAGAGGCAAGAAAAGATGCAAGCATCAATTGTTACTGTGATGCTCTTAAAATACAGTTAAACCTGGACAAAGAGTTTTTGCAGTCCTTACAGACAAGTCATCAGTAGGATCGCCCTTCTCTGTGTCTAAGAGAAAGCTAATTTCTACAATTTAAGTGAATAAAATCCTTTAAAAAGTCTCTCTTCATTCCAGAGGAGAAAAAAAAAATAAAAGAAAAATAATACTGAAGCATATCTGCAGTTATCATCACCTACCAGCACAAGAAAGATAATTACTCACCCGAAAGCTAAAAAGCTGAGAGGTTTGTGCCRTATTATGGTATTAATGCCATATGGCTAATTGTGGAGCCCTACGCTGCTCAGTGAKCACCTGCCTAACAGATTTCTTGCTTCTTGAACAGATCTAGAGAGATCTATCTAAACAGATCCACTGCAGTCAGCAAGGGTCCAGCATCTCCTTTAAACAAGCTGTGAGAATGAGGTCCTTACCAGGAAAAGGCTGCTTCTATGGAGACTCACTTGTGTTTTGAGAGAGTTTTGCCTCTTTGTGGCTCTTGCATTTCCCTTACTGGGATAATTCCAGATCCCTGTTGGCAACAGTTGGCTCTAACTCCATGCTGGATCCTGCTTTCACCCAAGGTACCTTTGGTAGCCTTGGAGCACAACTTACAGAACCCGAGAAAGGCAAGATAAAGGGGACCTTGAGTGTTCTGGGGTGGTTTTTTTTTTTTTTTTTTTCCCCCTTTCCCTAAAGCTTCATTTAATGGTACACTGATTTTTTGTGTTGAATTAATTTTAGTTGCCCTTCAATTACAAACTTGCAGGAAAGTATTATTTAATAAACTGTCCTTTCCAATACAAATTGCCTTGCATTCACCTAACTTTATTTTTCACTTGTTATTGTGCTACTTAGGAATCTAGTTTTGCTAAAGTTTTCTAGAGCTCTTCATGAATTCAGGGCTAAATTAGGTAATTCTAAGTTGTTAGAATATTTAATTAATGAGGCAGCTAATAAGGACACAAGTTGCAGCATAGATGGTCATGTCAGCCCAGAACAGCCAATCCTCCCTGTTCCCACCAATGCATTTTATATGACAATGACAAGTTATTTCCTTCCTTTCTCCCCCTAGCCAAGGATAATTCTTGCTGCTACACACTATATAGAACTGACAAAACCCTCAAGATCTAAATTAAAGGTTGTTGCCAACACTTCACCTTCAAATGAATGTAGCTTTTAATAAATTATCTAAAATCTAGGAGAGGTACCATCATGATTCACCCGAGAACATCTTGCATGCTGGGCTATGCCAACAGAAATAATTAACTTCAACAAGGCTTGCTATTAAGATGCAGCATGCACAATTAAAGGACATGCAGTTTTGAACAAATGGTTCAACATGCTGGTGTCAAACAGACCCATCCTCCTTCTCCCACTGCTTTGGCAGCTTTTGAGCTTCATTATAAGAGGAAGAACATGAGAGCACACAGACCGACAGGGGCACAGCAGCACTGAAGGACTCCATACTGAGGCAGAGTAACAACTCTGTTTTGTTGTCAACATAACAGAAACTGGAAAGGAGCATCCAGAATCATGTAGATTCAGGTTTAGCAATAGTTTAAAAAATAATAAATTCACTGAAAACACCAGCAGTTCAGTACAGGCATCGCTTTCTAAAATAATGGAATGGTCAAAGTATGCAAAATGATTTGCATCCGTGATCTCATACAAGCTGTGGGGATGTTTAAAAGGAGATTATGTCATGAACTGGCAAAGTCACAGCTTCATTTCCCTTAACACAAAAACTAAAATTCTCACTATTGATATTTATAGTTTAAATGCCAATTCTCAAATCCTAAAAAGATATATAGAGGCTTAATTCCCAATGGAATCAAATTATCAAACTTCACCTCCAAGTGTTTCCTTACCTTGTATTTGCAAGTAGAAAAYACTCCATAAAATTAACAGATATTTTGTGTTGCAGAGGTCCCAATCAGCGATGGATGCTCATCTCAAGGTCTTCCACACTTTGTAGGAGCTAGTGAGTTTTGAGAACATGATGGGCAACTGGAGAGGCACACAGAGAGAGCCAGTTGATGGCCACCCTAAAAGACACCCCAAATCACCCTCACCTGAGGCCTGAATGTTAGCATTGTGTTCCTCTTAAAATCAGGCATATGCCATGGAACACACAAATAAAGATTAAAGGCAAGTTCCTACTTTAAAGGAAGATTTGTAGTCCAAACGTAGRTGTCTTGTTCTTGTTGGGTACTTTCCCTCCCAGTACTGGGAGGGAATTACTGWATATTTGTAGTTCTTAATCTTCAGAAGATTTTCAGAATAAGGTTTTCTACCTTGAAAAAGCCTAAAAATATACATTTATCCTCCTGAGAAAGGCCTCATTTCTTATATTCAATGCTGCTGCATTTCGCCAGTAATTGGCTTGGTCAGTTATTGACAGTCAGGTGAGGGCTTTCTCAAGAGACCCAAAGCCACCCCTGCTAATGCCCCAGGGGGAGCTTTTGAGAGCCTCCAGTGCCACCCAAGGTAGCACCACCAAAGGGCTTTGGTATCCATGGTGGTGTAAAGGTCCCATGAGTCTTCATTTCAGCCTATGTAGATGACTACAAAAGCAAAACCTTTCCCATAGGCTAATGGGAAACTCAAGTCAATTAAGGAATATTTTTTTCAGCTGAATTTCCCTGAATCTGAAGAGAAGTGAAGCCAGGTGTTTGGTCATGCAGAGTATGGGGCCAAAGACCAAACTGAGATACCTTCTCYTGCCCAAGGGAACTGGAGTAGTAAGATACTATCAAGATAAGATAAATGCCATGTTTATTTTCCCATCAAGAAATGACACTTGCCCATGAAGAATTGCCTTTCTTTAAATAAAGCACCTTTCAACAAGTTCATTAGAAAACCATCTGARCACTCCTGACAGTCAAGCTGGTGTGTGAGACAATGTCAAATTACTCATCGTGAATAAATTACCAGATGAATTTAGTATCTTTTTTTTTATGTGCATCATTTGCTCATGTGTTGAATGCAACTTCTGTGAATTTGCTAATTCTCATTCAGTAAGTAACCCACATGATTATTTTTGTGAGGTGTATTACTGTAGTACTTGGAGGTGTGGGTGGAGCGAGGGCCTCTGCAATCAAAGGACTTTGTAAAAACTGTGCAGAAAGTATCTTAASAAATTCCCAGCCTGCTAGACCTATAAATTAAATTGCCAAGACAAAAATAAATAAAAAGAAGGGAACTACAGGAAAAGCAATACTTTTGGCTGTGTCAGTGACTGAATCAAAAGTAAAATTCAGGTCCTTTTGGAAATTGTCTGCCTAATAGTAACGACTAGGATCGAATTAGGGATGGTAAAACTGGGAGGTGAGGAAAAGGCACTGGAATGACTTATGGCAGTGTTTGAGGACCAGAGGTGGACAGAAAGACAGGGTGCAAATAGTTTATGCTGTCTACTCAATTTTCATGCCCCTATCTTTTTTTGTAAGTGTCAGTGAGGTGCTGTCCAGATTGTTCTAAATATGAACAATTAGTCAAATTCCATTTGATGAAGCTTGCTGAGTCATCCCAGGTCTGCAGAACCTTGCTAGGAGTCAGCATTTTGCAGCCTCTGAGATTCAGGCAGTCTGGCTTTGCTAACTGATTTCCCCATCATCTGAAATCCCATTTATTAGCTTATTTCAAGAATCCTTTAAAATGCAGGAGAAATGAAGAGAGAAGACATTGCCTTGTCAGGGAAGTTCATATCATCTCCTTTAGACTAAAGACTGAGAGACTAAATCATCTCTATTTGAGATGACAGTGAAATATCATGCTCTCAAATAAGTAATGATTGAGGCTAGGGGAGAAAGGATTCAGAGTACATCTGAAAAAGAGCTATTTCTCTCTACTGCTCTATGGCAGTTGGGAATTAGGATCACATCCACAGGGAATTCTCACACATTTGGGTGAAAGTACTCTGGACTTTTGACAGCAAAATTTCAGCTTGAGGATAGAGTTACTAGCACATAAGCATCTTCTGACACCTGCACCCTCAGACAATGTAAGGGCTGCACTGATATGTAAGCTAGAGTTAGCATAAAATATTTCAAGTAATATTTTCATTCAGATAAAAATAATTACAACTCTTTGGCGAAAATGTTTTCCCTAAGACTGAAAGAATTTTTCCAAATCCTAAAAGTCTATCTTCTCTGAGAGGTTGTTTGCATGAAGTATTAGCCGTTTTGCTTCGCAATTCTTACTGCTCCAAAATCACCAAAATTGAACACATGGACATGTATGTAGGAAATAAAACTCAACTCTGAAGGCTATTACAGATTCCTCTTTTTAGTGCATTATTCATGGACACACATAAGCAATGCACATGGATTGCTGCATTACATACACACATCCTCTCTCCCGGAGAGAGAGTTTGAACCAACATCAGTGTCATGTGCCACCTCCTCTTTCCCATCCCACTCTTCCATCTCTCCCTGTTTCTAGGCCGTATCTTAAGCTACATTTTGTGACACTTCCTCTCACATAAATCCTTCCACAAGCTGAAATGCGTCTTTAGAGATCAATTAGCTCAAGCAGATTAGCCATGTGGCCTTACATTTGCCTTCTGCATGTAGCTCCTGCCTTCTCATGGGACCTCTTGAACCTCTTTACTTCCATGCAATTGCTGATACCCTGAAACAATTTTAGAAGCCCCACGTTGCAGGCCTGGATGATCTAGTACATAGTCGGAGAGTTAAACTCTATTTCTGTGAGCAAGAGGGTGTCTCTCAGTTGGAGACCTAAGCAAACTTGGGGTCTAATTTCAGCGTCTGATAGTTCAAGCACCTGCATTATACAGGKGAGTAGCTGTCCTGGTTTGGGGCCAGGTGCAAGTAACAAATAAACAAGATCACTGCTTCCTATTTCAGCTCCCCTGTGTCAGGCCTAGAAGACTGCCCAGCTCTCCACAAGGAGTAAAACAAGGCATCCAGTTCTGCCAGATTTTCTAGAAGCCCAGAGAGAAGCCCAAATTCTACCAGATTTCYGGTAGAAGATACTCTCTATGAGCCAAAAGGGCCAAGGGGGCCTGAGGTGCCATAGCCATTGTAAGGAATCATGACTGAAAATGTGACTTTCTGCAGCCACCAGGCACACACAACTATAAAACCRAGACAACCTTGTGAAATATTGCCCTATCAACCGTGGGTGCAAAACCAGAAGAACATTTTCAAAACTCAGCTCCTTCAGATTCACTGTTTTTGACTTTAATTTATTTTATTGTTTGCTTTCCTGTCGCAACTGGAAACAAACCTCATAGTTAAAGCATTCTCTGGGGCAGCAGTATCGAAAATAATTAACTGAGCGAAGCTGCTCTCGGGCGGCGAGGAGAGATGGATGGCAAATTCCRTCGCCTGCTAAGTGCCCTCTGAGGCTGGGATGATGGCAGCAAGGCTGAACTGGCCTGTTCTCCTGTGGCAGGTCTTGCAGCACTTGCGAGAGCTTTGGGAAATGAAACATGTTGGCTGAGAGCTCACAATGAAATCACACAAAGGAGAGCTCCTATTATATTGTCATCCTATATCATACCAGGTTTGTAAATGGAGCAGTTCTGCATGCCTCCAAAACAACAGTATTTTTCTGATGCGTCTTATATTCTAAAATGCTCTCCCTAGTCATAGCCTCATGCAGAAAGCAAATCTCTAAAATTCATATATAGGCCCATTTGAAACTGTCAAGCCAACAGGCTTTTCTTTTTGCCAGGACCTGATCCCTGTTTGTTTGCTCTAACTAAAAGTCATTGCTGATATACTAGGAAATTCAGGTTTGTTCATATTTCCCAATAAGAAAGAGTTACTTTCTGAGATTAAGTGATATTATACTAAATCAGCAAAGCTTTATCCCTTATTTTCTCAGTATATTACCTTTGATTATTTCATTTTCACTTCTGAATCCTAAGTGTAAAGGAATTACCATCCCAGCATAGTGCTAGGCTCTAATCTAGCATCTCAATTCTAACAGTAGCAAGAAGCAGCTACCTCAGAGGAAGATGCAATAACTAAGTGATGAGCTTTTCTGTGCTCTTCCTCCAGAGGTTTCCACCAAGCCCTCAAAGCTATGGAGAGGTCTATGTGTAAAAGCCTTGTGGTTTACAACCCTCCCTAACACTATTGTACGTGTGTATATGGAGAGAGAGACAGAGACAGAGAGAACGAGAACAGTCTTATTTGTATCTATTCACTATTAATGTCAGAAATTCTTCCCTTGGTTTTCCAGTTTTGGATAGTGTTTTTTGAAAATCAAATGTCTCAGGCATTTAGAGGCACCTCTGGCCATCCTGGCAAGCTCAGTAAATTACAGAAAAAAAAAAAAAAAACAGGGTTTAAAACTTCCTTTTTCCTTCTCTTCCTTGGGGAGGGGGAGAGAGGACAAAGCACACAGTCTTCCTGTTGCTGAGGTAGCTAACTGATGCTTTTGCAGGAAAATTGCAAAGTTTACTTTAAAAGGTTTTAAAAAGCAACCATTCCCCTCCCTTACTTTCCCCTAAGTAGGAGATCTGGAAATACAGAGGCAGCAAATGCTTAGTAAAAACTTTCAGAGGTTGAAGGGGTCCTGTTGTGAGAAACAAACAGTTGGTGATGCTCTTTGAAGTCTCACTGGAAAGCACTCCTACCTTTCCTAGGCAAGTAACGCTTCTTAAACAGCTCTATTAGCGTGGCAGCTAGAGTCTCATGTATAAAAAAAAAAAAAAAAAAACTTTTTTTGTGAGAATATCTGCTTGTTGCACAGAGAGGAAATAAAATAGAGGGGCATTGACACAAGGAGAGTGCAAAACGGTTAATGAATGATGTGCTAAGGAGAAGATGGCAGAAATGCAGCACAGACATGACTGGGAATCTGTAGCCTCCCTTTCCTCCAACGTCCTGTACAACTGAACAACCAGAGCCACTGTGTATATGTCCTCACCACACCCTGGAAATTGCTGTTGGCCAAATTCACTTGGCAAAGGAGAAGCTGAAGCCCACATATACTGCAGGTTAGCTCTTTCAAAAGGGTAAAATCACTGAAGGGACGTAAAGACAATCCCTTGAATTCTAAGCTTATTTCTTCTTCAGTACCAGTCAGTCATTCTGGCAACTCTGATTTATTCCTATCAGAAAAAAAAAAAAAAAAAAGAAAAATAAATAAATAAATGCCTGAACCAAAAATTCATCTCATATTGATCCATATTCTTTCACTTAATTCACAACTTCACTCCTTCAGAGAAAATTCATTCCTGTCCAGGCTTCAGCTAAAATGCTCTGAAAGATCTTTTCTAAACACACATCCTAAAAGTTGTCATATGCTTCTGCTTCCTCTATTTGGAGAAAATGGAAAAAAAAAAAAAAAAAAGAAGAAAAGAAAAAAATAATGGAGGAGGAACTTATTTCAGAATTTTTTTAATTCTGCTTCTGCGAGCCCAAGGGAATTTAACAATTCAACTAAAACGGGTAGTCATTTGTTTTTGGTGT
The DNA here is from genome assembly GCF_003342845.1 of Nothoprocta perdicaria. Lineage (NCBI taxonomy): Eukaryota > Metazoa > Chordata > Aves > Tinamiformes > Tinamidae > Nothoprocta > Nothoprocta perdicaria. The sequence goes on from NW_020455754.1 coordinate 7,469,087, forward strand.
TCTTCATTTGCAAATCTCCGGAATATTTTGAGCGTTAATCATACCGCTAATAGAAGACAATTCTCTGCGTTGTGAGTCACTGGATCATAAGAACAACATCTCCAGCTTCCACTTGCACAGAGGCTTTGTGTGATGAAGTCTCTCCCGTGGACGTGTTTCATCACCTAAAACATTTGTATGCTCTTAGGTCCCAAAGTGAGCACTACACACTATCGTAGTCACCATAACTCCAGGCTAGGATAACAGTTAATCTCCATACGCATTATTTCACTTCCTACATTGCGACAGAAAAGTATAATAGAAAGGTGTTAGCAACATCTCTGCTTGTATTAATGGACTTAAAAGCTCGAGGGAGGTAGCAGCTCCATCACCACTAATGGGAATGTTTAAAAGCGTGTGTGCAGTAAAGATGATCAAGATGAATTATATTCTATACTGGAGCTTTATTTTTTTGCAATTACTCATCAAATGCCTGAGTAATTTCTTTACTGAATTGTCAATGTCACAGATAACTCAAATGTATACCCATAGATCGCATGTAATGACAGATGCAGTCTGCAAAAAGAAGAATGGAAAAATGAGAACTCAAAGTTATTAATTCTTAAAATAAAGTAGGGAAGGAAGAATTATAGGGCTTTACAAAAAGATAAAGCAAAGGGAGACTATTGCTCCTGCAAGCCCCCGTGGAGTCCTTGAAAAGCGAAGTTAAAAGAAACAGACAAAGAATAGTTCCATTCTTTGTGTTACTTTAACTAAATTATGATTCCTTGTTTGAATCTGAAAATTTTCTTTAAATGGAACATTAATTTCTCTAATGGAATAATGGAAGTAAACTGAAATAATACTACGGTATGCGACTTTTTTTTCTAACCCTACAGGTACATTTCTTTATTTTCTTTCTATTTCTATGAAGAGCAAAGGCTTTCTGCAAAGTAAAGCAAAAATACCAGTTCCTTTGACTGATTAGGAAAGGAGGGAAGAAGAGGGCATTGCATTCAATATTCCATCCAAAGTTTACTGGAAGAGCATTTCCACTGCTCCTCACTTACAGGAACTACTATAAGAAACAAGAAATTAGGGTAAGAGAGTTGATTTTATTGGAGCCTTTTCCAGTGCATTACACTGTAATAGGATGCTCATTCATTTACAGAGAAACGAGTTTCCTGGGCTCTGTTTCAAAGGGGGTCATGCTTCCAATAATTAAGTTGTGTACAGAAGGCAGTCACTTAAATTCCACACCGTTAATTTTATGCAAAACAGAACCCTATTGATTTCCTGCACCTTCCCAGCCTTCAGCTGGAGTTATATCCGCCCCATCAAGAATATGAAACAGACTTTTACATTAATTGGAAGACTAAAGAGTGGCACATGGTGTTTGAGGCTACAATAACACCCACCATTAGAAGGAGCAGGGAGAAAACTGCAGCAGGGCCATTTGCTGCAGATCTTATGTTTCTAACCATAGAGCTTAGCTGGGAATTTATCTGGGAATTCACTCTGGGGTATTTCTTTTTACACAGTCTATACAATTCCCCTTAGTGTTCAGCAGTTCTAACATTGCCAATTATGTCTCTCTCTTTTCTTTTCCATGCAAATTTTAGCAGCCTCTAGTGCCATTTCTTGTAACTCATCCCTTTCTCAATAATATGCTGTCACTACCACCAGACAGAATGAAGAGGCACTCCACAAATGCTCAGCTGAAGGCTGAGATGTTATGTGACCAGGAGAAACAAGTTTGCTTGTTCCTGTCCACGTCCCAAGTGTGACCTGCATTTGGGGAGAGTCAAGGCTAAGCATTTGCCAGAAGCTGCATCACAAAAATAGGTGCAAAACAAAACCACTTCCCATCCCCTGCAGAGCTCAGCAGCTAGATGATTGGGAGGAGGAAACTCGTTTCCAGAGCAAAGTCCATTGCAGGGAAAGGAAATATTTCAATTATTTGAAGTGGGCTCAAAACAGAGACTTCCCTTTTCAGTGTTACTGCAGCACGAATGCTTAGCCATTACACCAACCAACAGCAGTACTCATACTAACAGCAATTATTTACAACTGTTGAACTATACCTATTGAATTGTATCACCCCAAGCAAGTAATATCTTTTCTAGTTTGGGACCCCACTTCATAAATATTCAGTGTGGATTTCTGTGTTGGAAACATCACAGATGAGTTGTGTTTCTTATAGTCATTTGATCGATTTTCAAAATGCAAAATGAACATGTAAACTCAGAAGAACAATAATTCTCCCCTTCCCAAACTCAGATACATGTTATCAGTAAAAGAATACTGAAATAAATTCTTTAAAACATACATCTCTTCCTTTTAAGAAAAACATGAGGTATTCATCTATTATACACGGATTTCAAGGGGAGTACACATGCACAACAAGAGCTTACCTTTGCAGCCAGAGCTGCAGTGCAACAGCCTAAGTAGCTAAATCAAATTCCAGGCATTTCAGAAGGAAGACCTTGAGAAGCCATCAAAGTTACGTATTGATGCAGAAATAATGCCATGAGCTGGCAAACTTTCTAATGTTACTGTGAAACAGGGACCTATGCCATATACACACGCAGGAATCAGACTGAGAAAAAGTATTCTTAATGACATATTATTTTACAGGTACATCTAAGAGTGAAAACGGTCTTTCTGCCGTCAGCTGAGCTGGGTGGAACATGTTGTCAGGATCAACTGAACATAATTCTTCCATAGACCTCAGGCCAAACCACGGGAAGCAGAGCTTTGTTTTTGTCTTTTTGTAGGCAGTTACAAAAAGCCCAGATAAAAGTTCTGTCCCTAGRATATCTGATGACATAGAAAGGATTAGATGTACTATGATGCTGTCTATGAAAACAGACTTTTTTTTTATTTCCTCATGGGCTGATGATTAGAGTGATACTATTATACTTCAAATCTAATCTGTGGGATCAGAGTCAGCAAAAAGACTATTTAGCTTATCAAAATCTACTTAGGTAACCCAGAAGTGACTCAGTTATAATACATAAATATATTCAGGAGGAGAAGATACCAAGTGATAAATGGTTATTAAATATATCATAGAGGCACAGTAAGAACCACTGGATGAAAGGTAAAGCCTGATTCATTCAAATTAAAGAGAGGGCAGTAATTATTTAATCACTACAAGTAAAATTGTTGGCATAGGAAGTTCATGGAAATCTCTTTTGTAGAGATTTATAAGGGCTGGTTGACCAACATCCAGCAGCAGTTCCTTAGGAGGTATTCCTGCCTCAGGGCTGGAGAAGGGAATTGTATTATGCTCCTGAGACCTCTTCCAGCCCTACTGGCTGTTATTAAATCAGAGGCAAGAGCTGCAGGTCTCCAAGGAATGGTAATAACCAAACAGCATGCTTGCTCACCTCAAAATCCACTACATTCAGCCAGCTGGAGGAAGACCAGTGCTAGCACCTTATCTGGGTGATCCATTCTAATATCCTGTTCAGGAAGTCCATCTTATTTCCATCTGAGGGATGAGAAAAAATTGCAAAAATGTCCAGCAGTAATGGACTCATCAAAAGGCAAAAGTTTGTTTAGAAGCAGACTGCTGAGAGAGCTGTAAAATAAAATAAATTGCTGTCTGGATAATATAGAGTGGTAGCATGTTGTGAAGCAACAAAAACTAGTTCGATAACAACAAAATAAGAACTACATTTACTTGCAGTCAAGGAAATGAAGTCAGGAGCTAGAAATCATGCCATATACCTCCCTCTTAGAGATGCAAATCACTTATAAAATATTGAACAGAGAGAAGTTAATTCTTGCTAATCCCTTTACAATGGTCCAGCTTTAGTCAGAGGCAGACACAGGAGTGATTTCAGTTCCTAGACACAGCAGGGCAGCTCACTCAAGCCTTGACACTTCTAGTGACACCAGTTTTTATGTGAGCTGTCAGGATGGGGCTCTGTTTTCCTTTGGCAAAGGAAGCCACTTCACCACTTTGTGATTCTGCAAATGCAAAATAAATTCGCAACCAGTCAAATTGCTGTGAGAGAAATTAAAATAATTTTGACTGAGGGTTCATGCAGGATTCATTCTTACTGGGAAAGCAATTTCTAGAAGCAGTAAACATAACAGAAACTTATCTGATGTTATGCAATGCACTCCATTGAAATCTATGGCCACGAGGATTTGGTAAATAACAATGAAATTAATAAATCGGAGGAATGTTTCTCCATACACTGAAAGCAGTGTTTAGAGACTGTAGTAACTGCTGACAAGGCTGGAGAATTTCTACCCTGGGATTCACTCTGCTTCTACGTCTGGGTAAGCGTCTCCAGAGAGCTGAATTTCAGGAACTGAGCTGGAATTTACAGCTCCTGTTCATTCCCCTGGCCAAAAATCAGGCTGATGAATGAGAAGTAGTTGCTCTCATCTCACCAAACCCTGCAAAAGTACACTAGTTTTGGTGAACATGGTAGCACTGGCATCCCGTCCATGTGCAAAGCTTGCATCTGCTCTCCAGAGAGACCAAACAAATGAGGACACTATTGCTCCCGACCGCTGTGAAGGATCACTGGCCTCTTGGTAAAAGACTGCTGGCAACTTGGCCACGAAGGCAAGTTTCAGAAGTCCCAAACAAACGTTCTGCTTCCTCATTAAAGTAACATGGCAAGGGACAGAGGACACTCCTCAGCTATCCATGTTGACATGCCTAACCATTTACAGCTCCTTTCACAGCAGTCACTATAAATCCACCCCATTGCAAAAAATAGGGAATAAATCATGCATTTTCATCTCTTCCCATCCAAGAAGCATTATTTATGATTCTCTCTATAAGAGACTTCTTTCTTGCCCTCATTGTGCATGTTGGCCTGCCTAATTTGGCACTGCTCTAGCTATCGCTCTTCATTTACTGCACTGGAGAGCATTATCTTGGGTGAAAACATGAATTTGAGAAATGAAAGAATCACCAGTCAAAATCTAAAACAGGATAATTTCACCTATGCTCAAGATATTTTGGATACTAATAAGTCTGGATATATTAGTATATATTAATATATTATATATACACTTTTATTTTTGTATATCGGATGTACTTTGGATATTTTTGAAAACTGTTTTGGAACTAGGTTTCTGATCCTAAAGAGATAGTAGATCCTGTCTCAAGCCATTTTTCTGCTTTAGTATCATAGGGATGCAAATTTTGCAAAAAAAACAAACAAACAAACAAAAAAAAAACCACCCACTGTTTTCAATACCACCTAAACAACCTTGAAACATAGAGAAGCTATGGCTAGTCAAATACTACAATAGTACCAACCTGGAAATATCAATTCAAAAATCAGAGCTGTATGTGAGAGACAGCTTGTGTACAGTCTGTTGCAATTCAGTTACATGGTGGCGAGGCAGCTTGTCTGACTAGCACCCAATATTCCCTATATTAATGCTCCTATCTTTTCTGTCCTCTGAGTTCTTAATATCAATGGAGACAGCCTTTCATAACATGCAACTTTCATCTTATTCTAGATGCTTCATAGTCTAACTGGCTTCTAGCAAGAGTATACCACTAGTAATAGTGAGAAGTGGGCGAAACTCCCTGCAAGCATCGTTACTCATGCATATGGATTTAAGCTGTGCTTTCAAGAACTGTGTGTGTCAGTAAAAACTCAAGTCACAGGAGTACCAGCCAAGAGGAAGCTGAAGAGGGATGCTCAGGTGCAGAACTGAATTAATTTCGAAAAGGCTGAGCAAGTATTTTAGGGAACAGCTTTATGAGTTTATCCAGACTCTACAAAGTCTGTAAAGATTTTCAGCAGGAAAAGTTAGTTGGAAAATAATTAACTGAAATACCAGCTTCGCCTAAAGTGTTCTCCAAATGCCCCTTATCCAATAGCTTCCTCTAGGCTTTTCTCTGGTCTCCTAAAAGCTGCAGAAAACACTATATAAAATCATACAGACAGGATCCATGACTTGCAGAGATTGGGAATTCATTTTTCTAAAGCCTTGAACACTCCACATTAATTGGAAAACATACAAGGAAAAAAAAAAAAAAAAAAAGAAAAAACTTTCCTTGCAATGTCTCTGCTGCTGTTTGTGAAAAACATCTTCCCCAATCACTGACACGGCAGATACGCAGCTGACATCTGCTCAGCAGTTAAGATTGCTTTGCTGACACACAAAATCGAGTTGCACTGTAAAATCAAGACGATCTCAGTGGCTATTATAATAAGTTGTTAAAGCTTGGGGTAATGCTCTTCCTCTTTTTCAATGACATTGTTATCTTCTTGCTCTCCTCTCCCCTGCCCAGCCCCTAGTTAGGAGTTTATCTTAACAAGCTACCCATAGGAAAAACACTTCTTTGTATTTTTAAACTGCTTTGCTTTCAGTAAAACACATTTACATCTAGAGGTAAATCAGTTCACTCAGCCACATTAGGCTGTAATCAAATGAAGCTCACCTATGCACCATACCTGCACATTTGTTTGAAGACACTTATTTGTGTCTTCTAATAAACTGGACTGGTGCTAGTGCTGTAGAAGGGATGGGTTAGTTCTGCTGTCCAGAAGATGCTGCAGGGGAGCAGAGCGGCCTTGGGACAAACATTTGATTCAACTGTGTCTCACATCACTCAGCAACAACCAAACGCTGGGGCATCCTGAGGGAAAATGAGATGCTTAGTGCTCCAACACGTTCCTACTGAAATGTGGGACTGAGCTATTGATGTAGCAGTGAGTCCCCCAGCACTCCCTTCCCAGGCACGCTCAGGGTGACCATCCTGGAGGGTGCTACTGTTTCTCCTCATCTCGAGTTCCACCTATGTTACTCCACAGGAAGAATAAGGGGCAAGAGACCCCTTAGAGAAGAAAAGAGGCTGAGGAAGGAGTTGCTTTTTTTCTATCACACCTACTCAAGGCTGTACATACCTCTAAATTGAGATGAAAGGGAGTCAGTGAAGCTGCCTGTCATTTACAACAGTCAGAGTTCAAAGCTCTTCAGACATGCTCCAAGTGGAAGATGACAAGGCAAGATTCCTCATATTTAACTGCGCTTCCGCATAGTCAATACAGTCAGATTCCTGAGTAAACACTCCCACACACTGCTTCCAAGGCTGCTTATCTCCCGCATCTACAGACAACCCAGGCTTCCTGAGAAATTAATGAGATTTATTCACACTGGAAGCACCCAAGAGTTTCCAGGTGAGGCAAGAACATGGTGACTCCYCACCTCTCAGCATCAAGGGTTGCTGAATGCCCTTTTGCTGTGAGAAAGCAGCTTTTTGAGCAACAGCAGCTGCCTGCCTCACGAATACCAACCGCAGACCAGCAATTTCAATTTTCTCTAAGGGATTTGTGTTGTTCCAAGAAAATATTTGCAGCAAAGTCTAAAGCTTAGGAGCCTTTCAGGAAGGAGCTACAGCACATTTYTGATTGATTTGAAAAGTAAAAAGGCACCCACTTTAAATAGGAAATAACCTTCCATCTCATTTAGAGCATTAAACTGTTCCTTCTTGGCCAGCCATTGTCTATCTACTTAGACTGAAGTCTGTGCACATCTGTATTCCTTGCTCCTGCAGACTGTCCAGCACAAAAAAAAAGATCCTAATAAGAGGTCTTATGTATAAACTCTTATCTGACAAAAACGAATATCCATCTTTGTAACTCAAAAACCAGCAGCAGCATTTCTATCTCCCAAAGCTCCTCATACAGTCACTGTTAGAGTAAACCTACAAAGTGCCCACTCATTCCTTTCTAAAGCAGCAGATTGCCCATAACCTCCTCCCAGGAATTCACATTTTCTTTTCCATGGGGCAAGGAATCAGCCAAGTGATACCAAAAAAGAGACTGCTTAAAGATCTGCCATTCCAGATTAACAAAATAAAAATAAATCCAAGCCAATTCCTAGTAAAAAGGCATCCCTTAATTTGCTTAATGAAGAGATCAAAACCTGGAATAAGATGGGTCCCCAGTCACTAAACTACATTTTCCAGAAGGTCCCAGTCCTCAGATACAGTCTCATAGTGACTTTTCTGCTCTCTGATGTTTTGGGGTGGGATAGAGCTGTTTGGCGAGTAAATCAGGAGGGTGAGGGTCTTGTTTCAGGGACAGCTGTAACTGCTTAGATGACTAAAAATGTAACTTTTAAAGTTGTTTTCTAGGGCCTATAATTCTTTTTATGGTCCAGCTTTTCTTTATAGATGGTTACTTATAGTATTTAATACTATTCTTGCTTASAAGAGTCTGATTTCAAGTTTTTTACTTTTGTAGCATAAGGTTAGACTTGTAGGGAAACATCATAGTTAAGCTAAGGTGCAATGAAGTGAGAAGAGGAGCTTGTATTCCAGCAAGAAAAACCCACAAGCTTTTATTAAGCTGCCACTTCTGCTGCCTCACACTGCTGACTCAAATTACGGGCTGGGTTACCTCAGGGGTCAGAGACTCTTGTATTTGTCACAGTATACTTGTAAATATAGCTAGCATCTGCACTTAAAAACTTGTAGCAAGCTTAACAAAAGCTTTAATAAAAGGAGGAATAAAAATGAAGTTAACAGAAAGGGTTTTAGTTAAAAACAGAATATCACTTTTCCTGTTCCAGCAAAATTAAAGCTATGTCCAACGAATCTATCATGTCCTYTTTCTGGAAAGTGAAGGTAGGGCAATTCAGTGTGAACTGTGACTAGTTTCTTTTCCTCYGAATTTGCTGTTTGGAAAGAAAGAAAAAGTCCTCTGAAGTCTTGGGGACTAGGCTTAATGTTCTCTAACCTACTCTAGTGCTCACAAAATCAAATATTAATACCTCTGAGCATTTTAGGCCCTAAATGTTAAGACAGATGATATCTTAAAATSGCTCTCCTTAGCTTTTTAGCTTGCAGCGCAAAACTGTCTTTTTGTACCATAGAGAGATTCACTATTATAAATGATAAAGAAATGCAATTGCTAAATTAGAGGCAGTTTTCACCCAAGGCTTCATAACAGCAATCTACCTCTTACGCTCCTTATTGTTTAACAAGGTACCTGCTGGGAGGTTTTGTACAAAGAGGCGAGGTAAATTTAGAAGTGTAGTCTGATTAAATATATGTTGTTTTGATTTGATTTATTTAATTATAAATATCAAACTCAGATATAAAAACACAGATCCTCCTAAAGAACTAGCGTCTAGGCTTTAATTTATTTAAGTGCTTCTAAATGCACATACTTAATTAAAGCACCAGGGAAACCTGTTTGTAGCTTGCAAACTGGGATACACTGTGTTTKTTCCCCCCAAATGCCCCTTCCTACCTTTGAAAGCTCTTCTTTGGCTTAGGAAGGTGCGTTAGTGCTGCTGGTTATATTGATCCAAAGGAAACTAATGAGCAAGGTGATTTATTCTTCCTGCATGAGGATGGTGTTTCTCCTAGATTCCTTGCTCCAACTATGGCTCTGAAGAAATAGGGGCAGGGAGAGGGACCCGGGGCCGGAGCAGCGGCTGCAACGAGGCGACCAGCAGCCCAGCTCGGGAGCCGCGCGTTCACGTGCGCCAGCGCCGTGCACCAGCACATGCTGTCAGAAATGAAAGCTAATGGCCCTGGCACCAGCAGGCCCATAAAACTGATGTGTTTTTAATTTCTTGGCACAGGGAGCCCGGCTGCCTGTTGCACGGGCTGAGCAGCACCGTGCAGGTACCGTGGGCGCTGGTTAATGGTGCTGTGGAGGGGGTCCCCACCAGGCGTCCCACCAGGTACCTTGCTGCCTCCCTGCTGCCTCCTGCCCGTTCTGGCACACAGGTGATTCCTCRGGAGCTTGTGATTAGTTCCTGTGAGGGCTTTTATGGAGCACTRCCCAGCCTTGCTGGGCCTGGTTTCTTGCTTTCTGATGAATCTTGTGATGCTTTACTCATCTCCAACTTACAGAGCTGCCAGCCTGAACTGGTGGACAAAGGAAGTGCTTTTTTGGGGAGCTGAGCAGCAAAAGGCAACTTTACAGAGGGAATAATAACTACCCCTGTGTGTTATACTTCTTCTAAGGGCACTTCTATGCAGCTGGTGAAGCTCCCAACACACAGGTGATAGTGAGAAAGGAAGGGAAACTGCAGCATTCCCTTTCTCTGAGCTAAATTAGCCATATTATAGAGAAGTTGCCCTTTCCCTCTGTCTGCTTCCACATTTGTCAAAGCATGGGAGTGAGCAGGACAACACATCCTGTGTGCATAGCACCTTGCCCTGGCTAAGAGCTAGGCAGATAATAAATTTTATATAGAAYTGATACAGCAATATAGCTGGATGCCTACAAATAAAACCAGGATTTTCCTGCTTCCTACCTACTCACAGCTCAGCATTGACTATGGCAAGGGGAGTCACAGAGACACTTTCAGGCATTTAAAGCTTTTTTCTAAGAAACTAAATCACCTTCTCTGCTGTGCGTTGAAACTTCCCTGGCTGCTGTAGGGAAATGAAACATGGCTTTATTAAGGTTTATCCTTTCTTTTCTGCATTCCACTGAATAAAGCATCCCTCTCATCTGCATGTCTCAGCCAGACCGAAATGTGTCGTGATTATCTTGCTCGTTTGAGTTTAAAGCGCGGAATCAATTGTGAGCAGGGGCCCAGGCTGGCAGGGAGCACCGCTCGCACCATGGGCCTGGCTCTGTGGCTCTTCCAGCTCGATCGGAGCAAGAAGGGAGCTCCTGCCTCTTCTGCTCCTTGAAACTGCATCTCATAAACTTCTCAGGTGGTTGTAGTAAGCTCGAGTTATTCTAGTTTAACATACAGAACACTAAAAGCTTCCCCCCAAAAGGCCCAAAGTGCCCTGTGGTGGCTTCAGGCCTGACTCACAGGAGATGAGGCCTTGCTGACATCCCCCTCACACACTCTCGAGGTGATGGAAAATGCAGATTTTTTTGTTGTTTTTGTTGGAGACTTAAAGTCATAACAACAGGGCAAAATTTGCTGAGGCAATAACTRAAGAGTTTTTACGTTATGGATTTTCTGGTTTGTTTTGTTTTTTTTGAGTATCCAAAGTGAAAACTCAAATGCTCTCTGGGGACTCGGCAGGACTTCTGCAAACTCAGTTCTAAAGTCTGGCCACCTCCCAGCTTACACCACAGAGGAGCTCTTCCATCTCCACGGTCAGGAGCAGAAATGCTGGTTAACCTCAGCTTAAACCTTGGGACTTTCATTTGGTTCTATTGCCCCCAGCAATGTAACCAGGCTGAGGTTAGCTAAGGCACTGGCTGATTACTCAGACAGACCATATTTTTTTTTTTATAAAAACTCACTTGAATCCATTTGGGATGACAGATGCCACAGAGTACATCTGACTGATCATTCATTGCTGATAATAGAGCTGGAGATAGCTCTGTAAGCCTCCTCATCATAAATTTCCATTTTCTTTTATGGTCTTRAGTATTCTTACTGCCTTTATCTTGGAGCTCATATTGTACTTCTGTTTCTATTTCACAATTTTTTGAGCACCACCATTTTTAAGGAATTATTGTTTTTCCTCTCTGTTAAAATCTGTTCCTAAGGAATGAAAGTATATGTAAATTAATAAAATAAACCCAGTTTTTACCTTGTCATTTGTGTGACTTCGAAAAGGTAGGTAACTGTAGGTTCTTTTATTGATGACATGTGAACCTGCAATCAAAATCAACCATTCCATTGCATTAAAAATAAATTGTTTTGCAATCCTTACTCAGTGAAAGACATTTCAACATTTTGGGTCACGGACTGCTGGAAAGCAGTGGGGTTTTTTGTTTGTTTCCTGCTTTTCATATTTTTATATTTGGAATTACTTGAAAAGGGCATTCTTTTCTTTGTCACACTGTTACAAAGAGTATTAAATTGGGCTACAACTTTTCTTTGGCTCTGCTGCATTCTCATCCTAAACCATGCTAATTTTGGATACCTCCTTATGTTCACCAGAGATTGTTCCTCTGCCTTTAAGTCATCGCTAACTTTGGTCCATCTGATAAACTTATCTTCAGAGAAGCTGAGAAACAAGATTACACGAGGTTGATTTAGTTTGGCAAGCAACAGCACGTCTGCATTTGCTCTGCAGTGGTGTGTTGTCGTTCCTTGCTCAGTGGTACAGCCATTCCTCCTGCAAGCCTCCCCCTGTGTTCATTCACAGTCAGAGATAAACAGATGTTCGCCAAGATGTTCAGCATCTGAAATGATTAGTCTGCTCAGATACTCGCTCCTACTTTATGCTACATGGCATGTTGATTCTTTTTTGTTTTAATTGTGTTTTGCAAGGAATAACTTCAGTGTTGCATTGTGAGTTCCTTACTCCTCAAGCTGACAGCTTATCCTCAACAATAGCTTTATGAACAATGGCCCATCAGAGCTACCAAGTGCAGGAAGTAATTTAAAATGTATTGGGTAATGAAGAGCAAATGTACTCTCATCACAACTACACAAAAACGGCTCTCAAATTGTATGATAAATCTTCCGCTGAAGTCCAGCTGCAAAAGAAGTGTCTCATGGAYGAGCAGAAATAGAAAGCTTTCATTCATCAGCAATGTCTCCTTGATGGCCCTCTTCATTTTTTTTCAGATTTAGTCAGATAATGAATATAGTCTATGTGCCAAGGTCAATGGTACATTTTTGCCCCTGCAATATTTGCATGAGAATCGTTATCTTTGTACAGGTAAGCATCGGTTTCTGGCACACTAAATATCAATTATATCTCCTTAGTAGATATATGTAGGATTTCAATCATGGCTGTTTGTGGGGTGAACAATCCTCGTGGTTCAAAGATGCTTGACTGGTACCATAGGATTTATTCTTTTCTTATCTGGGCTTTGCATGAGATCTTGTATGTTGAAGCAGACCTTTATGAAAGGTTACACTTGCACGCGTGCCCTTAATATTTAGGGCCAGAGAAAGTTCATGTTGTTTATGTTTGTAGGCTAAATTGAGGCCATGCAGGACTCAAAACCTCATTATTCTAATTATGCAGCATGGACTGCTGAAAAGTTTCGATGAATAAGCAGGAAAATGGGCTAAGGAGCAGAGTTTCTTCAGTTTATCAGAACACTAAGAAGAGAAATCCTTGGAAATGAGAGCATGYAGACCAGAATATATCTAATAAAACAGTATAGTAATGATTTGGTCTTAAGTGCATGCTGGACATAACAAATTCAGAAGGATATAATAGCTAAGTGATAGAATAATCATCAGGAAAATGCACAGTCTGACGTATAAAGAACTGATTATGTGTATGAAAAGAAATGATGACCTGAATTGTTTGGACCTGGCTTCTGGATGGCAGGTCTCAATGTCTGTGCAACTAATTCCTTAATCAGTAAATGAATTCATTACTCGTTCAGCTGGGTGACGAGAGTCAGGAATAAAGGATGGGGCAGAGATGCTGTGGAGGACACTGTAAAAAGTGAACCCTTCKGTGGAAGGAGCCACTGCAAAGCAAATTGACCTAATCTCATTTGTTCTGATGGGTGCCCATACTCCCAACACAGAGAGTTATGCTCAGAGCAGGTTTGAGAAATGTATGCTTATTTTGCAGCTGCAGAGGTATAAAGGCTTAGAAACAGAAAAATGCAGTGATTTTGTCTAAGGCTGCTAGGATATTACATGATATCTCTTGGGGGATTGGTGAAAGAAAAAGCTCCTATATAATCTTCCATTAATGCTTTGATCGAAAGATGTCTTTTTCTGCATAGGTGGTGGGGGGAAAGGGCTTTAGTAACAAGCTAATAACATGCCTTTCTAGCACAAACCTTTCTGCTTTAAGAGGAAAATGTTTTGCAGAATWAATGTATCTTTCCTGATTTGAAAAGTATATTATAAGCCACAATAGCCTTTCCATTGCATTTTACTTTGTGTCTCCTATATTGTATTTTAAATGCTTTTCTGAAATGAGCAGGATGTATCTTTTCCTTATTTCAGTGTATAAACAAGTATACTTATCAGGTCACTCTATACGGTGTATCTACAGTAATCACTATTAGCAAACCAGATTAAATGTGTCRTGATGCTTCCATTCTTGGTTTAATCAAGCACTTCAGATAGTTGTTGAAAAGCAGGAATAATTCTCAATTACATAACTATTGTGCTCTTCCTTCGGATTTAAGGATTTTATTTTCTTTTCCAATGGGTGATAGAAAAAATAGGACTACTGTACCTAGCTTGCTTACAAGCTTTCGTGTTGTTCCTTGCTGTCACTTCTGTATGGTTCATACATTTTAAGTAGTAGAATAAGAATGTAAATCTCTGCATATTTACTTTATTAGTATAGCCAAGTAAATAAATGAATCGGCCTAAAAATTGAACGTGCCCCCTGAGATTCAGGGAGCCATTCACAACCCAAGTTTGGCAGGCAATGATTTATCCAAATCGCCTATAACTTTTGTTTGAAAAACAAGGACAATTAAAAATAGGATGAGGCATTTTGGTCATGAATTATTCTGATCAGGAATGTAACTAGATTTWTATTTCCGTGCCTAAATGAAATATCTCCCTGTATATCCACTGAGTTTCATTACAGCTTCAGTTTTATTACCTCTCTTTGAGAGATTTAATCCTTTTCTTGGATATACATTACTCTTTAGAAAGGACAAATAAAAATGAAATACAAGAAGAATTTGTGGTGCTGGTGGGGAATTACAGCAGAAAAGGAACCAACGTTTATAGTTAAGCTGACGAACCATTTATGTTATTATTTTGCTGAGATGCTCTTAATAWTGCAGGGGCCTTTTTGCAAGCTCAGACAGGGGCAAAGCTCAGAGGCTGCAGATGTGCCCCAGCTTTGTGCCGTGATGTCCCCTGCCCATCTTGCCAGAGCTACTAACATGGGGACCTGTTCTGCATCCTTCCAGCTTGGTAGAGCGTTTATCTGTTATGGGGGGCAGGAGAAAAAGGAGAGRAAAACTGAATTCCTGCCACTAAACATCCTTGGGCTTGTGCATAACCTTCAGTGCTGGAAAGGCTCTARGGAGTAGCCCAACATCCTCAGGGATTGGGGAAAAGGACTGCCCTGGGCCAGGTGCCTTCTAGGTCCTCCTGAGCTGCAGGCATGAAAAGAGACATAGAGACATTCCTCTTTTATCATCCTGCTGCTGTCTAATGAACCAGGACCTGAAGTACATGAATAATAAAGAAAATGGGGATAGACTAGGTAAAGCAAATGAAATGACCCTAAGGAAAGAGCAACACCTTACACGAATGTATTTCTGAATATCTGCAAAAATTTCTTGAACCACCCCAAAGACAGAAGTTCTGCTGAAAAATATTACTGTAAGTGCTGACCATGTGATAGCACAGCATTGATTGCAGTGTATGGTAGATATACACTAGCTAATTTTAGACTGCCTGTATTTTTACAGGTATATGCTATGCCTGTATTTTTACAGGTATATGCTATGAGTTTTATGCATATATATTTAGGACAAAGGTGGGTTTATCCATAAAATCTTTGCATACCAGCTCCTTGTTTCTGTTTGCCTGGAATCTAAAACAAGTTCAAACCCTGTTCTATACCTCTCAAGAACATCTCCTTCCTTTTTTTTTTTTCCCCCTGTGGGTTAACTGAGCCTTTTAATATCATGGTACTTATAGGGAGGCKGGTTATCAGAGGCACTAATGATATGGGTGAAAATATGATGCACGAAAGACAGAGTGCAGCCCTTTCCCCTTGCCTCTCCAGTGGCTTTGGMAGCCTCCTCTCATGTCTGTGCTACAGGAACCCAACCTTGCTGGCTTGAGGTTGCACGGCCACATCTGCACTTTGCAGACATCCTTCTTTARCGCACACAGACCTTCACAGTTAAGCTATTCAGTCATTTAAATATCTATGGAAATACTGTATGCAGCCTCCTCTAGAAGAAACCATGCTCATACAACGCAGTTCACCAAAGCCCAGGTTGAGACAAACTCAAAGCACCAAGAGACCTTGTTCGGCTTTGTTTCTTTTAAAGCTTTCATCAGGAAAGCTTGAGACCTGCACACCCCAGGGAACTCCCATCTTCCTGAAAGGTTTGAGTCAGGCTGGCCATGAGTCAAACTGGTGGGTGCAGAATGAGTAGTGCTTTCAAGCCTCCTGCTGTCATTAAGCCATCTTTCCTGATTCAAAAGGTTAGCAAGCAAACAGAAATAAATAATAGGTTTTCTTTCAGTTCCCAAGAGCTCACACAGAACAGCTAGTAACAGAATGTACATGTGTGTGCCCACAGCCCCATGCAAAAGGAGCACTAGTGTCTATCACAGCTGGAAAATAGGGCTTCACACACACCTATCTCGTCTCTGAGAGGAAGCACAAGGACAGAGCTGATAAACTGTGTCTTTAATTTTCTGAAGACCCGCCTCTTTAAACAAAATAACATCACTGAAGATGGTGAGGGCCTACTGGGAGGAGTGTACCTAGGAGCCAGGTAACTGCAGAAAATATTGACACTGAATAAGAAATGCAAAGTTTTCTGGCCACAAGTGAAAACCCTTTTACTCCAAATTGGGGATGAGCAGCTCTGCATCTATTTTTTTTTCTTGCACTTTACAGAGATACTGCTCTATGCCTGATCTTATTAATACTGACAATAGAAAATTTAAGCATGTTTCTTATCTTGGACTCCCTTTTCCTTCCAGGGTGGCAGATCACCCCAGCATTAAAGCCAGTAGTTGAAAAATAGTTCAAGACATTCTGATAAGCATATAAGCAGCTTTTTTCTTTTCTTTTTTTTTTTTCCCCTCAGTGCTAAGTTGCTAATTGATTTTCACAGAGTAGTAATGGACCTCTTATTACAGACTGTTGTTACATAAAGTCAACACTGCTCCACAGAGAACAGAGCAAGATTTGAGCAAGATTTTGTAGAGCATATTGCCCCCAGGACACTATTTCAGAGGTGCTCTGTGAAAGCCCTTCCTAAGGATCTCCTGTATGGGCACAGGGCTTCTAACTGATGCCTCAAATCCCCCTTTGAAGAAATCACTGTGAAAGCTGAAATCTTTCAGGAAAGGTCTCAAAGCGCTTTTTCCAGTTCAGGGTCCCTTATGGACCTTTTGTCAGAGGGAATTATACTTAAAATGCAAACAGCTGTCCCCCAAACCAAGGACTACTTAGCAATGGTGTCTTCTTGCTAGCCCAAAACTACTTTGCCACTTGCTCTTCCACCCAGCAGCCTGGTCTTGGTCAGAGCTGTCTCTGAGCAGAGAGTTTCCTGAAATGCTGCTTGTCAGGGGCACAGGGCCCCTTGCAGGTGCCCCAGATAAAACCTCGAGCTCTATTTCAGTTTTGCTCCTTGGCAGGCAGTGACACCAGGCACACGATAGAGCTCTGGTCTGCCCCAGCATCGGGCAGTGCAGAGGTGGAGACTGCACAAGAATGGAGAATTCGGACAGCTTTGGACCACAGCAGCACAGGTTCCTTGCAGCCGAACCACAGGACGGCAGCCAGCGGTGCCAGCTGTGCCACATTAACACGAGAGAGTGCAGCCCCTCTCCCCRCACTGCCACAGGGGCACACTGCAAGTGCTGCCTGCAGCTCTGCAATTGGGCACGTGCAGATCTTTGCATCTGCAGCGTGGAAAGCTCTCCCGTGGTGGTGTAGTTAAGGTTTGCAGAGAGCTTTGACATGTCAAAAGCTCCATAAATGCAAAGCATTTTTATTATTGTTGTGCATATGAGACCAAGCCCTTATAGTCGCTTGAGAGATTTCATTCAGTTTTATAAAGCACACTTGGATCCTGGGTGACAAAAGAATAATAAAAAGCGAAATACTACTATAATATCTAATAATGCCACAAAGCAGACCTTTTTGTTAAAAAGGAGAARAAAGACCTTAATATATTTGAAGTGCAGAGAACAGGCTGTTGCTAATTGTAGGAAAAAAAATCACAGATGCATGCAATCTCCCCCATCCATCTCTTTTTTCTTTTCAAAACTAATACATTTTTCTTACTTCAGTGCAATCCATTCTGCTGACCTGCTCAAGCACAGTTGTCTGTTTGCAAAGCAAGCCCAACTGACAGCAAACATTTTGTTTCCAGATCCATAAACCTTGTCCTCAGAAATGTCTTGTTATTTGTTCAGAAAGCAAGCAGTGAAATAACAGCAGAAAAGCATCTTGAGTGGTTTGAAAAACAATTCTCTACTGAATGCAAGATGATTAATAATAATAATAATAATAATAATAATAATAATAATAATGATAATCAGAACAAATTAAAGATATTGAAAATTGATTCTGCTTCTCCTCTCAGTTTGCCTCTGGGAACATACTTTCCATATCCATCATGCAAGTATTTCCTCTGTAGAGAAGTCGTAAGGATTTTCAAGTAGAAAAATCAACAGAATTCTCTAGAAATTAAATAGATCATTTTCTAAAGGCTGCTAGAATGTTCTACGAAATTATATCCCTTCTGTAGGATTTTTTTCCCCAGTTTCTTACCACGCTAAAGCCAAAACCACTTCTAAGTGAGATTTGGGATTTCTCCTGATTTTTTCTCTCTTTATCTCAACAGGTCTCGTAGCTTGGGAGCAGGCAGAGAGCAGAGGTCGCTGCCTCCCTCATGCCCTTGGGGAACCGCATCCCACGGGAGCAGCATCAGCCCCAGGATGCTCCGTGCCCGGCCCTGGACCAGTTCTGCACGTTTCTGAGCGCCACCTGCTGCCCTTGCCGCTAAACCCGGCTTTGCCTTGGCGGGAGCGAGAGCAGGTTCCTGGGTCCGCTGCTCACCCCAGTGCTGGGAGCTATTCCCAGGAAGTAAGTAGAAACGGAAAAATTTCCTCCTTTATTCTCTTCATTTAGAAGCCTGGAAGACTTAGAAATGGGGGAGTGCTCATCTTCTACTCATGTAGCTTGAGAAGCTCTAAAGCAAATAATCGCATAACACAGAACATTATTTATATTTGAGTTTTGCAGACAGCTAGATATCCCAAGCAGCTAGCTATCTGCCTGCCTCCCTGTCTGTCACCATTGTATCCTGGGAATAAATAGTCAACAACAGAACAACTTATCTTGCCTTCTCTGTTCTTGTAATAATCTCAGTAATTTACTGGAGCTGTATATTAAAAAGTCTTCCCCTAGCAAAGGCATTTGCATACATCCATCAGCCAGCTTGTATCTGTGGGATGGTTGATGATTTAATACTGTCAAGGCTTAAGAAGTGGATAAATGTTTTTGTAGGGACTGTTAATAATGTGACGCCACGGATAAGGAGGCCAAAGACTTWTTCTAGACCAAATGCCTGGCTGAAGAAATCCTAGAAACATCACTGTCTGGAGGAGAAGACTGGGACCTTATTTAGGGAAGGTTTTCGGAAAACAAATACCCAGTCATACTGAGTAGAGTTTCACTCTGTAATTCTTTTTAATTCATACACCAAATCAAGTTTCTCTGTGATATTCCAATGTTCATGTACTTTGGGCCTCCAAATGGTACAAGGATGAATGTTTGGATTTCTAATCTGCCTGGCTGCTGATCCAAATAAGACATGTGTGTGCTCCGKACAGATATTTTGTATACCGAATGGGAATAGAGGATACCAAGAATGAAGTTYGGAGCAGATATCTGGGGAAACAAAAATCAAGCAGATGAATATTAATTCCTGATAATGATTTAAATTTTGTGAGGAAATTGTTTTTGTTGATATTAAGTTTCTCRCCTGCAATTTGGGTAACCATCTCTGCTGGCCACTTCTGGGGAAAAAAAGAAGTCTAAAAGTTTACCAGATGAAAAATGTCTTTATCTCACAGCTAGATTTAGCCAGGCACATTTTTATTGGTACAAGCTTTAACATGCAAGAAATCAATAGAAAACCAAATTCACATTGTCAGAGTTGTGTGCTTTGCAGTCCTTGTGCGGGTCCCTCTCTCAATGCCACAGAGCTCCCTGGTGTTTCCTTCCAGTCCAGCCCACAGCCATTGCCCCAGAACCAGCCCAATCCAAAGGCATGATCTGAACTCTRACTTAAGGCTTTTTATTGGAGCACAGCAATGTCAATGCTGTAAGCCTTCAAGGCAGGAAGTATCTTTAATTCCATTCCTAAGATGCATTTATTAAGGATATGTCCAATGCTTTGAGAATGCAAAGAAATARTAATGATTTTAAAATGTATGCCTACTGCTAATGTGCTTTAGCTAAGTCCAAGTACCAATCATTTGTCTGAGCGGGATCCTCAGCAGGTCCCTATATTAATGAATTCAATTTTACAGGGTAGAATAGAAAAATATATACAATTTTCTACTATACACTACAAGAATTTCCCAGAAGAAATACCTGCTGGTTTTGCTAAACGGATTCCCGTGCTGGTAACCTACAGAAAGAATTTAAAGGAATCTGAACCTATTTATTGATGAATTTAACATTATAAGCAACTACCTTTTCAATATAATATTTACTTTGCTGCTTCAGCACCAAGAGTGATTTTGAATTACAATAAGAGTCTGGTGCTTACACCCACTTCTYTGGTTTCATTTGAAGCACAAGACGTTCAAGTGGCTCGCCTGAAGACATGGTATGAGTTAGGACCTCAGATAGGGCCAGAGGGACCCAAATGCTCTGCTCTTTTTGATCAGTTCTCTTCTCCAGGGCACTGCCCCAACGCCTCAGGATTGAATTCCTTAACAGASAGAAATAAGTTAGATGGTTTTCATCACAGAAATGTGGGAACCAAATTCTTGTGGAAGCTGGTGCCTGGCGTATTTGGATTAAGGGAATTTGACAGGTTTACTTCAGTCAAAGAGCTACACTGTTGCCTCTTGCCATTGAATTATTTTTGCCATAGCAAACTCATGCTTCCCATTGGCTTTGGCTTAGCAGATGGCTGTTAACTAAAAGCATTCTTCTAACATGTCACTTCCCTCTTCTCTATCCACAGTGCTATATATCCCAATTTCTATTTCAAAAAGCACAGCTCAGATCTGTCTGATCTTTTGCTTCTTCAGCAATTTCAAGAAACTGTCAGTTCCACAATTTAACTAATGGGTCAAAGAGGCCRAGCCTTCTTCGTACAAAATAGAACCTTACAGTGATTAATTAAAATTCCTACCTCTCTTCCAGCTTGCCAGATGGACTCAAGCATGRCATATTCTAAGGACATTACAGAGTGTAAAACAGAGTGTGCTAAATGTACAGTAGCAAAAGGAGGACACTTACAACTGGGTGAACATTTACTTTCAACATGTGGAATTTTTTTTTTAATTTAACAAGACTAATCTTAAATTAAAAGAAGAGCTGCCACAAATTGTGGTACACTTAAATTTGTAGCTTTAGTAGTCACTCTTTTATGCAGTATTGACAGACATTTCTTGGGATCAGATTGCTTTTAACCATGTACTGTTTTATTCTTAAAAACCACAGAAAGGGTGAAGGCAATATTTGTGTGGACTCCACAAGGCAACAGTACATGATACTGTCACTGTGGGCTCTTGTAGGAGCAGCTAAGTAATGAGAACTAATTTCCAGAATTATAGCGGCATGACTTGGGCATGCAGAATGGCAGCAAGCAAACGATGAGATACCATCAGATAAATCAGAGAGAAAACTTGCAGTGTGCTGGAGATGCATCACTCCCTCCCTCCCACACAGTGCATGGGAGGTCAGGAGGTTTCCACACTGTGCAGTGAAACACAGTGCAGAGGTTTTAGAGCGACCAGGAGGTGCAACAGCTACAGGTCAATATGATGTGGAAATGCAGATGTATTTACTTGAATGTACAGAGGTAACAACGGAAGATTCTGAGTTATTCTTTCTTGAACAGATCCGCTGTTTGCTGTGCAATTTAGTTTCTTGTGCTTTTCAATCTAGAAAAAACAGTCATTTCCCTCTGCACAGCCCTTCTCTCTAACTCCCAGCGAGACGATGCCCTGGGAGAAGGGGAGCAGCAGGTGATGTTCCTGCAGCAGAGGAAAGAGGCCGTTTCCCTTTGTGCTCCTTGGAAATGCAAGCCTGGCCCGTTTTCTTCCTCTCCTCCACGGGGCACATCCTGTGGCAAAAGGGGCCGCCCTTTGCGTACAAGTTAAATGGAGCCCAGCATGAGTTGATTTTAATCACCAAGCAAAGGCCACCGGCAAACAAGGTGCCCAGCAGGCATCCCATGCGGATTGTGCTCTTTCCGCACTACCTTTAAATCCAGACTTAACCCCCGAGGCCCCACACAAGTGCCACATCCAGCACCAGAGCTGCCAAGTGACTAAGGACGTGCCTGGAGCCGCCATCCACAGGGTCCCTCTGCTTCCCAATAGAGCCCTCCATGAAGCTGCGGCCTTCCGGTGCTGCATCCCCGCTCTGCCGGGCCCAGTGGCGGGAGCGGCGGGAGCAGCGGGATGCGGTGTGAGCGGCGGGAGCAGCGGGATGCGGTGCAGTGGGTGGCTGCCCGCAGGCACCAAGCGCGGAGGCCGGGCTCCCTGCAGCAGCCCCGAGCCATTGCCATGGCAACCAGCAAGCTGATTACTCAATTACAGCGTTCCTTTTAAAAAGTGACATCAAGCCAAGGGACKGCACAGCCCCAGCCTCCCGTGGTGCTCGATTTTCAAAGCACTGAGCTATGTTTAACTTTTTAATATACCCTGTGATTATGTTTGCCAGCCTAGTTCTGGGTCTCTTTTGTTTTTTAATGTTATTATTTCATCCCTATATTCCTTGAAATGCCARGATTGCAAAAAGCCACTTAAAATGCACAGTTTTCCTTGCTGCAGGAAAACATGCAAGTGCAATCAACACCCRGTGTGGAAGTATTCCTGGCATGGGAGGGTGTGGGAGACACATGCTYGTGAGAGTGCTAGAGCAGTGACCGATTTAGCAAAATGTGCCAAATCTGCTTCAAGAAGCCTCAGCAGAGCTGCAATCTTTGAAGCCRAGTTGTCTCTTCACACTCTGCCTCCTTTCTCATATCTAACGTGCTCCTGCAGGTACCACYGTGCTGTTCTCAGAGCCAATGCATTTTCCATTCTTTTGTGTAAATGCAGATTACTGATTATTTTTCAGCAACAAAAGGAGGGAAGAAGCATACACCTGTAATACAAGATTTCACTGCTTAGATCAGATCATCTTGGATTTATGGCACCAACCGTGCATGAACTGAGGAAATCCTTTGTTTCTCCTGGGGATAGAACTGCTGTTTCAGTACCATGGTGTTCTGGTCAAGGTCTTCATTGTGCTGGCTGTGAGAGGGATGCACAGGGAGAAACGTCCTGCACCAACAGAATAGACAAGCAAGGCTTATGCCAGGGAGGGAGGTATAGAAATAGAAAGTAGCTTTGATGCTGAACTTATCTTTGTGGGTTCATTTAGGTTGAAAAGGAGATCTGCAGGTCATCTGAACAAGCCCTTGCTCAAAGCAAGTTTAGGTGCAGCTTCAAAGTTAGTTCGCACTACTCTGRGCCATCTCCAGCTCTCTGGGTTAAATTAAACCCTCTCCCAGACTTTAATTACCCTCACTGACATCTTCTGGTCCCTGTATTTCCTGCCCCAAAATATGCTGTTCTTGTTCTGATTTAGCAGCTTGTAAGAACATCTCCCCCCGACTTCCCATGGACAGCATTCCACAACGAAACTGTTTTCATATCCTCTGTCTCCCAATCTAGACAGCCCAGATTTACAGTATTGAAATAGTCTTGGATTTTGGACGAATCTATCCCAAGACACCAAGTGTTATTTATAGCCCTCACTTGTAACTCAAGTGAAGAGCACGGACTATGATTTTAAACTCACTACTGTTAAGGGCAGGAACCTATCTGCTCTTTTCTAGGGTAACGTCTGCGTTAGTTAGAAAAGCGAAACATTTTACAAGTAGTTGTCACTTGTCTCTTATTCTACAGCTATTTGAAGCTGCTAAGAAGTTGAGGCTGTTAGAAACTGTGTGACTCTCAGAGACAGATTAGCAGGATTAGTGTCACCATTCTTACAGTTTATTGACAGTATCTTCCTCCCCACCTCATTTCTCCTCTCTGATTTTGGACCAGAGATCAAATACTTTGGCCTTCTTTAACTCAGGCTGAGGATTCACTTCTAAAGTCCTAAAGAGGAACCATCATCCTATTAACTGTCCCAGTATTAATACTGTAAGACCTGAAGATGGATTTGTAGAATCGTACTGTGGCATGGYGTCCCAAGATCCTCAGTTTTTACAATAATCAGTCCCTTACTACACATGATTACACTTAGAGGGATTAATTTTTCAAAGTCACATCACTCATTTAATAAGCAGAGACAAAAGCCTCCACCCAATCACTCATCAGGCTTTTGCGTGTGGAGAGGCAAAGCTGGCAAATCTGCACAGAGGGGTTGGTGCCTCAATTTCACTGTGCAGACTGGCCCAAGGATTCCAGTTCTCCTTGCATGGGTGACAAGTCACTTCCAGGAAGATGTTTTTCCCACTTTTCCTGCTTGGATCACTTTGGAGCACGCTCAACACTCCTTCTTTTCCTGCTGGGAAAGAGGCAGCAGCCTTCAAATCCGAGCTTTATGGAAGTCATAGGATACTTCAAAGGGCAGCAAGACAGAACGGACATTTAATGTTCTCTTTTCATGGGATCTAATTAAATGTATGGACTTTCCAACTTAGCACCTGCCCTAGCCGAACTGATCAGGGAAATGCAGAGTTAGTAACTGGTGAGTCACTTGCTGAGCTGTCACCTGCGTCTTCTCTAAGGGGAAGCTGCTGAGACAAAAATTCAGAGCATAGCTGCTCTAGCAAAGAGCAAAGTTTGCCCTGTATGTTCTTGTGCTCCCATGTACCACAGGGCTGGATCTGCTCTCATTTCCCCTCCCAAATATGCATGTTAAACTATGTTAGTAACATTTAGACCATGATCTGGATCCATCCTCAGGTTCTAGATATCCCTTATCCACAAACTGTACCGCAAGAACAAGGTTCTACCCACAGAAAGGGTATTCTTACCCCGAGAAAGTCACTGACCACTGCAAGAGAGAGGCTGAGAATATCCTATTTATGTAGGATATTGCTGGGATATCAGCCATCAAGCAGTAGGTGGTCTGCAGGGATAAAATGAGAGCTCCTTTAGACAACCAGCCTGGAAAAGCTCCTCCACCTGTCCCCAAAAGGCAGTTACTTCCCAAGGTGCAACTCCTTCAGTGATTGCTATGAAAAGCATATGACCCTTTCTGATTCCCCTGACACCTCTTAAATTGATTTGTGTGACCTATGAACAGCAACAACAAATTACGGGAGATGGAAAATCAAAATGAATAAACTGTATCTATGCATGTATTTCCTCATGCTACAACCTTTTTCTGCATTTCTAAGCTAAACCATAGTTCTCCTCCGGAAAGTGATTGATTAGAAAGTGCCTGATTATTTCAGCATTATTTTCTTTGCAAGCTGAATGCAGTATTTTATTTCAAAGCTAAGAAAATATAATCTGATTCTCCAGCCCCTTGGGACAGAGTAGCTCAAAATGCGGTTTTCCAGACATCTCATTTCAGTATGTGATGGAGTTGTCAACCTGGCAGTGTGCAGACAAGGGAGCTGGCCTGGAAGCCGTCTGTGTGAAATGGTGCAAGATGTGATTTGCACAGGTGTTTGTCAAGAAGGTGGGGACAATTTCAGAACAGCAAATTGCTGCTTCTGCTCCTTTTAGTAAGTCAGTTTCCCAGTTTAGTCTATACTTGAAAGCAGAGGTAGAAAGGATTAGTAGGACCTTTACCTTAGCTTATCTACAATCCTTTTTTTCTGCTGTTTCCTTGGGAAGGTGTAAAGATGTCCTGGTCACATCCTTGTATGCTAGTGAGTGTGCATAGGGTAGGATGGAAATGGCTAGTACATGGCTAAGCCACGTTTTCTGCCCTTAGTCCTGCCCTTAGTCCTGAGTCCCCTGTTACTCCCCTTCTAAGGTAGTGTATTTTTTTTTTTTATTGTGCTTGTAGGCAGCACCATCACCAGTGGGACCCAGCTTTATTGTGCACTGTGTGCACTGAAGTCTGGAGTATTAACACATGCTAGCGTCCTGTTACAAAGAAGAGAGAGTAAATGATGCATGTGTCCTGCTTCTGAACTTTCAGGTCTCTTTCCACCTTTTTATACACTTGTTTTCCCTCTTCTTTCACTGTAGGGTCAGAAAGTTTGGGATCTAACCCAACTTTGATCTAATCTATCCTGCTGTAACTTTGAAACTGGATCTGGTTCTAAAGTTGGCCCTTTGAGTGGGTTTTGGGCTAGGTGGCTTTTGGAGGTGCCTTTTGATTGTGGATTTTTTTGTTTGTTTTCTCYTGTAATTCTGTGGTCTCTCCTGCAGAGGCGACAAGAGCAGCAATGTTTCTGGTGAGAACTGCACAGCGTTTTTCATTTATGTACTTGRATATTGAGAAAGGCAGTAAATACAGACAACCCAGATGCTTTAATAAAATGGCAGGCCATGAGGACAGAGTCTAAGGAGACGAGGTGTGTGGCCATAGTGCACATCAGTAAGTGGTGAGCCAGGAATAAGTGCTGAGCCAGTCAGCTGGGTCTCCTGAGGGTGGCCTCAACATCTGGCTGCCATTCTGCTTTTCTGGGCACTCTCTGCCCACAGAGCAAAGCTAACAGGGGCTGTGTCACAAACCTAACCTCCAGCTTCTGTTTTTATGTATTACTGCCTGGGACCTGGAGTCAGGATAGGCTCCCAGGATTTATAAATGAACCTGACAGCTGCCCCTCGTGTCAGTGGTACTCAGATGTTGAGCTACAACCTTTAGYCCACTGAGTTGAGGAAAGACCAATTCTTTTAATAAAACATGCTCAGTGACTTTCACATGCTCGCTGAGATGGAGATGTCTTTACCATATACGATTAATAACATTATAGTTTATAGTCATTGGAATATAGCCAATAGTTTTCTTATTATATTCAATCAGGTCTTCAATCCTTCTTTTTATATCCCTTTATGTTCACGTTTAACCCCTGTATTATATTATTGATGTTAAATGTATAATATGTGATTTTCCTTAAAGAAAAGGAACTGTGTAGTACTTTCTAGCGTATGTATTCTAGTGTTTGTTTTTTTCCAAGAAAAACACAGTGCAGGACATCTATTTGCAAAACGTTTACAACCACAGTTATTGATCAAATCACTCTGTTCTAGCACTATGAGAAAAAGTGCAACTGGATCTCTGAAGGTAGGAAGTTGGAAGACACAGCACTGCTTCGGGGTGCTGAGTTTAGTTTATMGCCTCATTACAGCTATTGCCCTAGATATTAATTTGTGCTGTAGTGGGATACTTACTCTGTTCTTGTTAAATCAATATTAGCAGTGAATACCTTCTAAACTTGGCAACACAACCCTGTTAAAGACATCTGATATTAGCAAATACCAGTGCTGCGACCTGTGTAAAGGTCTGTGGTTCAGTTCTCTAAGCTGTGCAAATCAACAGTTGCTCACAAGCTCTTCATTAGAGTTCTAGTAATTTCTGAAGTAAATGAGGAACCAACAACAACCATTCGTTGTTAGCAGGCTCAGGCACCTTCCTCTTAAGGATATCCTAGAACAAAGATAAGAAAAAGAGGATGGTAGCAGAGAATCCATTGAATGGTAGCCTCAAACTTATGAAACTAAGGTTTGCATGGAYCAGTGCCTGCTGTGGTAGGTGCTACATAAACATATGATCTATTAAGGATGGAGTAATCCAGTCCTCAAGAGTGCATCAATAGATAGTTACTTAAGCTGATACAAACCCCTTGGAGCTCAGACATCTGCAGCCACCAAAAGAAGGCTCTGCCACCAGTGAGCTTGTCATGCGAGCTGACGGTGTTGAGATCAGTCCTGTCTTTCCAGGTTTGTTCTATTTTTGTTATGTTTTGAGAATCCAAATAAAGATGGAGCAAGGGTGAGAGTTCCATTGAGAGCCACTGCCTCTCCAGCAAGTGCAGTTTTTAATAATATAAAGCTGAACTGGAGCACTTCATCAAAATGCTTMATCTGTGCCAACGCTTCCAATGGTTTGAGATGGCATCCTTAATGCATGGACATCCATCATGCCTCTAACAGAAAGCTACCCCAAGAAATAATTTAGGGGCCTTCTCCTTGGAAGATTGCACTGTGTAAAGTCAGTATTTTATCCACTTGTCCAATGGGAATATTGCTTATGACAGTTTTATATGGCCGTGGTATTGCTGCTATTTATCTTCAAACCCCTCTGGCGAGGCTGTGTCCTCATGTTGCCCTAAACGCATAAGCAATTGTGGCCTCAACTTCCATTCCTTAGAGTGGAAAGGGGAAGAAGGTCATTTCCGTAGCCTTAGGGAGAACGACTTTGCAACCAACTCTTTGAAAATGCAATGAGATGCTTTAGAAGATCACTTTGCTACCATACTTGATCGTCTTCCTCTACTTATCCCTGGTGAGGTGACATCTGGAACACTGTGTCCAGTTCTGGGCTCCCCAGTACAAGAGGGATGTGGAGCTGCTGGAGAGAGTCCAGTTCTGGGCTACGAGGATGATCAGGGGCCTGAACATCTGCCCTGTGAGCAAAGGCTRAGAGAGCTGGGCCTGTTCAGCCTGGAGAAGAGAAGGCTGAGGGGGGACCTGATCAGTGTCTATAAATACCTCAAAGGAGGGAAGCAGAAGGATGGGGACYGGCCTCTTTTCAGTGGCCCACAGGACTAGGGGAAATGGCTGGAAACTAAAGCATCAAAAGCTCCACAGGAATTAATTTCTTCTGGCCCTTTGATTTTAAATTGTCYTTTATTGAAGTCTCTGTTAAAGATGCATTTTTTTCATCACAGAATTAGTCTGAGTTTGTGAGGATACAGTTGGAGCAGTTGTTACTCATATCAATCAGTTTAGTGTCACTAAGAATGGGACGTACTGTTCAGCTCCCCAGTGTTTGGGGAACACTCTTTGTTCCTCTTGCTGTGCTCAGGTTTGCCTCTGCAACTAAATATGAGTCCTCACCTAATGCCACACGATTTCTGTATTTTAGAAAATGTTCTTTTTTTCCCCGGCTTTTTCTAGATTATCCATTTCAAATTAACCTTCAGTGAATCACTTTTAGCTTTAAGATTTTAATGAAATATATGCAGTGCTTAAGCACGCTAGGACAACACTTCTCAATTATTTGCACCTGTCTTCTACTGGGATTATGGTGATCTAGTAACAAAACAGTGAGATTCAGAAGTTGAATTTCGTTGTTGCCGAACTATGAGAAATTAGGTTGCTCCATTTCTTCATATCTTCCTCTTCCTTAATGATAGCTTCATTAAATCTTCTCATTACAGTAATTGGAGGCTTACCTAGAGATTTTGCTATCTTGCAAGATCTAGAGAGGCTGGAAACTTAATAAACAGTTAGAATAATGCCAAATGATGAAGGCAAAAGGTGAAATTACCTCTTGGATATATTTATCCTTCAGCTAAACTRTACAGGAGCAAGGGGTCACCCAGCAGAGATAATTGCTAATTAGGCTTGGAGGGGCAGGCAGGCAGCCAGGCAAACATTCCTGTGTTCCACTGGGCTGCCAATTGATTATAACTCCAGCACTTGATTAAACTTCAGAAATGATTAATTGATTAATACGTATGCCCTTGCCAAAATGGACAAGAAAGAAGGGTTACTAAAGTGAAACTATTGCACTCACCTCCAGGTGATCTTCAGAGTATGCGGACTGCAATTGCACCTTGGTCTTGGTTGCCTTCTTTCATCAATATCTGTATGGAAGAAGACTGGGCTTATGGCTCAGGCACTGAAATGGGAATCAAATATCTGAGTTCAGTGCTGGATGGGCAAAAGACATGGTCCTACTAGCAGGYGCTTAATCTCTCTCCTCCTTCATTATTCACTTACAAAACAACACAGAAATATTGTTTTCTGTAAATGTTCCCTGAGCATGGGGCTCAGGGGCCATTCTGAAACCGTTAAATTGTACAGTCAATCATGCAATTCCTAGAGATGKGAATGTATGGAGACATATAGTAAGAACTGGGACTCTTCTCTCTCTAGGGGTCAGGATCAAGTCTTAAATTGTCTCAAAATACAGACCACAACTTAAATTACAAGAACAAAGTGGTTGGTACAGACATATCATTATAAACTTTTCATGCTTTTTTTCCCCCCATCTCTTACTTCTGTGGGAATTCATGGACTGAATGCAAGCTAAGACAGTCAGTTGTTGCAAACAAATATTCCTTTCGTTTTCACTTGCTTATTTGTATAAATGTCATTTTATGTAGGATTATTTTAGCAATAACCAGTTCTAAGTGACTGTTCAGTCTTCTAAACTATAGAAAACATGAGGTTCCATCGTGATATTTCTCAAAGCCCTGGTTAGAGTATTTCTTGTCCTAAATACAAATACCGCCAAATCTGTAAGCTGTCTCATAAAAATCAAAGCCTAGTAATCATCAGCATATGTCATTACCCTTCCTGCACTTGCTTAAAGAATCATTGTTACCTTATATAAATTATAGTTTTGTCTATGAAAATGTAATGCAGTGACACTTGAGTATTGCTCCCCCAGCTGGAAAAGAGCATCTGCTTTGCAATGGGTTAATGTTTGCCTATGATTAAGTACTGAAACACTCATTAATATGTTCTGGGTAGGAGATAAGTCAGCCTAGTCATGTTCAAAGAACATCTCTGTTATTAAAGCAGACAGATGCATTTAGTGGTCCTGTAGGGGGAAGAGTTAAAATGCGACCCCCTGATTAAATGGTGACTCACAAGAAACCCTTGGGGAGAATGTCTGACAGTGAAGAGCTCACGTGGAGAAGAGGCTCGGTGTAAAACAATAGGGGTAGTCATGAAACCTCATCCTCCCCAGGGAAAGCTATATTCAAGGTGAAGTTTTTGTTTGCACAATGCATCCCAGCTGCAAGGTAGCAAAAGCATCCTGACAGATGGTTAACTGGGTGACACAGAATGAGGAAAATCTCTTAAACTTACCTCTTCCATATATCTAATCATTTATCTCTGGACCTAGTAACTTGCATTTTCTACACCAGCCTGCCAGTAAGGTGATTTCAGGACAAATGGCAAATAAATAGTTTGTATACTAAATCCTGATTACCTTCTGGCATATAAAGCAAGGCTATGGCTGAAAGTGCTAAAGCCCTGCAAGATGCTGAGAAATCATTCCAGAAGATCCTATCTGGTAAGAAGAATGTGTCTAAGAGGGGCAGCATGCTCCCATATCACCGCCTGTATCCTTCAGGGAAAAGCCAGGGAAAAGTGTGGTTCAGATCTTCAGAACTGTGGCTGGACCAGTGAGCAGACTGCAGGTGAAGATCTTGCAATAACATCTCATTCCACTTAAAACAAGGAGTCCCTGCTGAGAAGACCTCTCATCATGGCCRTGTCATTCTTTCCAATGTGTGTCGAGCTTAGTTTGCAAGTTTGTGTTGCTGGACTATACCTGTCCCCTGGCCTGCAGATTTCCCTGCTGTATGAACAGTTCCACAGCTCATTTCAGCTCCCATCCTCTTGAGGACTGTTATAAGGACTTTGCAGTGACTGTCTTTAGTGATTAAAATCTCTAGAACATCTCCACTTACAGCAAATCGGGTTTAGAGTTGCATCCCCAGGGTAGGTAGTGGCAGCATGACCCAGCCTGTCTCCAGCTATGCAGCTCTCCAAGCTATAGAAAAAATGTCCTGTCTTGATTCAGAAAGAGTTAAATTCTGAGAGCAGCCACATCTTTCTTACAGAGCAGAGCTACAGCTACATACATGTTAGAAATGAGTGTTGGGAACTTCAAATCAACGATTTTCTTTCAGGGAGACTGATATTGTTATATAAAAAAAAAGCGTAGAAAATTAAAGTGAAAGTAATTTTTGACAGAGGATATGAAACAGAGAGAAATAAATCCAATTTGGTGACAACTYGTGCAGTACAAGAAGGAGATCAGAATGCATCTGTATTGTACGGTTCTTGGGAATGCTTCTCAAATCAGTGCCAAGTGCTCTTAGTCAGGAATAGTTCCCTTCCCGTCTCAGTGTAGGAGTGGCTGCTCTCTTTAAACATGGCTTCTTGTGTGATGCTGGCTGGCAGAGGCTTTATAAATTTTATTTTTCTCTTTGGAAGGATATGGGAAGCAGAGCTCATACTGACGGAAAGGCAAAAGGACTTTTCTGTCCTGGGGAAAATGCATTGCCAGGAGGGCATGGTGCAGAGATGCTGCAGCTTCCAGTGTTCAGTCTAGCTCTGGGAGCAGCACAGAAGGTACACACGTGTTTTTTAGGACTCGCATATGTCTTTGTGCTGGACTGGTTGCTATACATGTGCCAGTCTCTCAGACCCAGCTTGGGGGAATTTGTAATGAAAAAAAAATAAGTGCTCCTGAAATTCCCATACAAGCTTGTAATTCTGAGCAACAGTATCCTCATGTGAGTTTGGGAAATGTATCTCAGTGCCGAATTTGGGAGGAGCCATTCAGCCCCCTTGTTTCTTTGGCTSTTAGTGAAAGCAGCAGACAAGCACTCAGCAATTTCATGTGATTTTTTGTGCCCAAATTGCACTATATTATTCTATATTATTATCTTTATGAAAAATAGGGCTGCTGCAAGTCTAGAATCAGTATTCCTCCTACACTTCTCCGTAAGCTACTTTGCCTGCAGGCGCGCATCTTTCTCTCCCTCACGCTCTCCTGCTCTCTGCTTTGCTAGTAGCTTTGTTTTCAGGCAGGTCCCTCCACCCTCCCAGTCAATACTAAACTAAACCCTCTGCTTTTCAGCCCTGTACCGAATAGGAAATTCTCCAGCAAAAGCAGAGAGCAGTGGGGTATGAGAAGACTGATGCAAACTTTCTCTTGATAAGGTTACCAAATAAAAGGGAAAAAGAAAAACCCTGTTAGTGAACAATGCTCTCTGGAGAACACTGTGCATGTAAGCCATGTTTTCCCCRTGCTGCCATGACTGTGGGTGTGAAATAGTGTTAGTGTGGGAGAGACAGAGGCAAAGACTTCTGCATCTGTATATATTAGCAGATGCAGAGGAAAAYGATCATACAGTGACTAACTGGGCCTTAAATAGTGCTAAGGATTTAGTATGAAGAAAGATGAGTTTTCTAGGTTCATGTCCTCAARCGAAGAAGATCTGAGGCTACTAGAAAGCACTAAGTACCACCGATCTGTCCCAGCCTTGTTSGATAAATGGCACGTGCAGACTTGCTGCCCATTTTCCCACAGCATGTGCAGGAAGACTTGCCAGGAATTTTGGATGTCCCTCTTTCCTGTCCGAGCTATTGCACAATTGTAAAATGACCTCTGCTTCAGACTGAAAAAAGTATCTAGGTGGGTAGGAGAGGAGGGKAAGAAAAATGCCAGGGAACTCAGGTACTTGCAGGCACACCAGGTCTGGGCAAGCGCTCTGCTCTCTGCCTGGCAGACTGACTCTGCTTGGCTCTTTGGGCCAACAGCAGAACTGAAAAACTGCTGTATTTATCAGCTGTTTTAAATTTCCTAGGATTCACAGCTCTCTACATATTAACCTGTTAATTCATTTAAAAGTCTTTATATAAGCCATTATTTCTTTATCTAACTCCTGTTAGCACCTCAGTATTCCATGGGCACATTCTGCATCTCCACAGCCCTTGTGCTGCCCCTGCTGCATACATCTCTCTATCCCTTGGTTCAGATTCTGTGAGTGAGTGACACGACTGAGTTATGCTCAGAGCATACTCTTTMCTTTCCAGACATATACCTTTTCCAGGCATATACCCTTTCCAGGCATAGAAGTTTGCTTTGATCCTGAAGGAGGGTTTGAACTCACCATCTTGGCCAGTGCTTTTGACCTATATAAACTAATGTAATGGTGTTGAGTGAGCTCTGATTTGCTCTTGTGTTTTCTGTGTTTCCTTTTTTTTTTTTTTTCATAATACAAATGTTCTGGAAGAGGGATCATATTTTTCTATATCTAGGGCCTAGTACTACAGGCCTCAATTCACAGCAGAGCTCCTCTGAGCTACTGGGAAGGGAAAGAGACCGATAATTAACTTTTGCCAACAGAAAAAGTTGAGCCGTAAGACAACAATATATTCTTTTTTTCTTAACGAGGGATTTGCTTCTACAGCCAGGCTGTCACTGGTAGCTGAGCTCTAAAGCTAATCTGTAAAGCTAATTTAGGTACATCTGGATGAGCTGGTGGCCAATTGCTACATCTGCAAGATATCACAAAGCTGCTGTTGTTTTTAAGGGAATGCGGCCAGGAGGCTGGGAAGTCTTGCCATTTTGTCAGCCAAAATTCTGGAGTAACAATAGCTGTGCGCCTTAGCAAAACATACGCTAGGAATGTTAGCAGCATTGCTTTCATATTCCTCTCTTGCAATTAGTTTCTCTTTTTTCTTTAACATGAGTATAACCATGAGAAAAACACCCTTTCCTAAAGGGATGTCTGAGTCCTGGTTAAATGCTGTCCCAGAGGGAAGCTGAATGGCAAATACCTTATTTTCTTTTTCAGATTTCACATGCCCATTGACCCTTGGAAAAGTATCTTGTTTAGCTCATTATTAATAATTTGACTGTTAGCTTGAATTGTTAAACGCATCTGCATGAAAATAATGTGTGTACTTCAGTTCTTCAATGTTTAGATGCATCCAAGCGTTTAAGAACTGTCAAACAAAATATACTGCATTCAAGGGAATATATTCATTGAAAGATGAAATCGGGTACTGCAGTAAAGCCCCTYGTTGCAGTGGAGAGGCATATCATGTTAACAAATAACTACAGCGCCATTCTAACAAGACCTAGAGGTAGGCGATTTCAACTGACTGCGCATTTCTGCTCTATGTGTGTGTGTGTTTTTMAGACTGATGAAAGAGCAAATGGTAGTAAGTATGGAACAGAGCTCTGTTAAACATTTTTGAAAGAATCTGTAGTGTTTCAAAGATTCYTTTTGGAGTAGCTACCCTGACCCATAGCTCTGGTTTCCCTGCCATCTCCCTTTGAAGCTTTAAGAAGTTAAGGAGGTCTACATAGGTGTTGACATCTTATGATGTCTGTCTCATCCTTAACAGACTGGAGTCCTGAACACATGCCTGCAGAGCCACAAGAGAAGGTCTGCCCTTGCCCTGCTCAAAGATAAGTGCTTATCAAAATCCCAGCCACCTGCTGGAACTGCCACCCAGCCCTCCGTCCCTGCTGCTGATACACTGAGCCCAGCACACAGCATCTCCCTTCAGGAAACCAGGAGAGATGTGAGAAGCAGGGTTTTAAAGTACAGAGCCTTTTCACATTCTCTGAATCCCTGCAGAGTGGATGCAACTTGCCCCCACCGCTGTCAGAGTCAACTCTGGCCTGCTCCAGTTTCTGCTGCTCACATTACATGGTCTCCTTGCCCTGTGGTGTTGGCTGTTCAGGCCTCTCCAGACTGTTTACCAGTCCACTTTTGAGTCAATATAAGCCAAACTCTGATTCCATTAAGCCAATGGCATGAGGTAGCTTCCCAGAGCCAAGATCCCAGCTGTCCATCTCCTCAATCTGTACTGAAGAAGTGCTGTGTCCTTGTGCTTCCTGATATGTCCTGTCTTTGTGTTCCCCAGTTCTTTCTGCGAACCTTGATGCCTGTTCTGCTTTTTGCAAACAGTCTGCAAAACCCTGGCAAACTGTGGCATCAACTGTAGTCTTGAATTCTCATTTCTCAGTGTGAAAGCCTATTTTTCACCTCTTCTGAGGTGAATCTCTGTTTGCCTCTTTACAAGAGGAGATTTAATTATTCTTTACTCTCAAAAGTGTTCTGTCTTTAAAGGATCAAGGATCTGCTTTCTTAGCTCCATTTCTGACTATAAAATAATGTCTACAGATAAAGCCAAAAGGAATCCAGTCACAGGTTTATGGTCAGCCAGCTGCAACTGTGCTGTTCAAGACATGAATCTGATGTGGCACCATTCACAAGAGCTTAATATCCAAGCTTTAGTTTCTTTGGGCTACAGCTGAGCCCAGCAGAATTACCTGTCTGTTAAAATGTGGGGTTAGAACTAGAAAGAACCTGAAATACTGCTACAGAGCAGGGGGAGACAGCTTGTAAGATCAAGAGCTTGGTACACCATTCATAGATTCAGCCACAGAGCAGCAGCAAAACAAATRTACATGCGGATGAAAAAGCTTTCCGAGGCTGGGTTGCATATGTCTGCCATCCCAAATGCACTACAGATGTCTCTGTGGAAATTATCAAAGCTGCTTTATGGTACAATACAGGTTATGAAGATGGTGCTTTACCCAGTTGAATACACTGACTTACATGCAAGTAGAGATGGCTGCATAACTATTGCTACATAATTTATTTAAAGAATCTTTTTTTTTCCTCCCCTGTAGTTGTTATTTGATGAATGTCTGTGTACATATAGGGACTTTAATGTGTCTGGCTGTCACGATGCAGCAATGATCCAAAGATGGCATTTTGGAACTCAATTGCTATTGCTTTCAAATCTTTTAGGTCACYGGAGAGCTTCCATTGTTTTCAGTGAGAGGGAAGTTGAGACCAAAGAAACATTTTTGAAAACTGTACCCCATAYACACAATATGTTAAGCTCAGTACCCAGTGGTTGAATTGAGATTTAAGATGTACCTGTATAAACGTACTGATGGTGACTAAGCCACTGCTCTGGGCCCTATCCTAGCTGTGGAAAATACTCTTCTTCCTGGAAGAACCAACAGAGCATGCTGACATGCTGTGTTTTCATGTATTTGTGGGGAGAAAACCACTGGCTTGTTAGTATTGCTCAGGTGAGAGGCTCTCAGCAGGCTGCAGTTGAGTGTCATGCAATGAATCCAAAGCAAATAGGGGCAGCTGGCAGGAGGTCTAGGTGATTGCATTGGTTATATATGCTTGACTTAGTTCTTGTCCACATCTAGATCTACTAAAGGAGTGCAAAAGAGAAAATGAAAAGGGCATGCAGTGTGAGAGATCATCAGAACTGAGGCCTGGAGTTTCCAATATTCCTCTTCTTCCTCAGGGTATTCCCCAATAACACCCAATTGGGTTTGGCTTTTGTCTTCATATTTCCCTGTGAAAAATGAGAGTAGATGTGTTGTTGTCTGTGTTGTTTTTTGAATTTTTTTGGGGGGAAGAGGAGGTTTATTAGTATTTTGGGGACATGCTTTTATTTCCACTTCTTTGTCATGTCCATTCCAGCTGCATCCCACAGGGCTATCTAGCAAGGCCTCAGATAGGTCTATCCATTTCTGGAAATAGAGGGCTGAGGCTTAGTCCCTGAATTAAATGTAGTTCTGTCTTATTCTTCTCTGGATGGGCATGGCTGGGCATTTGTTGATATCCATGAAGGTGCAATCCAAGAGAACTTTCCCCTCCAGGATTTTTCRTGCTGCAGCATCGCTCTTCTGTGTGGAAAGACATTCATACCTTGTCTGCATCAAGAACCTTCTTCATTATCCTGGATGTCTCTACCCTTCTCCCTCTGGGATGAACGGTGTATTTGAAAAATCAAGGCTAGAGTACCAAGTTGCAGGCTGTTGTTGACCGTGTGATGCAGGACATTCACCCMAGAGCAGAGTGGGGCACAAGTAAAGCCAGGCCAGCAGAGCTGCTGCAGTCCTGCTGATGAGGAGGGAAGAGAGATCAGTCCCTGAGGATGACGGACCACCAAAACATGCCTAGACTGTGCTCTGCCATGCCTCTGAAAAGGGGAAATGTGTTTACCCATCTCTTTTGTTGGATTTAGCTCTGGCAGAAGCCCCCTCAATCCACAGCTCAATTCTCTGCAGCATCCCCAAAGCCATTCCGTAACAGCAGAACAAAACCGTAGGAGCCAGCCACAGYCTATAACCATCTAATTGAAAGTTTCTGTGCCTGGCAGGCTCTGCTAGCCCAAATCTCTGGTGGGAACAGCATATTCAAGCTTCCCCAATTACAGGCCCGAGCAGCAGCTCTTGCACGGGCCTGGTGCTCCCACGCAGCCGGTGCTCCCCGCTCGGCTGCCGGGCTCCGTTGCCTGGCAACAGGCTCTGCGTTGGCAGACAGAACCCACCATTTCTGCTGTGCAGCCGCACGGGTTGGCTTGTGGACAGGGGGACAGGTCAGGCCTGACACGCTTGACACCTCCTGAGCAACCGGCTTCTCGGGGAGGAAGGTGACGAAAGCCAAGGCAAGCACCGTTTAAAGGAAAAAAAAAAAAAAGAAGTCGTTATTACATTCTTCCTGGATTCTTGCAGATGGTCTGGACACAGGCTGCTGCCTGCAGCTGACCCTGGGATTCAGGCATATCTCACGGAAGAGTTGTCCTGGGAGCTCTGGAAATGCTGGTGATCAAACAACTGGATGAACAGACGCTCCCACGACCTTGCAGATGCTCAGTGAATATCACCCTCCCCAGCTAACAGCTCTTGTGTTGCTGACAAAGATGCTCATTTTAACCGGCTTTGCCCTAATTTGGACCAACACCAAATAAGGGGAAGAAACTGCTTTTTTAACTTTTTCCTGTCTTGCAATGACAGCATGTATGTTTGTGTTGAGCAGATAAGGCCATAAGTGAGCAATGGCCACTTACTGCTTCTAGGTTACTGAGAGTTTACAGGAATCCACTGACCAGCAGGTGTGGCTTTACTGAWGGCTTTCCTTTTATAAGTCAATTTTTAACCAAGACCTAACTGTCTGAAGAACCGCCCTCCCTCTGGGTTTCTATTAAGTCAGCTTGTRTAATGCTTTTCTCTGACTGTGGAAATGCAGGAGAAGAGCTTTGGCTTTTCCATTCATGAGGTACTTGGCTGCAATATCATCTCTCTTAACACTACCTTGTTGTACTGAGCAGAGCTGGATGAATATTACAGGAATTATGAAGTGCTCTTTTTGATGCCTTGCAATCAAAATGCCTAGCAAAGTGCACCTCTTTGCTGCCTTGGGTGGAGTACGATGTGGAGACACTTTTGTCTATGCCAAAGCCTGAGAAGCTCACATCTCAGGGACTGCAGAATTGTTGTATGCCCCAGTAGGTGATATTCAGGTAAAATGCAAAACTGCAGAAGAGGTTTATCAAAATATATCTTATACATATAAAAAWTTTAGAAAAGCTAGAAATTGAAAGTTGGAGATGAAGAACCCAAGTAGAAAACATGCATGCCCTCCATGAAATATTTAAACAGAAGGACTGAACTTGAGACCTGCTTCATTCCAGCAGTGGCAGAAGCTGAGAATCCCTGCTGAAGGGCTGCATCTGTTGTAAAAAATCATCTTCCAGCCATGGCTTCAATTCCTTTTGCAAGAAATCAATTCCTTGGTGAAGCTGTTTCTCACTTACAGTGTAAGATACAATAATAGACTAGGAGAAAAATGCATTTTTTGGCACCTTTTGGCATAACCTACTTGAAAATGAACTTCCCCAGCTTCCAGCATGAGCAAACTTCTCTTTGCTGCAAGAAAGGTTGCAAGGAGAAGTCAATCTATTTGTAGAGCAGTGAAGAAGAGTCATAAATTCCGAAATTTCCCATTTATTATGCAATTTCCACTGGGGCAAATTTCTCTTTAATAACTGTCATTCTTTGATAGGAATTGAGTGCAGGCCACAGGATTTTTCCATAAGTCTAGCAAATCCTAACAAATATTGATTAAAACTGAAATGAAGCTAAAAGCAGCAGTGAAAGCTGAATGCCTAATGCAAGTGATTTATTGCACAACACCCTGTTTTTCCTTTGGCTGGTGTGCATGTAGGCCATTGAATACCGGCCCTGAATTAAAGAAATTATTCTATTCAGCCACTGAGCAAATTTTGGCTGATGCAAATACTTTTTACAGAAGGAACTGAGTCACAATTTCACAAATAAACCCTTTTCTCAGCTTTAATTGGCTAAAAAAAGAATATTTTAACGTTTTTTTCTAATAGCGCCATCTGGTGATCTCCCCACAAAGGCTAGTGCTCCCCAGCCGCGCGTCTTTCATCTGAAACATCTTCTTTAAGTGCTCTGCCAGAAGTTTATGCAAGCATAAAATACTGGGTGATAATTCAAGCTTTATAGAGCCCACTTACTACACAGAAATGAGAGGGATTTTGTTCCAAGTGTCATTAGCACTATCTCTGCCATGCTTATCTTGAGACTACACTGCCTTTCCTGATGCTAACAGAGAAATATCCATGCATCCTTCTCTGAGGAGGTGGCAAAATTCTTGTTGGTAAAAGCTAGGAGACAGAGGTGAGGAAAAGGAATTAATTCCTTCCAGGCCATGCAATAAAGCTCTCAGTTTTCCAGACTTGTGCTCTTAACACGAAAGTGTGTTTGCTCTAGTAATCTAATCTTTCTCCCGCTGTTAATTCTGCACTTGTTTCTCTGTTTTGCTAATAAAATCAAAATGTCAGGCTTGCCGTGAGGAGAATGTAGTGAGAGATACCCTGCTCTAAGTCATTTGGCTGTATTGTAGTGGGAGAGATGGTAGTACCTGCTGGTCTCCCTGTGCTCTGAGCTGTGCAGATTATTCCCCAAGTGCAGATTAGAAATTCTCTAGCTACCCAGAGAAGGCAGAGGGGCAGAAGCTGCAGTGACAGGACCGAAGAGGCTGCTTTGCATCCCTTGTAACCTTTCTGAAATCCAGCAGGTTATGTAAAAGTCAAGAACAAAATGTGCACAGGGTGTTATACACTGGCTGCCTTGTATCTGAAAACTCTGTCTCCTCTGTGGATACCTGGGTTTTCACAAAGTCAAAAATTACCTGCCAACCATGTCACTTCACTGCCTCTTCAAATTGCTTCTTCCTTCCTGGACCGATGTCACTTGCTCTGGTGACAGAGAAGGAAGGTGATGTCAGCACTTTGGAAATCCACATCCAGCAGGCTGTTTGGCATCTCCATGCAGCAGGATTCGGGGAGCTGGGACATCCTATAAACATGCKCCAGGGTGCCCTATACCATTTTCTTGCTAACTTTAGCAGAGAAAAGCAGGCTAGAAGAAAACAATTATCAACAAGCCCATCAGCGTAAAGACATGTTACTGTCTGCACGCCTACCTAGGACTGCTAAGAAATGCAAGATAAGAAATTCAAGGAAAACTGGGCTTATAATAGAAATGTGGAATGGCAGAAGTTCTGCATTGATTTCAAGAGTAATTCAACACATTTTACCCTGCCATGGCAGACACTTTTTCTCCCGTAAGTGTATAACTCGCATCTTCTCTATTTCTTTTGCCATGAGCTTCTCTCCTACAAGATTTCTTCTTCTTTGTTTCACTAAAGAATTCAGCGAAACAGAGAAATAAAGCATTGCCAAGGATGCTCTGGCAATTCCAAGGCCCAATATTATAAGATCAGCCGCTTCAGGCAGTCCTACATCACATTTGTTTGTGTGCTTTTAATTTTTTTTTTTTTAGATAGAAGAATGTGTTTGTACAGGATACTGAACCTTGGACTATTCTATCTCTTGTTCAGAAGCCTTTGACAACAGTAAACCATTATATCATTGCATGGGTGGTAGTAGAGCTCCAGTAACCTTTTACAGCATGCTATCAACCAGGCAMAATGACTTCATCCTAGCTAGCTTCCTATGCTGTAAGCACTAGAGTGTGCAAATGGCAAAGCACCTAGTTTAGAGCAAGATCCTTGTAAATCACAAAAACAAATGCCCTTTTCTCCCTCCCTTAAAGTCTTTCACTAATACAGAAATAAATTTGTCTTACCCATCATGCTATTTTCTTTTGTTTTCTCAAGCTCTGGCTGTATTCCAAGATGTTTTATTTACTTTTTCAATTAGCATTTTTTAAATGAAAGATYTAATATTTCATAGTTTAAGATAGTTAGTGCTGTTTTTCAAAAGCATGGTGAGTTCCTTTAGGTTGCAGCATGTTCAACACCAATAGAAAAGATTCATGTGAGATTCTTTTTCTCTTACTTTAATTACATGCAAATCATGGCTCCATTTTAGATACAGGGAAGTAAGTCCCCAAGTACTTGATTATGTTTAATAGGGGAATGCAAGTCCTATCTGGAGGCTGGAATGCAACCCATAATATGCAGAAGTAATGGAAGGACTGATAAAGACACAGAAATTCTTCTTTACTGTTTCTGCTCTTTTGATTTATTTAATTCTGCTTATATGAAATGCAGTGCAGTTAAGACAGTTATTTTGAGATTAAAAAATGCTTTTCTATTGAGCAGGACAATTCTACTTAAACAGTTTTGACACATTCTTAAAAATGCAGCAGCTGTCCCTCTCACACAGAGGAAATGAACAAGTTGAGGGTTATGTAACAGTAGGAAAAATAAATTGCTCAATGGGCAATTACTGCTTTGCTGCTAAGATCATGCATGAGTTGAGCTTGTGGTTCCCAGTTGTGCACATGCAATACACACTCATGCCCAGTTAAGCGCTGTGAAACTCTAATGAACTCTCCTGTCTAAGACCATTTGCAAAGTTACATTTCCACGATGCTGATCAGCATCATTATGAAAATAACATTCTTGATCCTAACTCCCCCTGGTTTGATATAAAAGGGGGATTTTCAAAGCCAGTGAGCTCAGACTGTACAGGACAGGATCCCATGGCAAACGAAACATTAGCATAACCATTTCCTTTTTTTTCCTGATCATGTCTCTGGTTGCTTTTTTATCTAGGCATGCATTTCACATTGGAGAGAGGATATATTTTGGTTACAAAGTGCCATGTACTGACAGCATGGCTTCAGTGTCATTGTTCTAAGGAGGATTCCCTGGAATGCATAGTGCCTTCATTAATAATTACTGTAAAGACCAGTTTCCTAATTTTGGAGCCATCCTGTACTTTAAGGTAATCCGAAYTCACAGAAGCATGAAGGTTTACACTTTGAGGAAACTAGAAACCTCTCATCTCCAATTGTGATTGTAAGAACTGTAGCTGTCACCGGGACTACCTGTTTGGATGAACTCTCCTTGAACAGCCTGAAGCATCCAAAGTAATTTTCAACTGACAAAAACTATCTCTAGGTATTGAGAAGCCACACTTGGAGGCTTCATACAAAAGACAGTTATGTTGAGCTCTGTTGSTTTCAGGGCCCAGTTTCTGTCAAGGAAATTA
This sequence comes from Nothoprocta perdicaria, assembly GCF_003342845.1. Classification (NCBI taxonomy): domain Eukaryota; kingdom Metazoa; phylum Chordata; class Aves; order Tinamiformes; family Tinamidae; genus Nothoprocta; species Nothoprocta perdicaria. Next base: position 7,511,876 of record NW_020455754.1, read on the forward strand.
TTGTTATTAAAGTTGATAAATGGACAACCAGCTCTGTCTGGAAGGTAGGCAAGTACCATTTACCTACTGCAGACTGTGCAGAGGAATAAAGATTGTTTTAGTCCTTTTGCAGCAGGTATAATTGCTATCTGCCACACTGCAACTTCAGGTTCCATCATACGTCTCTAGGAAGGGAGAAGGAACCCCAGATAGTACTGGAAAGGTCCTATTGCTCTTTGAACATTTTCAGAGGGTCTCATGTTTTGTTTTGTGTTAGAATAAGCCTGAAATGCAAAACCTTCACATCTTTCACAAAACAGTCTTTTTGGTTTTCAACCAGTTTTCCTAGGAGATTGTATAGTTAATGCACTGGTGGCACAACTTGCCCATTAAACGAGCAGTGTGCCTTCCAAGCTTCCTATGGATCAAAAGCATTGCAGAACTTCAACAAGTGACAACAATGTAAGTCTTTAACTTGTCCCTGAAGCAGCATCACTCCAAAGAAAATGTATTGCTCCAGCTGTTACTCCAAGCAATCCACCAGGATGCTGTTGGAGAATGGAATCCCACTTAGGCTCAATACAAACAGTGCTTAAGTATTAAAAAGAATAAGGAAGACTTTCCTCAATTAATTCCTCATTAATTCAAGAGAATAGTCCTGCTCAAAAGGGTGCAGGAAAACCATGAATAAATGCCCGCTTGCTTTTTATGATGCTAACTGATATTTCCCAAGGAGACGATTCTGTAGMAGCACAAGGTCTCACTTAATTGCCCCTGTCTTCTACAATAAAGCAACTCTTCTAATCTGGAGAGAGGCTCCCAGGCCCACAGGAGCGGCCGTACGCACTGGTGGAACAGGGAGGCCAGCCTAACTGTTCAGCTGTGCCATGTGAAGGGCCTATCCAATTTCATATAATAGCAGCCTGCARAATCTAAACAACTGAATGCAGGAAAAGCTCATTTACATTTTAAATGAACCTGCTGATGCCTTTGGGCAATCTTGACGGTTAATAGCTGTATCAGTAAAACACACCATTGTTTCTCCTCCTCTAAGATAAACAAATTCATCTAAGGCATCAAAGCATGTCTTATCTGAGCAGATGTTTTATCTTTACTATGAAGTTTGCATAGTTCTTAGTTCTTTTAATCACTTTTAAAGGGGCTGCTCCCGTCCACTGCATCAGCTCTCTGGAAATCTGCTGCCATAAATGTCACCCTCCAAGCACTGAGAGCAAAGGGAGCATCCGAAAGACGGTGCTCTGAATTTCTTGCATCAGAGTCAAATTATTTTTCTAGCATTTAGCACTCTGAAAGGCAAATGTCAGCACAGCATTTCATCCAGCAGTCACTGCAGAAGACTGACATCCTTTTAAGCGTGTCCTGCCTTATGGCAGAGACACATTGCTATGCACTGCAGAAATGGGAGGCCTTGGTCAGGCCGTATGACAGGAAACCGAGTGGGAAAATATTGGCTCCAGATTTGCTTTAGTCTCCCACAGCAGATGGGTCGAACATTTTAATAAGTCTTCTGAGCAGATGAGCTAAATGTTTTAGACCACATAAGTGCTGATTAGAGAGGCCCTGTGTGTGTCTCCATGCTAACATGTCAACCTCGCCAAAGCAGGAACTACAAGGTTGCTGTAGTAACAGAACTGAAAYGGCAAAAGAGAAATCGGTGGAGGATGAGGAAAGATTTGGAAAGAAGGGAACTTAAGCCCGTCTCTTAGTTTCTGGCTTTTGTAGAGATGGTCTCAGACAGAACAGGAATTTTGGAGCTCAGATGCAAATTTAGGAGGCTAGAGTTTATTGTACAGCAAATGGTAGGTTGCTAAGAGACAAGGACTGATGAAAGCTGGATGTGTGACCTGCAAGGTGAGGGTTTGGCAGGAGACTTCGCCTCCAAACAGTCCCAYAATTTGTTTTCTTCCCACATATATTATTTAGTGGAGATGCCATGATGGGAACAGCACTGGGAGCTCAGAATATACTCGTTCTGAAAAACAGCTTTAGCAATGGAAGAGGAAAATAGTCTGTGTGTTTACCGGAAAGCTCTCCCAGGGCAGCAGCTCTCTGCAATATTTACTAGGAACGGAGGGAGCAAGAAAGATGAGTATTTATTTGTAAGGCTAAGTTTAAACCGTTTGTAAAACATTGTGTGACACAGTTATGTGTGGCTGGTACTCTGTGAYACAGGAGTCCCTTCTCTGCTCCTCTTTACCTATGGCACACTAGCCCCGAGCTCCTACCATTCCCCTGGCAGAGACCAACCCWGGCAACACCAGATTATAAGATTTTTCCACTTACTGTTGACCTATAGAAACTCTAACATACCCACACACAGTCATGAACACAGTATGGCACTGGGATTCACACAGGAATACTAGTGGATGCAGAAGACAACAGGACAGAGAACAAGYTATTACTGAGATACAAACTAGAGCATTTGAAGTGTGATTGGAAAAAAAAATGCTTGAGGAAATGAACGATTATCAAACCAAACATCAACAGTTTACAATATCAACAGCTCCTGCGCTCACTGCTCTCTGGGGCAAGAAGACAAGGACATCTGCAGAATGTTGGGTCAACATATCCTTTAACAAGCAATTGTATTGTAAGGCCAAAATAAAGAGTATTTCTTTGGATCACTGAACTCAGTTCATGATTGTCAATGAGAGGGAGATATCCTCCAAGTTCTCCCTCATAGTCTCTTCCCTGTCACCAAACTTTCTTCTCAAGTTTCTAAGGTTAGTGTGCCCCTTTTTAGGGGAGGATGTGTTCTACCYGAATTCCTCCTTTCTCTCCCAGTTCATTTTTTGACCAGAAAAGTGGAAATTAGAGGTGACATTCGCCTTTGCTGGGGGAATGTTTCTGGGAGAATCATATCTCATGCTTTTGTGAGTCCTGCTCTCAACAGCTGAAGCAGAGTCTTCCATTGCTTTTGCTATGGCGACCACTCTGTATCCTTTAGTAAAACTTTAACTTCTTTTAACCCTAATGATATTCAGTTGGATTTGTCCTTCTCATGGTCAGAAAACCTGCAGTAGGCACTCTGAATCCTGCCTGCATGAACAGAAACTGGAGGCAAAACCAGCCAAGCTACTTTGACAGTGCAAACTGCCTGAATTAAAACATCTGTAATGTCTCTACCTAGGCAAATAAATCCTAATTAATTCAATCTTAGAGAGAAAGGTTTGTTTATTCATTACACAGAGTGAAATTGTGAGTCAATTTGTAGACACCTGGGCTGATATTGGCCTTTTGACACCTCAATGTGAAATTGGCAGCCCACGTTCAGAACAAGCTAAGAAATCTCACTCTTCCATCTTCAAACCAAACAAAGAAGAAGGGAAGGATCAATTTTAAGGTGTCTCTTTTTTCCTTCTGGTGATGAGTCATCAAGGAACTTTCCTCAGAGTTCACTTTCTTCACCCCACTTCAGCATCTCTTTCCATATTTCTAAAGACCAGTAACTCTTCCCAACTTGAAATTCAGACCTGTGTTTTCAACCCCCTCTCCTCTGTGTTAGCCTTGAAGTCTTGTTTGTAATCAGGATGAGACTAATGACATGTTGATACCAGYAGAAAACAACCCACCTTGATATCCTTAGTTTATGTTCTTGTCATCCAGATTTTTATCTGATCCTGTGGACCTACCCTACTCAGTGCAGTGGATGAAATTTTACCTTGCAGCTGGTGAAACAGGGAGTAAATTTAGTCTTTATATTGTCTGGAAAGAGTTATTAGCTTCTGAGTCCTGTTGTCAACTTTTGGTGCACAAGCTAAAAGGAGTGAAGCTTCTGTTAATTCCCCTGTGGCTGTCTGTATTTGTTTCCTGCTTTGTTGCTAATTAATCTGCTCATACTATTTATACATTTGAACTGCCACGAGTCTGAATCTGATCTCAATTACTTCACAATAAATYGGGAGCAACCTTGGGGAAATCAGAGGCATTCCAGGGGGGTTCAGATGCAGGCCTCACTTTCAAAACCTTCCTCTCTAGGGAAAGCTCCCTCGCCCAGAGGGATTCAGTGAGTGCATGAATCTGCTTAAAATCTAAGTAACAAACTCTTGGCAGGATCCAGAACCARTCTAGTTTACACTTCTGGCTTGTCAGTGTTATTAGGCTACTCCTCCACTGAATTTTACCTCTCAGTAAATAGATTTGCCTGGGGCTGCAGATTGCTTGGCACCTTTGATCCTGTTATATTTGTAAATGGAGGCAGATAAAGCAAGAGGTAACCAATATATAGAAATATATATGTATATATGGAGAGATACATATATATACACAAAGCACTTCTGCAGCTTTGCTCACACCTTGAATTGCACATATATAACGTTAGCCACTGCTGAGATATTGAGATTCTGCGGYTTTGGCTCCTTAAGCAAGAAACTCTGCCTTGTATAGAAATCACTGGAGACAAGAATAGTGTGTGCAGGTGCTGGTGCAATTTTTTTGCATGACTTTGCTACTGCTGAAGGGCTCCTGGTATTCCAGTTCAAATTCCAAGCAGACACAGTGTCATCTAGAGGAAAAAGCATGGCCATGCACATTGAGATAGATGGGCGGGGGGGGTGGAATTTATACTCAAGGAAAGAAATATCCTGAAAGAAGTCAGCATAGGTCCTGATGCAAACCGCAGTTTTCCCTCCCTCATTATCYTTCTAGGTTGTGTGTGCACGTGTGCACACAGGGCATAACATAAAGGTCTCGCAGGAAACTCCCTTGTGATAAACCATGAAGAACACCTCGCTGATSTGGGTCATTCCTTTCTTTCTATTATCTCCTCCTTATTTCCCTTCTCAGGAGCATGGCAGGCTAACAATAACTTTCAATACTTCAGTGCCCAGTTTGAAATGCTGTAGAAATAGCTCAGATAGTGAATTATTCCTTTGTAATTGGAGACAAGGGCCAGCAGGAGCCAGAACGAAGATGATTGGCTTGCATTCAGATTCTCCTTCGAAAGGACTACTTTTTCTTTGCTTCTACTGTACAGGAAGCAGACAAGCTGTTATTTCTAGTTGCTGAGGACAATAAGGCTCGGAAGAAACGTGTTGGGTTTATATTAACCTCCTGTATTGAAAATCTTGGCACAGTTAACACAGTCCTGTACCCTTGCAAGACGCAATAGATAAATGAAGTATTGAGTAGTTCACTGCATGGGAGGTTTTTCGGTGCTGCTGTAGAATAAAGGGTCTGTTCTGCATGGGTATTTCAGGTGGTGCAGAACATTTTGCTTTTCTTGTGTCCCAAAGCGTCCCTTTTGTGTGTCCCTGCTGTGCAATCTCTTATACTCTTGGAGAGCTGAGGTAATTTGCCCCCAAAGATGGTTATACTTATTTTATAAGGCACCCAGATAACTCTCTAGCATTTATGCTTCCTAATGATAGCCATTAGGAGAGCATTAAACAAAGTGGTCCTGGGGCTAGCTGCTYGATTGCTTGTTAAGATTTCAAGCTGGGTAGGAGGGAGGAATGAAGAATAACAAGAACGCAGCTTTAACATATGATCTTCAATTACAGGAGTCAAAGAGCAATCCCAAAATGCCTGGCACGTGGGGAAGAGGAGGCACTGACCCAAGTTTGGCAGGAAAGCTGAGCTCAGTTCAAAGCAGATTCTACCCCAGTCCTGAAAGATAAGCATCCTGTAGCAGGAATAACTTGCATCAGTGACTTCTTCCACAAGAGGTGCAGCTGTCAAACTAATTTTGAGAGCATTTCTTCAGATGCAAACAGCTGCCTCTAAGCTTTGGAAACACGTGCTATCTAGACATTACCTGGTGGAAGGTGAGTTTTAAAGAGCATTTTTGTTTAAAAGTATTTGTGTAAACTAGGCCCAGCAACTAACTCAAAGCTGCCCTAGGGTGTATTAGGATTCACAGAGATCACAAGAAGCCCAACTGAAGTGTTAAATATGTCATTACTGGTACATACAAAACTGAACAATAATCCATATACCCATGGATATCCATAACAGTCAATTTGAGATAAAGRTCAAAGATCCTGGGTTACATTACTTCTGGTTCACTTTCATGAAACATGAAACACCTTGAATCTACACGACTGGAGAAGAAAGAGCATTCTCATTCTCAGGGTTCTTATCACAGCATGTCTGAGTTTTCTGTGCTTCTAGATCTCATCTGCTCTTRGCAAGTACTGAACTAACAGCCTTACACAGCACAAATAAGGTATCATGTCACCCACCATGCATAACACCATCAGTATTCCCATCTCCAAAACCAAGGTCTGGAAGTTCTCTGCCACATGCTCTGGGGTAGAGGGGTTGGACTAGATGATCTCTAGAGGTCCCTTCCAGCCGGAACCATTCTGTGATTCTGTGACATTTCTTTGGGATAGAAAGTTGCTAATAGTTGAATTTACAGTAAGATTGGACATAAGGCTGAGACGTGTAAACACCTGCTGAGCACTTGCAACTTTTGCTGACTTTAAGGCTAGTTGATAGTATTTAGCAATTCTCTGGATTTGATCCTTCAAAACCAAGACTTGTTCAGAAGGTTACATCAAGCGTCATCTTTAAAGATTTCTTCTTAGCTCAGAGCTTGTTTGTCCAGCTGCTGCTTTCGCTCTCTCTTTATAGCTAGTGCGACTCATTCATCTACTCCATAATACTGAGACTCCATCTATATGCATGTAAGTATGTGGAGCAATTCTAATAACAACTTACTGATGCCAGGCTAATTGATTTTGGTTTGAAGAATATGCATTTTGGGAGAGGAAGAAAACTAGGGAGGAGATACCCAGTTAGATCTAACACCCAACATACTGCACATCAAATCCTCTGCTTATATGCTAATTACCCTGCTCATTAAGTGGTGGGAGATGATTAAATCAAAGTCACTCAAAAAATCTGATGATGGAGGCTGTGCTAAGTTCCAAAGCAGATCAAATTAGATGGCTGGATAAGTTCTTGCATACATTACCATTAACTAGCCCTTTCTTTTGTAAAAATCCAAGCAACATCTTCCTAGGTGCAGTTCAAATCAGCATTTTAATCATGTTCTCACATGAATAGTTCAATCATGTTTCTAATATTTCAGGCCCGTGGCCACAAACTAATAGAAGATACCTTATTAAAAATGTGCCAATAAATATACATTAAGTAGAAGTAAAGCTTGACAGGCAACTGATCTCTTCTAAAACAGCATGCATAGAACAYTTAAAACTGTATTTTGTCTTGCTAACAGATTCAGGAGTCATTGGGATTTGAGCCCAATGATCTAGAGATTAGACATATTCAGCCTCCTGAGYCATCCAAACCCTATGTGGATATAAGTAATGTTTTAATACCAGTACTACTGTGATTCAGAACATGGGTTATCAAATCTACAGTGTTGTTTCAGGTTATGACCATATAAGTTATGAAAACCTGCTGTGCTAACAGAAGCATTAACAGGTATAGCGTATGGATAGATAATATTTGCCAGTGTTTCCTGTATTGTTGTTCAAGTACTGAATACTGAGGGATTCTACTGAAGTCTATGGAAGTGGCACGTCTTCCTCACCTCTCTAAAGGGAGGAAGATGCTTCTGATACTTTCTTCAGGGGTGGGCACACTTGTGTGGTTGTTATCTGGGACACCTTTGTTCACCTCGGGAAGGGGATCACCTGTTGTGCATTTCTCAGGAGCAAACGTAAAGGAAGAGGAGTGAAGGAATAAAAAGATCTGCCTTTCATAAGAGTATGTCTTTCATTAGTTATCAGAAGAATATRTGTGTGTAGAGGGGCTAATCTTGGTCCCCTTCCATTTGTATCAGCTTACCAGAAATTCTCTAATAAAGAGACTGTCYGTTGTAGTAATTTGAATTCCCATGTATAGCAAGGTTAAACAAACAATAACTACACAATAAGAAAGGGGCAAAAACAGTTATTGTGATGTTCAGATAACCAAGAAGGAGAAAAAAAAACAAAACAAAACAAAAAAACAGTGATGAAACTTAATCATTTCTTCCATAAACCTTTAAGATTTCTTCCCTACAGTAGGAATTCAAATGCACTGTGCCCTATCAGTTTGAGGTAGACAGATGCCCTCAGACTAGAAGGGCCCAGTAATATTGCACTATAATTAGGACTTCTTTAGAGAGCAAAACATTTCAACTATTAAAATCACTTGCTTTCTCCTGGCTCATTGTTAACAACTCACTTTATCACCATCCGTAATCAAAGCAGTAATGCTCCCACTGGATACGGTAATCAAGAGTGGATTTACAGTTTGAGCTGAGCCTTGCTGCCATTACTGCAGTCTCAGTTGCTTGGAGACACAAAGCGACTTCCAAGCTGTTCATTCACTCTTTCTCCTTTACAAGCTGGCTAGGTACATACTCGTACCACCTCACTGGTTATATCTCAATTTTTGCTTACTGCAAAATAAGCTTAGATAAAGTTTCTGGGATTAAATTTTATGCAAGACCCTGGCTATGAAGGTTTGCTGTCAGACTGCAAGTAGCTGACCCAGCCARTGACTTCTGGCTGCTTGCAAGAACTGATAAAACATCTTCCTGGAGAAAAAAAAATCTATTTGCATGATTATTAAAAATCCAAATATCCATCCTGATGTTCAGTTTTGACCCTTGTTGCTAAAACAACTGGAACAGAATCCAAGCTTAAAGCTGTCTCCTGATATACCTTTCTCCTGAACCTGGCTGATTTCCCTCATGCTCCCTGGAAGATCTCTGTTCATGCACTGACTTCTTGCAGCACCTCAATCTTGGTCTTTCCAGCACTGGAGGTAATAACCTTTATAGGGTCTAGCTTGCCGGGTGAGGCAGTGAATAACTGCTTTGTTAGGCAGAGCACGAGAATCTAACACTGTTAAGGATATAGTGTTTATCTTCATTGGCTTGAACTGTTTTCAGAAGAGTGGAAAAACACATTCCAGTGATGCTAAAGAGTAAAATAAAATATTAAGTGCTAAGGAACAAAATAAAATATTAAGTGCTGATGAGGTTTCATTTGGCAGCCAGAGCACTCAGAGAAACCACGTTGACTGGTAGAGGGAATCATAACTCCACAGCAGGCTCAGTACTAAAATTTCAGGCATACTATTGTCTAGTTAAATTATCTTTTCTGAAAAATTATATTGGTCTGCAAAACACTAGCAAAATACAGTTATATGTTGCTCTTTCAGAAATGGTGTGACAAGACTGCAAATTTGTCTGAACTCAAAAGGCAATCTGCGAACATGTCATATCATATGTTCTTTCTTTTCATACAATAAAGTTGTCTGAGCAGTATGAAAGAGGCAGAAAAAATGGAGACAGAGATGAAATTGTCCAGATTTAACAATGGGAGTTTTTACTTGGATGTGATCAGGGAAAATGAGCCGGTTTGTTTTAACTTATTATCCAAGTTGCTTTGGACCAAAATTTTACAAAGTGATGGGCTCCAGTTTGGGATATGAGATTTTTCCATTCCATTTCATAAGCAGGGCTCAGTCTCAGCACTGACCTCCTGTCAGTGTATTTTAAGTATGATAATCAATAATGAGAAACCCTTAATGGCTTCTAAGATACCTTTGCCTAAGACTTGAGGGAATTTCTGAAACGAGATTTCAACTGTCTCCCAGTCCGCTGTGTAACTTGTGCTGCAAGGGTGAGACGGATTGCCTTGTTCCTTCAGACAACAATGGAAAGTTATATATTCCTGTTTTTCTCTAATAAAAGAGCTGCATTTTGAAATCCCAAAGTCCCAGACTTGATCCTTACAGATAATCTCCAGAGCAGCTTGTTACAAATACAAGCAGCCCAAACACCCTCTAAATTTACACCAACTCAACAGTCAGATCCTCTCTAGCCATGCCCTTCTAGAGCCATGGAATTGCTACTTAAAAAGATCTCAAGAGATCTTCTAATCCATCCTCCTACCCTGGCACAGAATTAGTCTCCTACCAGTTGGGACATCTTATCAAACACACTAGCTATTCACTTTACTTGCACACTTCTGGACTGCCCTTCCCATTGGTGGCCCTAAAACAGCATAGTAAGATGCTCCATCATTTACTATRTTTGCTCCTTTGAACAGATGTTACTGAGCTTGTCCTTTGGACATCCCTGAACATCTCAGGGGCTCTGCTCTAAAATTAAGGGAGAACACATGCTTTAAACACTATATAGTAGTATCAACGTTTGCATTTTTCTGAAGTGAACCGCAGAGAAAATAGTTTCAGTAGCCTCTTGTTTTCATAAAGGTCAGAGAAAGTGAGAGAGTTGTCTTTGGAAATAGAGCAAAAGAATGGAAAAAGACTGTAGTATCTCTCAGGACACAAGAATATGATTTGAAAAGTAACATAATGCAGTTGAAAATTCTCCTATACTGCCAAAGAAGGACGAATTTTGCTGGTGACTAACCAGCCTAAGAAAATTGTCCCATTAGAGTCAGTGGGACAAGAGCAAGGACAGGTCACAAAAGGCACTAGTGAAACAGCTTTGATGGAAACCTCCCCTCTCCAGGTAGCCGATGGAGAGGGAGCAGGGCCTGAGCTGCTCTGTTTCTGTTCTTGCAAGTCTTTATTGCACATTGTCACTAAGGCAGGCAGTTTCCAAAGTACTAAAKGGAAGTCATAGCTCATAACTGCTTATTAAGAGTCATTACAGCTTCTTGAGTCCAGTCAGCATTTACGAGCTAGTCTTTAAACCCTGGCATTACTAGGTGCATTTATTATATATTAATTGGTGCATGTGCWCGCATTTAAGTTTGCTGAACGTTTCCTGCTGGGGATATTAGATTTCCAAAGAAACTGCTCATCTCAGCCACAGATACCCCCAGTAAGCAGACTCCCAGTGGGCAAAGCTCATTAATTAATGAGAAACTCTAGATTAGCAKTTTGAAGCTGGGCATGGAAGTGACCAACTAGGAGCAGCTGAGTGAAAATTAAACCAGACTGCCTCCTGACAGCTGGACACAGCTGTGTGCTCTCCATTTCCCTGCTGACTTCTCTATTCCCCAGGGAGGATATTCAGCCTCAGCAAAATCTATCAGGTATCATTTARGTTGCTTCAAGAACTCCTTGCCTTGTTTGTAAGAACATAGGAGAGAGGGGAATTTGGCAATGGAAGGAAATGGCAGTCAGATGTGCCTAGAAAACACTGTCAGCATTAAGATGTAGTCTAGAGACCTCAAGATCCTAAGCTCCTCAAGGGCAGCAGTCTTAACAGTGAGTAATATTATAGAAGTGTTCAAAAGGAGAAACCTCTGTGCTGCAAAGAACTGTATAACATTCAGCAAGTTTTTCTGAGGAATCACAAAATAAAGGGAGAGCTGCCAACAGAAYGAGCCTGCTGTAAACCACTATGTCCTGGTGGGGAATTTGCGACTGAAGGGAAGCAGAAGGTGATGCAGGATGTACGGGTGCCTGTCACAGAGAAAGGCTGAGATGCAGGTAGCTCCATGTATGCAGAAAGATGCACTCAGCCTCAGTTTGGGAAGACTAGTCTCCCACTGTAGCTGATATGGAAAAACTTGCATGGACTAAAACAAGGCTTTGCATGCACCTCCAAATTCATGTCATATATTTATAGTGACTACTAAAAAACTACTAAGGTGACTCAGGTGAGTCACCCTCACTATTTAAAGACAGCAACAGTCATCTTGTTCTTGTGTGCTGTCTGGGCTTTATAAAAAAMGAAATTAAAAGCATCCAGGGGGTTCTCAGAGACTCCTCCACTTCTCTTGGAGTTGGCCCTTTCATGAATATAGGTGGGAAGACACAGAACTGTCTATGAGGCCTTGATAAACATGCTAATATCAGCATTATGAACACTATTTTATACAGTGCATCATCTGCCAACTTCGTGCATCATCTGCCAACTTCTTGAACTGCAAGCAAACCCACAGGGGAATTAACAGGTGTCCTCTGTAAGAGACTCTTTAGTCCTGTGAGGACAATGCATCACATACACTGACTACATCATCATCTCAGTTTAAGTTCATTTAAATCTAGAATCAGACTCCTGGTTAATACCTATTTCTACAGTTAAACCTYACACCTCAAGGACTTAGTCCTTGCCTACTGAGTTTTTCAATTCAAGCAAACAGGACAGATAAAGGACAGGGAAAAGACTGCTCTTCCTTGCATATTCACAGATTCTTTCCAGAGGAGAGAAGAAAACCTTTGTTGACCCCATATTGGGTTGGAGGAGGCTCAGATTATGGTGCCAATGTGGCTTTTACTAATGGTTCAGCAGCTGGCGAGGTCTGGGATGTCCTCTAGTGGCCAGTGCTGTTTAYTGGGAGCTGGAAGAGAGAAAGAGCCTTTCTAGAAAGAGGCAGAAAATAGTTTTCCTAAGCRTTGCTTTGCCTGTCTACAGAGAGAAGTCTTAAGTGTTCCACATATTTTCATCTGCTGTTAAATTCACCATACAGCTGCCATTACAGACCTCTCTAAGAGCCTGATCACTCACAGCACAAGTCCTAGACTGCAACACTGAAGAAAGCAAAGTGCCTGCCATTTCTGTAGAAGAGAAATGCTGCTCCTGCTTTACAGTAAGAGCTATGAAACAGACCTGAAAATACTTCAGTGCCTGGCTTTTCCGGAAAGTTTTATACTTAAAAGGTGCACAGACATGAGCCCTGGCCTAGTATGAGCACCTCTTCACTATCAGGATCAAAAAGTTAGCGGGAAGGTAGCCAGCAAGAAGGCTTATCTCTAAACAGGGAGGATCTTGATCGCACAAATGAGGTAGGAAGTTTGAGGGATATATTTATAAAATTTGGGTCCCAACAGCACATTTCACCCAACTGAGTTGGGAGGGTAGAATTAGCCTTCATTCATTAAAGAGTTATATAGTCAAYTCAGGTTGAGAAACACTGTTAAATTCAGCTGGTGGCTGCATCTAAGAGGAAAGTGATRAACAGCTCTAGTATTATATTTGATAATAGCAGAAGAAATAGATAAAATCTGAAGGAACTAAGATTTATTTTTCACACAAAGTGCTGAAAAATTAGTACAACTCCAAGTAAATGTTCCAGTCAATTTGTTTTTCTGTTATCTGACCTGCTTTGTTAGTAATGCAAGAATAATAGGAAAAAAAAGAATGTATTGACAGAACTGTATCCACTGAATACAGAGCAAATCCTGCCTGCGCTTTCAGGGAAGACTATTACCGATTGCTACAAGAATGTTTCTCAAARTGTTTTATAAGGCATCAGCAAGTCTTTAATTTAACTGTGTGCCATTACTGCATGCTGAGTGTGGTTTATTATTGTACTAATAAACCATAAAGACGCCTCTATAACTTCATTACCGCCGTCAATTGCCATGTGCAGTGTTAATTTACAAACAGATCATTAATTGTTGGTACTCGCTGAAATGTAGACATAAAGAAGAACTATTGGGCAGAGTTTCTGTTCTGCTGACAGCAGTCAATCCGTGCACACATAGAACTAGTGGTGATTTACTGGTAGAAAGGCTCAGTTCTCCACCCAAGCCAGCTGAGAAGGAAGCCACTGAGGCTTCCAGTCCTAGCAGTCCTCAGAATATATATAGTCTTAAAAATGTAGTGTCTGCACTATCCTACAATTTCACAAACATAACTTKTAGGGAAAATATCTTTTTTTCCCAAAAACTCCTTGACCCAAGAGGAACCTGAACACTGAAATTTTATCTAGGGATGAAATTCCAATAGGTACCCTGGTGAATCRGGAAATTTGTTCTAGTTTTGGAGTATAAATTAATGGTCCTGATGTATGGAGCTAGTTCTTACCGAGGTCATTATGACTGGTTTCTTTTTAATGTTTATTTCCCTGGAGATATGCAACCCAACTTGACTCAGATACACGAAGGGATGTATTAAGCTCCATAGGAAATGTTCTTCMATTTTCTAACACAATTACTGGCACACAGATGTCCTTTCGTAAAGCCTGCCTCACATTTTATTATTCAATGTAGAAAGTGGAAAGGTTATAAGGTAATAAAAATTCCTGTCCTAGTCAAACTAGGATATTAGGTTAATTATGCCCCCAGTGGATGAATATGCTGGGACTTGATACCCTAAGACAGAGACATGTGTTAGCAGTGCTTTTCACTTGGCACCATTCAGAGGTGGTCTGGATTCCTGTTCTGGTGAAACAGTTGGTGTCTAACAGGGAGGATGATGTGGGTCTGATGACAAGGTGGTAATTTAACACCATGGTCAGCTTTATCCTGAAGCATGTTTCTAATTAGTAGGAACGAGACAAGGGGAAAAATACAAGAGAGAGAATGAGGGCTTGAAAGTTTAAGGGCATTAATTGCCTCCCAGCTGTCAGAGTCATAATTAAATTCAGCTTGTTGACTTCAGCTTTGTTGCGATTATGTGAAATTAATCTTCAAACACACTGAAAGCTTCCATTGCTCTTTGCTTTAGTGCTGAAACCAGCAAATCCCAAATGATATGCAGAGAGGAATTGACATGTGTCTGGCAGGCACCCAGCAAGAAATGTCAGTATAGGCAAAYACAGTGAAACTTCTTTACCAATTGTTTGGGTTTGTGCAATATTTTCCCCCTTTTTCATTTCCCGGAGTGCAGAAACTTCACTGACAGCCTTTTGAAAAGGAGGCAAAAGTCCAGTTCAAATTCTCCTCCCTTCCCTTAGCTCAAGCAGGATTAGATGTGAAGGACTATTTGGAAACTTCATCTTTCAAAGAACAAATCCTGCCTGGTTGTTAACTTTTGATTAGCACTGTCAACCTCCCTGTGCTATGCATCATACACAATTAAAAGTAATTTCTGGCCCAGAAAGCTGGAACTCAAACTCCCTACTTAGTATGCAAATATACTACCTGAATAGTGCATATCTATCAGGAATTTATACATCAGCGTAGTCAGTGGAAGCTTTGCTATTAACATCAACTACTAGTATGCTAAGCCCTTGTTATGTGAGGCATGCATAAATACATTAATGCATTTTACATCCCTACTTTCAAAAAAAAAAAGTATTTTTTTCTATGAATATAAGAATTTTGATGTCTGGATACCAAGTGGCATGTGAGAGCTATGTGGAGAAAATGCAGTCTATACTCAGTGTTGCACAAACTAAAAGGAGACAGAATAGTAGAAGCCAGCATCACTTTCTTAGAAAATTCTTTGACATCTTCCCGATGTCAAAGACGATGGCAAGTACGACTAGCTCTGTTTACCTTCGAGAGCTACACTCAGACCCATGTTTTAYGTAACCTTACATAATCTCTGTTCTTTGCCTTTACTATAGTATATGCTCTATAAAGATGTCAACTAATAGAGAGCAGGGTTCAATCTCTCAGAGGTACATTACAAGAAWGGAGTTTGCACGTGAAGCCAGCTACGTGATACAAAGCCTAGTTGCTGGGATTGCTGAAGGGCAGAACCCTTCACCTGCTTTTAGAGTGTTAGAGTCTTTTTTTTTCCTCCTGAATCTTACTAGATATTGCCTTGTTGTCTAAGTTTGGAGAAGTCCCACTACAAACAAAAAAGCACTGGGGAATTTTACCCTTCTGGCAACACAGAATGTTTATTATCTGAAAATCCGCCACAATTAATTTGGGTACCACTAGCTGTATACCCRGCAGTCATCCGTGGTAGCCTCGAACCACATGCTTCTGCTCTAGTATAGGCAATTCTCAGCCTTGGTATTTGTCAACTTCCCACTCAAGGGGAGGCTGACRAGTAATTAGTGCCAAGGTGTATCACAATGCAGGACATGACTCTCCATCAGCAGAAAGAAGTAGTATCTTAGATAATAGTTCTTAGAACTGGTATCTTAGATAAATCTCCTTCTTTATTTTGTTGGCTGTCTCATCCCCAAAGTTAGTCCTGATTTTGAAAAGAACGTATTGGCAAATTCCATTTAAATCCATGTATCACAGATGTTCAGTTTTGCCTGATGTTCAGGCCATCCAGACCTGGCCCTGTCCAAAGGAACTTCACATACTTAACTTGAGAATCTAGAGCCTCCATCTGTGGATAGAAGTTTGCTATCCCTACAACTAGCAAGGAGAAAGAAGTCCTTACAAGAGCAGTTCAGTCCACCTCAAGTAAGCTATGGAGATCATTGTTGGAAGGATTGTGAAGCACTGGGGTGGAGAGTGAAGGTGTTGAGTGGAAACAAGCCACAGTAAAGCTGTCATTGTGCTCTGAAGGAAGGGCTGAAAACCTTTGCTTGCTCAGTTCATGCAGTAAGTCCTAAACTTAAGAAATTGTACACTCATGACAAGAACTAACTTTTGAGTTTGTAACTAAACAGATTTACTCAATTATTTACTTTTTCCCTTGCCTATCATATCATTTGGCTATGATCAGCTGGCAGTCCTAAAGGATGTAGTTACTGCAGACATATCCTGGGCTTTTCTTTGGGGCATAATTCTAAAATCTCCCATGAACCTTCGTACCAGGCTTTGTAGACTCTCTGAGTGTAGCTTCCCAGCACAGCCTAGAGCTTGGGTTTTGCACTGACACAGGCTGCTTAGCAGTGTGGGAGCAAAGTGCAGGTAGCCTTGATTTCAGCCTTTGGGAGCGAGGAGTCCTCCACCACCTTCCCACATTTCCCCTTTGTGCTCCCAGACACTGGGAGCTCAACCAAGGCATCTGCATCCCCAGGTCCATGCAGGCAATGGTTGTGTAGCCGCATGGCTCTTGCCTCCTGCAATGGGCAGGCTCTGTACAGAGCCTGAGCTCTTCCAATTGCTGTGCTTCTTAAATACACCCTTGCTCTTACAAAGCTTTTTCTGTCCTTCTCATTAGAAAACAGGAGAAACACTGACCCCAWATTTAACCCTAATCTTAGCTCTTTAACCCCAATTTCTTTCTGAACTATTTATTTCAGAATTTCTATTATTTTTTGAGCAGGGCTGACAGGCGATAGTTCTGGAATAGTGAAATGTCTTGCAACCATGGTAACGCAAGGCACTCATTGGAAAGTTTCTGATGCTAAAAGAATTAGTTTACTGCAACCTTGTACCTTAGGTTTCCTATGAGATCTTTGGACTCTCCATGTGGTTTGAAAGCACAAGACTCATTGACTGGTCAGGCAACATTGCAAAGAATCACTCTGACATGCTACACAGCATTTGCCCCTGGAGTACACAGGAGGAACCAGCTCAAAGGAAACTACTTATGAAAAATACAGACCGGGGAGATTTGGAAATACTGTCATTATAGGATGCTTTTGTTCTGTTATGTTGCAGAATTCCCTTGCTTCAAATATAAGCTTTAATTTTGCAGCAATCTGTTTTGATTTGTAAAGAGAAACAGAAGCCCYGCCACAGACAACAGTAAGCAATTCCTCTCCTCTTTTCATTTTGCAACCTTTTGTTCACAGTGGGAATAAATTCCTGCTTGCTTTAATCACCAGTACCTCCACTATAAATATTACCCATAGTTTACCTCTCTCTTCTGTTATCTCTGTCTCTCTAGTGAATTTATATCTAATCTTACGCTTTTTCTTAGGCATTATGCTGAATTAAAATCTCCTAAGTGCATGAAAAATGGTGACTGTAATGCATGAACGAAAATTAATAAAGCCAGGAGAGAACACGAAATCAATAATCTAATCCTGACAGCTTTCTTTGTCTCTGTGGCCAGACTGTAAGGAGGTACTAGTGTTTCCCTCTGTTTAAAATTAATTGAACTATTTTATCATATCATGTAAGAGTGCACTCTTTGTGCTATTGAAGTGATAATTATGACATGATAATTACAGTCTGTGTCCTGCGTGAGTCTGTGAATGAGTCAGCACAGGCAATTAGTTTGCAACGACAACTTTATATGAATGTGTCCCTACAGAAGTGAGCTACAGGCTAGTCTAACTGCTTATTATCTCTGTTCCTCAACCTTCTAATTTCTAAGAGGRTAAGTTGTTTTTCTTTTTCTCCCTGAGTTTGAGCAATTCACCCAGGTAAATAAAATGACTGGGGGCATTAAAGATAGAAAACGATGGAGACAGTTCCAGGCTTCAAGGCTGTGAATTCTGAGGTGCTGCTCCTTTCAGCAATTCTGTTGAATGTCATTAAGATATGGGCTAGCCCCATGCCTGGTGCACCTCATCATGCAAAGCTGTTCTCGAAGTAGGAAGGCAAAACAACAAGCACCAAATGATGTTGTATAACTGCTTGGGCTAGACAAGCCYAAAGCATAAAGATACTTTACCTCAAGAAATGTACAATTTGAACCAAGAGACAAGATATAGACATTGATACGAGCAGAAGAAGAAATAATGAAACAGTAGTGGGAGACATGATGGAGTGTAGTCTCACAGCATGGTAGTTAAGTTGTTAGGTTGATCGTTTTTAGAGGAAATGGGAGGTGAAAAAGGGGAAAGTAGCTTGATTTCTTTGTCATTTCCTTGTGTAAGACCCCAGGGGAAAAAGCAATAATCCTGGTCTCATAATAAAGCAGGAATATATTGCAATAAATAATACACAGGACAATATATTGAAAAATGGGAGAGAAAACAGAATATGGAACAGCTTCTAACTAAAAGAACGTCATAGAATCATAGAATCATAGAATCATAGAATGCCGAAGGTTGGAAGGGACCTCAGAGGTCATCGAGTCCAACCCCCCTGCTCACGCAGGGTCACCTAGAGCACGTGGCACAGGGCTCGTGGCTACAAAAACCAATCTCAGGGCTACAACCAGTGGCAGCAGGGTCATCCATCCTGTTAGTTTTTGAGATAAAAGAAACAGTATGTGATCATGAAATTAAAGATGATGCATAATCAGTATGAACCAGAAAAGGTGACTTAGGGCCACCTTTCCTAACTTTATAGCATCTAATTCTGAAACACCAATTTTCTTTGAATGTGAATAACTGTGTTGGCTTTATCATTAATCTTTCACAATGTTTACTTTTAAGCTAGTTCCACCTTGGGTACGCCAATATAAATGTCATAAGATCAGGTCATATCCAAAGCAATTCAAATAGGGAGAACATATTTTTTTATTCCCTGAATGTCATGATATGTTACCATCTGTGAAATTTCAGAGGATGTGTATTCTCATCTCTTAGACGTGAGGAGTTGCAAGGGATCTGTCAACCAGATAGATTTGTACATAACATATTGCCTCCTGATAAAAGGAACCAATAAAAATAAACACATATACAACTTGTCACTATTAAGTCTAGATTTGGAGTTCAAGAGACAGATGCTCTGCTCATAACAGCAATGCTCCATTGAATTCTTTATACACTAAGTGAAAATTTGATTTAGAAAGATCCACAGACTCGTTCCCAACATTGTGGGAGATATTTTGGGAGAAAAAAAAAAAAGATGTAATGCTTAAGAAGACATTTTTTGGGAAAGACTAGTTGGCTTAGAGAGAATAACCCTGTGCTTTATGTACATCTCAGAGATCAAAACCAAACTGGAGAGTCCGTCACATGCAGCCTAAGTGACATCTATTTGATAACACATGACAATTCTTGAAGGCCATGTACCTAGCCTAATCCCAAAGCTTATTTAAAAGAATTGCTCAAAGACCAAAGACTTTTTTTTCCCAAATGAGAAACCAAACCATTTACTGTTCTATTGTTTCCTTCACCTGGCTGCATTGCAATTATTTAGGTCCTTTTCCCTCTCCTTCTACCACCTCATAGACAGGCAATTGTTGTAGATGGCAGACAGACACCTCTTCAATAACGTTTTCCAGTTCACTTATGAGACTCCACAGWTAATGACAATTGCTGTCTCAGACGTTCTGCTGGTTAACAGGTTTCAATCTGCAGGAGAACCCAAAATACCATGTCTAAAATCCTAAATGCCCTCATTCTTTGTCCAAAACAACATCATCATCATCCAGTTTCTCAGTCCTTTTCCGTGTAGAAAGAAAGGAACAAACTTATGGAAGAATGGTAAATMCAGAGAAATGTTATCTGGAAAGGACCTCTGGTGGTCACTAATTCAGCCTCCCACTCGRAGTAAAATCACCAGCAAAGCCAAGAAAGCCTTTATAAAGAAGGRAAGCTCCCCACTTACATTTTATAATCATGTGTGCTCGTTCACTTCATACAATAAAACACCTTGGAGTTACTGGGGAAACCATATCCTAGAAACAGCCTGTGCAGCAGCACAGGTCCTAGCAGAGAGGCTCTGCAGCGTGAGCACTGGTGCATGGTGCAGAAGGCTGACATTGGCTCAGCTCAGCTGCCCGCCTGTTTCTTCAGGACATGGTGCAGCCAAATCTGAGCCAGCAGGTGGGAACATAAGTCCCGGTGCCGGCTGTGAGCCCTGGGCTGGGATTGATCAGTCGGTGTTGCCTTGCATGGGTGCACTACAACACGGACGGGATGGTGGACATCCCAACACGTGGGCCTCCTCTTAGAATCTGTGCARTATCTTTAAAGAGAAGTAAACAGCTGGAGCTGTCTGGGCAGGAATGTGAGTCAGAACACTATGTCGGRTGTGAATGAAGAGTTAGGACTTGATGTCTTTTGTATGCTCTATTTTATACAAGCTGAATAAGTACAAAGGATCCCTGGAAGCTCCACTGAGCCTAGTGAGAAACATCCTCCAGGTAAACACTGCATAGGATAAGCATGGCTCTCAAATACCCAGACACTGAAAGAAAGGGAGTTCTGGAGAGAGTAGTGGAGACCCTAGCAGGGCTGTCCTCTGTAAGACAGCTGGGAAGGCCACCACGACTCCCACGAATCTTCAGGGGCTGGATGAGACTTTGTGCCCACTCGACATTTTTTTGAGACTCAAGATAGGGCTAGAAGTATGACAGTGCAGAGATATGAAAACGTCTGAACACATAGGTAAACACACAGTAGATCCAGTATTAAAACTGGAAAAATAAGAAAGGAAAAAGAATTTTTCAGCACTTCTTTTTTCCTGAAGCAACACAGAAGCATAAGCAACACAGTTAAGACAAAGCACAGTCTGTCACTGATTTTGACTAGCTATGAAATCTAGCCCAGAACTTTGATCCAAGCTGCCTACTTCCTTTGATTATGAGTGAAAGAAAACAGGACAGATGGTCCCCAATGGTGCCCTGCATGGGGTTGCTGGAGAACTAGTGAAATAATCTAAGATTACTTCCGAATACTTTTTTTTTTTTTTTTTTTTTAATGTAAAACAGTTTATCCTACAATGACACCTGGTGGTTGCTTTACTTTGGCAGCAAATTCTGATAGAAGTATTTTCTTAGGCGAGTGTTGCCCCAGGGTAAATCATCCTTCTGCACGATTTCTCTGGGGTTCCATTTTCTGGGGAAAAGTGCAGATATACTGACAAACCTGAGCATCTCCTACAGCTAATATGCAGCATACAGTCAATCCTTAGGGTCAGTTACTGGGGAAACTCTCCTACTGAAAATTATTTGGTAGACAAGTATGCAGGGCAGGGAAGACACCATTGCATCTGGATAGGTTTATTCTGTAAAATAGTCACGGTTTGGCCTAAAAATATGCTGAGAATCGTCCAAGACTGGAGCATCCATCCTATTTTGACAGAATTTACCAGTGTGCTTCTCTCTCTGCTGCAGCCATTGATCTCACTGTTCCTAGTTGCCTCATGCCTTGCAGAGAACAAGCCCTGGTTCTGCACTTGTGAAGGCTGAGGCTCAGGGATGCCTATAAATGAAGCAATAGTGGCAGGGACGGAGCCCTGCACAACTGATTCTCTCCCCAGTTAACCCCATGAGGAAGCCCTAGAAAGACAGAAGAGCTGCRGATGATCACTACAGAGAAGCTACAGATAACCTTGAAGTTCTCTCTTTCCYGGAGCTGGGCAACATCCACTGACTGCAAGAGACTCTGCGACCTGTTCCCTTCTCCTGGACCGCACCAGCTCAGAAGGCAGCAAAGGATGTAATCCAAGACACAACTACAGGGCAGTGCAGGGTCTCAGACCAGCATGCATGACCTGTGGTCCCTGGATGTTTGTACAAGTTATGGTGGCCATCAAGATAGACAGTTTTGACGCTCTACTTATCACAAGGACCCTCTGGGCACCTCTGGCCACCAAGCCATGTCTCTCTTCCAAGAGGCTCACTGCCAACAGCCCCTTTTAGAAATCTGTGGGCAACTCAACACCCATGTTCTTCATGAGTTTTACCATTTCAGAGCTATTTTTATTAGGCAGACTGCACACAGTAATTGCTACTCTATTGAACAATATTGCCTACGGGGAAGGGAAAGCCTTGCAATCAGCAGCAAGACACGGAGTTTTAAAATTGCACAGGTACTCTGAGCTCTCAGTACCTGGATTATGGCGAGAGGAACATGGACTTTGGCTCATTTTACACTAATTTGGCAAAATGAGAATTAGGCACTGGCAGCTGTCAATGGCGGATGCTGCATTGGTTCTTATGGAAAAGTGTGGGAAACACTAGAAAGAGCTGCAAAATTGGATCAAGAAAGGTCTTAGTTGTTAAGTCAGGATCCTGCTCTGTACAACGAGGGCAAGACCCCAGTCTGAGACTAAAATTATTCAAATCCAGAATTGCTAATTATTCAAACTGTTTTAATTTGACTCCAAACTAAATTCTTCATTGTGACAGCATCACATTAGGTCTTTGGAGCTGCTCATTTTGGCTTTTCCCTGAATGGGAAGAGGCACTGATGACTGTAAACTTAAAAAAAAAAAAAAAAAAAAAAAGCAAGCCAGTTATGCTGGCTCCTGTTTTCTACAAACATTTTTCTATAAAAATCTAAAGAATTTTCCTATTTTCTTTCCTTCAAAATCTTCCAAAAACTGTGGCTGCTTTTGTCAAAATCTAAATATGTGTTTTTATAACAGCCTAAACAGAATTTCCCCATGGCCTATTAAAACCATAAAAACCTCTGAAAAAAATAGGATAGCTGTTCCTCAACATTTCTTCTGGGAATATAAGACATCCCCCTCAGCCAGAGCAGGAGGAAGATACAAATGGCTGTTGCTGTTTATGCTCCAGGACTGTGCAGGCTTCCCCCAGAGAAGGTATGTGCACAGTCGCATGTGCACATTTGGGACCCCTAAAGCTCTGCTGCTGCCACAGCTCTTTTTTCTCCTGCTTCCTGCCGGGACTAGCAATTATGTGCTCTCTTATTCCCCCCCGCCCAAGAAATGAGGCCTAGAGCCAGCCCATGGGGACTGTACATAGTTAATACTCTATGCCCTGTTGACTCACACATCAAAACAAATTTCTTAATCTGTTTGTACTCTTTAACCTACTGTTTCTTCTCATTACTGGCAGTGAAAATACATCTGTGATCTCAGCTGAAAACACTGGCTACTCAGGATGCACTGAGGGTTCAGTGCTCAGTATTAGCAAGATCTTTATAATCTATACACTCTTAAATTCTCTGTTACGTCTTGTTTACTTGCACTTGAGATACCAAGATTTGAGTTCAGTTCTTTCATGTGAAGACATCTTCAAACACCTCCTTAATACGTGCGAACAGCTTGCACTATCCTTGATAAAATGCTGTAACCCAGGTCTCCTGGTCATCAGCTGGTGAGGGAGCTGCGCACTTTGCGGTTTCCCTGGCAAGTGCCAACAGCAAAAGCTTTGAGTTTTGCTTTGCCTGGCCTTTTTTTTTTTTCCTCCCCATCTTTCCCTCCTCCTCCTATTACTTGGTTCCAAAGCAACATTCTCTGTTCAAATCTGACATACTTAAATTAAAAGGGTAAGCAACTTGAAATGAAATGTTTTGTTTCCAGTCCAATGAAAACTTTTTGATTAGCTCAAATTCAATTAGATTGTGGGGTTTTGTTTGTTTTTTCCTGAGAAGCAATTGGTTTTTAATCAAACTTGCCCACCCTCCTCTCCCCCTTGAAGGAAATATATGACTTGTAACCAAATTAATTGGAAAACACAGGGCTTGCCTGGCTTCCCTTGTCTTGCAAGTAGTTTCTCACACGCGGCACTTCACTTCCTGAGGTGCAGGGAGATTGAGAGCACAAGCAGGGATCTGACAGCTGAGCCCTGTCCTCATAGAGCAGCTTTCCCATCTCCAACAGTGCACGTGCTCTCTGCCAGAGGTAGAACATGTGTCACCTCCAGACATCTGGCTCCTTGACAAGGGTCCTAGCTCCAGCCTGCCTCTGGGGAGGGCTGTGGCAGCCAGAGGATTAGCAGATGATCCCTTCTGCTGCAGCTTCTACCGGAGTGACTATTTCTAACCTCGTGTCACAGCAGATGACTTAAATCAGAGCCCTTCCTACATCAAGTGCCTTGGCACTTGTGCACCGCTTATGTCAGTGCTAGTGAAATACTTTGTACTGTACTTTCAGCTTGTCTTCTTTCAGCAGCCAGCTGCACATGAGTGACAAATGTGGGAAAACATAACTGAAATGTTTATAAGGATGACAACAAGACACAGGAAACTCCAGGAAAAGGTGTTACGTATTGCACAGAATTAAGTGAACATGCAGAAGTGAAAGGGCTTTAAAGAAGTTAAAGAAAGTTGTATATGGAGTTTATATATATAATGTAAAATACTCTAGATACTCTAGCTTCAGCCTTTAGCATCACCATAAGTCTCCTAAGCGTTGCCACTGTGCAATTAGCCTCAGCATGGCAGAAAGTCAATTGCCTGAAATACAATTTTAAAAAGACACCCCACAACATTTCAAATGATATCCACAAAGAAATGAGTAGGACTTACATGTTTTAGCAGGAATGGTGAGAAACATCCAGCAAGTAGGTAACACATTAGACTACCGTGGGTGAAAAGACAGAAGTAGCATCAGCTGGCTCAGGCCACCACGGGTTGACTGTATTTACACCTTGCGGTGCTTATCTTGAGCCAAGCAAGAGCAGCTGGGCTACCTGGTGTGCTCCTTCACATCTGACAAGCAACTAAATTGGGTTTTGTGGGAAATGGAGGCTTATTTCAGCTACTCTGTGGATATGATAGCTGAAATCCACCTTTGCTGGCACAACAGCTGTGTCTCTTTCAGCTGTGCTCCTCAAGTCTTAGTCTGGTACTCAGCAGCAACTGGAAATAAATCCACAGTCCTAAGACACAGGTGGGAGGTTTGCTGAGAAGCTGTGAACAACCCTGTGACAGTCTGTGGTTTGTGAAGACATGGAACAATTTCAATTTCTCAAAGCTTCAAATATTTCTACACCAGGAACTTCAGTAGCTTTAAGGAAAACTTTACAAAGAAGATATTTCACTAAGAATTATAGAGTTTACTGTCTTGGTATTATAATTGTTGCTGTGAACTAACATTGCATAGCTAAGAAGGACGTGAACAGTAAAAGAATCGTGTAATTGTTACCCGAAGAATAACAGGGAAATCACTTTAAAGTCATGAGCAGGGTGAGAATTCAACTGAATTCTGAGTGCAGGACTGAATTTTCTGCATGACACCACCTCTATGCCCCAAATTTTAGAAAGTCGGGATGAAGCAATGGCCTGACTTTGGAAACRCAAAGAAAAGATGGTGTTTCTGTATGGATACGAGAATCATTGAGGCAAAAGGAAAAAAAGTGTGGCTTTAGACATACAGGAGTGGGTCCATTTTTACCAGATCCCTGGCCACTATCTGTCAAGAAAGCCATCTCCATGATTTTCTATTTTCTGGAAAGTAATATATGATTTTTTGTTTGTATCTGTGARGTTCTTATATCTTTTCTTTTTTTAAATGACAACGCACGGATTGCTCTTAAGCCAGAGAGACTGTTTTAAAAGAGAAAACTCTTTCTCCTTCTTAAGAGTACTTTTGCCTATGCAATCATATAAAGAAAATATTTGCTCAATCAAGAGACACTAGTGAGACACCTGGTCATGCTGTAATTAGTACTGAAGTACTGTATGCTAACTTGGAGATTCACAGCAGGTTAAACAGGAAAGAAGAAAATCATTACAGAGTGCCTCAAAGGCTGAGGAAGGAAGTAGGAGGTATTGGGTTGGACTGTCCCCAAAAAACCCAGGATTTTAACTGCAGTAARAAAAATGTCCTATATGTTGAGTTATCTTAACTTAAAGCTAAGAGGAGTTTCTCCCACGGGCTTTGGAGTGGAGCTGGTATCTAGCCCTTAGTTCCCACTTTTTACTAAATGTCTAAAATGAGAAATTACTTTTTAACTTTTTTATTGTTTTACCAGTACAGAAAATAGGCACATATTTCTCTCTAAATCAAACAGGATCCTATTTGTTTCATTTTCTAAAGCAGTGGTCCCTGGATAACTGTAGTAAATCTGTCACTTTGCATGCCCAGTAATGATGAGTAGCCAGATGAATGGATTTACTCTTTYGGTGAGACACACTGTAGAATTTAACATTAATGGTGCATATTCGTCTCTGTGATAGGGCAGTGTTTATTAGCTATCAAGGCAATAATAGTCTGTGCTGTGCTGCATGGTAAGTCTGGGGGTGTTGTGCTTGCCAAAGAAATTGTGCTCATTATGTACCAGCTCTRAATCAGCGCAGCTTTACAGTGTCCTCTCCTCGCTCTGCCACAAGTGCCACAGATTGATCAAGAAATTACTGAGGCTGGAAGCCTTTAATTTTCAGTTCATACATGTAGTATTAAGAGACCTTCAGATTAAGCCCAACAATTTGGCACAACAGTGAATGTCTAGGAGCAAARGGTTTTCCAATAGAGAGGTCTGAACCTCCCAGCGGCAGGCCAGCGAACACTTGAACTGAAATATTGTGGTGGCTGCAGGGCACTGTCTCGTCTACAAACACCCCTCTCCTAGCAGTTACACAATTAAGAGATATCTCTCCAAATAACTCTTTATCTAGAAATTTTCTTTCTCTTTTTAATTGCAATTTCCTTACTTAGGAAAGTCCAGCGACTTTTAAAATCACAAGATGCCTCCCAGGATGGACAATGTACCCCAAACCTAACATCGTCCCTTTGGTGCTCCTGTCTGCCTCCTTTCTCCTCGTCCTGCTGCATGTGATGGCTGGTTGGGCCTGGGGCCTCAGCTGGCCAGACTAGCTGTGACTAGGGGCAGTCTGCACTAACACTGCATTCCTCCACTGCCTGCCCAAGGAGCTACTGCCTGCTCTGTTGTGATTCCAGCAGCAGCTACGCTGTTACCCCCGGCTGTGCCGCCTGCTGTGGAGCTGACCGTGTGTTAGCGCAGGGTCCTCTGCTCCCCAGCCCCTCAGGAGGCCTGAGACATTCACCAAGTGTTCTGCTGCTGCATTTTTTTTTGCTGGTGTCAAGCTACAGCGTGGCTTTTAGACATGTTTTTAATCTAATTTGAAGATTATCAGAAACTCAGAAACTTTGCTATTCTTCCAGGAGAACTTCACTTTCCCAAAGGAGCTTAATAGTTGGAAAAGCCATTAGAGCACCACCAAAGGCTGAAGTAGGCTACAAAAGTGCAATTTCTTATACCTTGGTCATCAAAAAAGGATCTTTATCCATGGGTATCCTCTTGTAATGAACAATTACTCAGAAAAGCCTTTTGCTCATTCCCTCTTCCCTGTGGATCTTCTCATCCTCTTGGGCCAGCTCCTTGGGGCCCAGGGCCAGTCCTTTTTCCCTTGAGACTTTCAGCAGTGTTTGATGCATGAGCCAATGGAGTCATGTGAGTTAAAATCAGACAAAAAATAACCACAGTAACCCAGGGACTTTTGATCAGGTTTGGTTGTCTGTTGTTTTCAGATCATTTGGAATTAAATTGCTTTGTATGTCATCCTACTAAATAAAGGTCAAGCTTCAGATAGCAGAGAAACCTTAAGCCTCATGMCTATAAACAGCTGTGACTAGATCAGACCAATATAGAGAATTCATCTTTTTTTTCTTCCTTTTTCTTTCAGAAGTGAATATTTTTCAGACTTCCTATCAACATAGGAATACCATGATAAATCAGCTGTTTGGAAAAAAATGTCATTTCAGTACAATGARATCAACTTTTTTGTTCTGGAATCGCTAACTGACATTGAAGGCATTTGACGGAGTGTGGAAATATTTGCTAATGGCCTTTTTCTTTACTCTCTGTGGAAATATGAACTTCTGGCCCTCGAAGCTCTAAAGGCATTAAAGTACCTCAAACTAAGAGATTATTTAGACTTCTCACAAACTGATTGAAGGATTCACAGTGACTGGAATCTAAATTATCTCAGAAGGATGCCCATGTGAAAGGAAAAAGGAGTCTTGAAAAGCAGGGAAAGCCCTTCTGTGAAAAGAAGTTTTCYGTGAGGAATGTGTGAGGGTTGAAGGAAGTCCATGAAAGGTTTGCTGATCTAACAGCTGAACCATTCAGTAAGCAAAAACGCCAGCCTAAGTGCTAGGTAAATTCTTTATTTCTTTTCCTTTATGGACGGCTATATCTCTATAAATTGCTGTATAAACACTGTCCTCTTGGACGTGGTAAGAAAATATCCTTATTTTGTCTTCAAGTGCTCCCCCAAATTCCCRTCTAGTAGCACAGGGCTCCGAGAGGCACTTTAGCATAGCAAGGACATGGGCAATTCAGGTGGAGCTGCAGAGAACTTGTGATGATGTGTAATTGTGTTTGCGAGCAAAACAGCCAGCAGCTGAAGCACAGCTTTGGAAAAATACCCAGAGAAACAAAATCTCTCTGGGAGGTGCCTGAGAAAGTAGGAAATTGCAGCGATTTGAAATAAAAAAGGTTTTATGAAATTTAATACACTAGGCAATTCACCAAGGCAACGAGATTGACAGTTTTCCAGGAAATTAGCTTTGCTAGAAGATAGTAAATGAGTGACCCTCTTCTGATCTTTTCCATTTAGGCTGTGGGAGCTGCAGGATCACTCAATGAACAGCAGCTCCTTTATACCTTGTGTAGAAATAGAATAGCTGATCTGGCTTCATTTGCACTGTTTTTGTTGTTGTTGTTGTTGTTTTAATCTAAATATTTTTCTCTTGCTAACTCAATGAAAAACCACACAGAACGTGCCCTCTAGGGGCAGCTGAATTATGTTGTCAGCTTACATTATTGTCTTGCTTCTACATTTTTGTATTAGTTAGATAATGACTGTGGACCCAACTAGAGCCTTCCAACTCGCATGGCCTCTTGCTGACCGTGGCTATAGCCAAAGGCTCATGGTGCTCTGTGCTCCCTGTCCCACTAKGGTCGCCAAGAGCTTTTGCTTCTAATTTCAGCTAGAAGGAAGTATTTGGAGCTGGACTGCCAGTTCCCGCTCCAGGGCAAGTCACACAAGCCTGGATCACTGGACGCAGCAATGATGGAGGCACCTTCCCTACCTCCCAGTTTTGGTTGCACACATGGTGCTTGCTGGAGCACATTACGCAGTCTTTGGATTGCTGCAGCTTGCCATCTGGTCCTGGAGCTGTCACTAGCACCACACAATGAAGATGTGCATAAAACCTAAAACCATGCTGAGTTATAAACAGAAAGGACAGGACATTCACAGCTGAAGACAAGCATCACGGAGGAAACCTAAGCAGGGTGTATGAACTGAAGGCACCTCTGGTCCAGGATAGGATTTCCTTCAGTGATGCTCTCTAGACAAGCCCAGCAGTTTGTGTCATGTGGATCACAGACAGCACCAGGGTCAATTTTTCCCCCATCTGTCTGATTCCTTCCCAAGGCTGTTGAACTGTAACTTTCATCATTCTTGGAGCAGGAAAGAGCTTACCTTTGATTAGCTCTTTCAGTGGCTTCACAGCACAGCAGAACAAATAAATACTGGTGTGTGTGGAAACCTCTGAGGAAGAAAGATACAAGCACAAAGTGTGAATTTTTTTCGGCCTTACCACATTGCACATGAGAAGAAGGTGTATGTTACATGTGTGACACTTGGAGAAATAACGAAGAAGGAACTAAACTTGAACTTTCCCAATTACTTGAAAGAGAAATGTTAGGCAAACATGACCATCTCACAAACAGGCCTACTTCTTTTCCAGTCACCTGTAATTCAGAGATAACTATTTGGTCTTCCTATGTTTAAATGTTGTGTATTAGTATGTGGAGTAAAAGCAGYATAGCTAACTGGCATGTTGCAGACCATAATGCTTAAATGGCTGCTATGTTTCAGTTTTTACGCAGTACAATTGCTGTGTAACCTCAAATCTATTTATCCAATCCAACTTTTACAATAAAAGCAATAACTYGAGTTCATACTGGCAATCAGTACAGTGGCCACTGCAGAGGAAAGTCAATGTTTAAAGCCAGTGTTTCTTCAAACATTGCTTCTTCAATTAAAACCAACCCAAACAAGGTTAACTGCTTTATCTGAGGAAAGCTTAACACGCAGGTAAGAGAATGAGTTTAGAAGTGGACTAAAAGGTCATTGAAATGCTCTAAACAATTCAAATGAAGTGGAGTTCAAAATTTTCTAGAAAAGCCTTGATTTTCTAAGGTATATGGGATGCAAATTTATGGGACAATTCCCTTGGTTGTCATGTTAAAGTAATTTGACTGTGCAGTCACTTCAGAGCAACCATCCTCAATAAACAAATTTACTGCTACCYTGTGAAGTGAATATGAAATCATGTGTGTATTGAAGCAGCAAGAAAAGAACAACTCCTAAAACCCTATTTTAAAATCTGCTCCCCCCAGTAATTATTAGATGTTACATGAAGATAAAAAGCTCCTTGAATAAAAGATACAGCACTGCAAATCATTCCAATTTGTCATGAATGCTAATAGGAGCCTTTACAAAAAAATCTTCTGAAATAAAAAGTTCTGCTATAACTGTAGATGACCCACCTTGARCTAAAATAAGCCACAAAAATGGATTTTTTTTTCTTGCAGCAACTTAGATGATAAACTAAGATGATTCACCTATATCAGGGAATTGAAACACTATCTTAAATAAATTTTTCCTGGAACCAAGACTCCTGAAAAATTGTGCTATTCCATCCATAAGGGATAGGAAAAGCACAACTCTTGAAATCTGGATTCCAACAGGTCCACATTCTTTAGCCCTTGGGTTTCCAAATACGTGATGGTAACCCCAGCTCTCCCCATGGCTTCTGCCACGAAGAACCTCAGAATCACAGAACGGTTGAGGTTGGAAGGAACCTCTAGAGACTGTCTAGTCCAACCCTCCTGCTCCAGCAGGGATACCTAGAGCACACGGCACAGGTGGGTTTGCAAKATCTCCATAGAAGGAGACTCCACAACCTCTCTGGGCAGCCTGTTCCAGGGCTCTGTCACCTTCAAAATAAAAAAGTTCTTCCTCAAATGGAGATGGAACTTCTTGTGTTTTAACAGGACCTCTTGTCCTGTCACTGACCACCTCCCAGAARAGTTTGGCCCCAAATCTCAAGCAGGCCAGGTGCAGAGGGGAGCTTTGCCTGAGCCCATCAGTCTGCAGGCAAGGTGCTCACTGGCCTCTTGGCTGCTACCTCTCAAAATGRCCTGGAAAAGCTGCCTGCTTGCTCCTTTAGCGGGACTAACAAGTCAGCTCTCTTCTGTTCAGCTTCTAATTCTCTGAAAAACGAAAGAATTTGATTGCCTTTCCAGACTTTGAAATGTGGTTGAAGTTAACAAGCTCAAATTTACTGGGGAGGCAATCGGCCATCAAAATGAGAAAAGGTTTAATTTGCTTGAGGAAACCAGGCTAAAATGTGCAACTGAATCATACTGTATGTGTTAAGGGCTTTCAAATACTTGAGTGCTGACACTTGGCTCACTTTCCCTCCCTGGCCCTCCAGTGGCAGTAAAAATGCAGATGCTCAGGACGTTTGCCTGGAGGGATGCCCCAGGCTCAGCCTGGGATGTGTGCCCCTGCAGAACTCCTCCGTGCTGGCCGGCTGGGACACGGTGGCAGGTAGTCACACAGCACTGTGCTCCAGCAGCCCTCCTACCTGAGCAGCACCTACGTGCTCTTTCATCTAGCACAGATGAACGAAATTTATGCTCCTCACAGACCTCGGCATCCTAAAGGTGAGCACTTAAGTAAGAAGAGGAAGCGAYGTGTGCATCTGTTCCAGTACAATTCTAGGCAGTTTGAGAAAGTAGGGTGCTAAAAAAGCAACATCTGCTTTCTAGGAAATCAAAATGCATCAGTGTTTTGCATACACTTCAATATCAGGCAATGGAAAGTTTTGCAAATAAAGCCTTGTCTGGGTACCCACCTTTTTCATCTGGCAACTGGCAGGGAAGACATGGATGGCAGGAGCAGCTTCATATGAACAAAGCCACTGAATAATTCAGTATCCTCTACCTTGCTGTGATGAAACGGCCTTTTGCTGAGTCTCTCTTGCTGAAAAATGACCGGGAGCCACTAAGCTGTCAGGCAATACTCCATTGAAGAAGGGATTTGGGGGATTAACACTCACCAGATCAATATTGTCATATTTAAACAGCATCTGAAGATACTGTTTGATGGCTCAGAGTGCCAATTTGGGAAAATAATCGCCAGTTAGAGTTCGGACCGTGTCTTCATCTCATTTTATGACATTTCCCCATGGTCTGGCTCTTTGTGGAAACAAATCATTATTCTGGAAGCTTGTTTATGATGCTGTTCTCACAGTCTGAATCCATAATGCTGAAAATGCATTCCCAGAGATCTTATGAATGCTGTGAGAATTGATTACATAGACTCACCTATATAGAAAAACCAGAGAAGGTCAGTGTGCAGTTAAYCTCCTTATTCTTTGGCTTTTCTGCTGTCACTTCTAAAAAACATTTGAAGATTCTTCTTCCCAGACTGCATTCTTGATTTTTTTCCATCTGTTTTTTCTTCCTTCTTCCTGTAATGAGGTTAAACTTTGGAGGTGGAAGTTACGTTAAATAACATTAGTAGTTAAAAATTATATCCTTGAATATAGTTTTGAAGGTTTTATATAAAAAGTTTTTTTATACTGTTGGTTGAGAATTACTTCAGAAGTGTTTACAGGAAAGTGCACCGGGCATGTGACTTGGGGACAGACTGAAAAAGGTGCCAGTATCCAGAATGTCAACCTCTGCTCCTTGCTTGGTTGAGGAGACTGAGCAGCAGCAAAGCAAATYCTCCACCAGCGGCATGTGCTCTGGGGTCACTTGATGTGCACATGTACAGCAAAACATTAATTCCTGGGAGACCATTCCCGTGGGCATGTGCACATGGCTGCAGCTAGCCAGAGGCCTCTGAGATGCTGCACCACATCCACTAGCCTATCTCACTAGAAAAATGTACGTGATTGGCCTCGGAGCATGCAAGTCACTCCGATCCTGTGCTGATGACAGCTGTATTGGGAATTACGGGGATGTTTGAAATGAGCCCCATTTCGCTCTGATTGCACAAATGCACTGTTTCACAAATGCTTSCCACAAAATGGTCCCATTTTGAACTCCTGGGTGATGAGCTGTCTGCTAAATGGCCCAAATAGCAGCTATGTCCTCTGCCAAGCAATTGAAAACTTGGAAACACATCCCATGAATGGCATAAGCAGGTGTTGCACTTCAAGGAAAAGGTCACGGGCCCAGAGGGGCTGCCAGTTGCTACTATTAACCTAGTGTTAACCTGGTTTTCTCGTGGTCCTCTTCATGCTGCTCTTCAGACTATAAGGCAAGGTCCTTCTGGAAACTTTATCTCATGCATCCGTAGCTCCTCCTTAGAGTTTTAACTGGTCACAGGGTGGTAGAATTGAAATTGTGCCCCAACAACTAAGTTTTCTTGCCAGAACAGGAAAGAAATACTATATTCCCTCAGAACATCCCCCCACAAAACGACCTGATTAAGTGAAACCATTGCATCTTTGCCTTTTTCTAAGTAGCAGACATGCTCTTTTTTGACCGTAGTTGAACTGAAAAAACAATTGAGTCCTGAAGAGTACCTAGAGTCTTAGAGACCGTTAGCAAAGGATATTTACAGTATTTGCTCACAGCACATGCAGAGCTCTCTTCCCCCAAGTTTGGGAAGTGCTCGGCCTCCCGCTGGGTAGAACATTCAGAGAAACTTATGTTTGAGCAATGGATTTCCTATGCCTTAATTTTATTACTGTAGGGAGATTAGTTTCTGTTTATCTCATTGTCTCCACCAGAGGGAGAAATCCACTGAGCAGTAATGGGCCCTGTTTATAGGATTATGTGAGTCTCTGGCACTGTTCCTCTGAGAATCTGCAGTAAGAAATTAGTAGATTTTGGGACAAAGTGCATGCAAAGAGCTCTCCCATCTTATTTCCTTTTAGGCTTTTTGTTTGTATAGGGCATCTAGTGATCAAGACAACAGCATCTATGAATAGAAGCAAAATCGTGGGGCCTCTGGGCTGTGACCACGTTTCTGACAGTGCTCTGGACCACCCCTGGGCAGGACGGCATGGGAAGCATGCTAAGAGTAACCAAGTATAGTCTGTGCTCTACAAAAATAAATACACACACACACACATATATATATATATAAACAAAAACAACAACAACAAAAAAAGAGGAATAATGAAATTAGCTGATTTAGTCCTAGGGCAGATTGACTTTTTGCTACCAGATACTTCCTTTGCCTCTTTGGAGCTCCATCATGGAGATCCTCCCCCGCCACACTTTCCTGGAAAGCTCTCCCAGGGTTTGCTGTTCTCCCTTCAGATAATTCAGATAGTGCCTGATGCTACTAAATAGCATCAGGAAGGGGAAGAACTGGTTGCTGTTTCTGAGCTGAAAGCCATTAATTATTTCTATTTGTCTATCATGATGGAAGGTTGTCACTACTCTGTACAGAGCTGAATGTCTAATAGGCTGTTTTCTCCTTGATGCCCACTTTCTGCTCTTTTTTAAATACTAACCTCAGTGCCCCTTTTTAGAATTCAACTACTTTGCCATCAAGTAGYAAACAAACTACTACTGCGCTCTGCATGCTGATCTGCACTTGCAAGACATGTTGGTAATAAATGTTACACGCATTCTTCTGTCAAAGATATTAAATCACAGAAGAAATCTACACAAAAATAAGTGAATGAGAGATGTATTCAGAAGGTGAGGAGAAGGTCAGCTCTGAGGGAAGAAGGGTTTGGAATACTAATTTTTAGCAGTGATGGATCGGCATATTCAGTCCTGGAGCTCCATTTTTTGTGGTGTCAAGAGAAATGGATTGATAGTACTAATCTCAAGTTGCTAGCATGATTTATAGACACACACAAAYGTCACGCAAGGCTGATGGGAGAGGGAAACTGGTATAAGCCTGTGTGAATACATTTAATATACTTTGTATGGCAGGTGTTAAATTTTATTCCTAGCAAAATGAAGGAGATAAGCAGTGCAAATTTTAGGCAAACAAAACCTGAATAGGAATGGATGACTCCAGAGCAGTTGGGCACTTCACTGCTTCCTATTTCAGCAACGGGAACACTGGCAGTGGGAACAGAGGCACAGGATGCTTGCAAAACCAAGGCAGCCTTGCACTCCTGCAGTGCAGGATAAGCATCCCTCACCTTTCATCCTGGCCAGATTCTGGAAATCCTGTGTTGAGACATGCAAGTGTGCACTCAAGTTCTGCTGGCAGGATCTTAGTAGGATTTCTATTTTGATCAGAAAATTAGAAAATAGAAGAAAAGGAAAATCAAGACAGGACCAAAGAAAAGAGAGGGAGTAGGTGTAGTAATGGAGCCTAACAATGACAGAAAGAGTTAAGTGAATAGCATATGCACGTAAGCATGGAAGGAAGAGTTAATGACATTCTTTGCACAAATACATGACTGCTCGAGAAGGGCAGTCTCCAGGAATATTTCAGAATATGTGTGTTCTGAAAAATACAATGCTTTCCTCTTCAGCACAAAAACAAGGGTACATTTTGCCTTAATGCTACTATCTCACAAGTAGTTTGACGCAACTAGCTCTAAAAGCAGCTCAAGTTTGCTTACATCAGATATTGCAAAATAGGGATTTTAATCTTCTCTCCTAAGTGATTCCCACCTCCTCTGCTATTAGAAGACCCGGTCTATCAGAAACATTTTCCAAATGATTCTCTTTGTCTTCTTCCATTGTTCATTTTCTCATACTCACCTGTTTATTGGTTTTGAGTGCATCTCCATACTAGGACATCAATTAATTGCCTGTGCAGCACTCTTCATTCTGGCGACACTTCCCATCCATTTTATATGACGAGTCCTGCAGTTAACATTTGGAGAACACAGGGTAAATTATTAGGAATTACGCATAAATGCAGTCTTGTTTGGTTTGGGGTTTGCTTTTGTTGTTGTTGCTATAATAAGGAGGTAAATACAACCATTCAAACAAATAGATGGTTGTCACTGAGTTCACAGAAAAGGCAGAGTAATGACTGGCAAAACTAAGTCAGAGTCAGTTCTGCAAAAGTTTCTAAAATGGGAACAACTGGGCTGCAAACTAAACCAAGTATTAATACATCATTTCATTTCTTGAGTTACATTTCTAAACAAAATTCCTGGGATATATGTTTTGAAATATATAATAAGATATTAAGACATGTTTGACTTCATTTTGTTTTGCGTATAAATCAGGTATAAATTAAATGCCATTGCTTTTTAAATTGTTTTAAACAGGCAGATTTCACCTTTGCAGGAATGCTCACTTCTTTCTCTCTTTAAGTTGCAGCAGGTACATTTCTGAAGGTATGTTCTTSAACTATCATACTCTATCAACAGAATTAGGAGATAATTCTCATCTATAGCTCAGTTAGTCATTTCAAAATTATGCCAAACAATCTCATTTTTGTCATTATGCAATCACATGCRGTTCTTAAAAGTTCCTCTTTATACTTTAGGGCATTTTCAGCATATGAGGGAAACAAATCACACAATCTAGGGAGACAAAGAGGCAGCTGGGAACCATAAACATTGCACTCTTATAGTAGCTGAATTACTGACCCATTTTCAAGCCCTAGGCAAGTCACAGAAGTTTTTACATTTCATTTGTCATTATTAATGGTCTTTCTTTGTCATGTAAGGGAGCAGAAAGGAGAAAAATTGTTTTACTTGCTCTTTGAAAAATTTTCAAACCATTTCTGTTTGCTGTGCTTGCCCATGCTTGGTGGGCCTGGCTTCTTATCCACATTCCACTGAATCTTAGCCAGCTTCTGAAATAAATGTGATATCTTGATAAGAAATGGCTCCTCCACTACATTACTGTTATAGGGTCAGTTTTCACTTAAAACAAAGACTACTTTAATTTTACCCTGAGGGAGCCCAGAGCATATGTGAGAGCCTATGGATAGTGCTTGCTCTGTGTGATGGGATCCTCTGCTCTGGCACCTCCAGCCCGGACATCTGAATCTGTTCGCCAGATACATACTTTAAATGCCACATGGAATTAATGTCACAAACTCTTCTAAACATAGCTAATCTGATTCACAGGAATAGTTGAAATAATTTAGGAATAGGGACTTGACCCTGATCTCTCACATGTTAGGGTAAGACCCAGAGCCCTGGGCAGTTGACTCTTGTTGGAGAGGAACAGTCTTCTTAATGTTCCCCTCAGAAAACCACCCTGGAATTGAGAAAACTAATAAGAGTTTAATCAAAATGGGTACATTCCTATGAACAGTTCTGACATTTTCTCCTCTACTCAAAAAAAAAAAAAAAAAAAAAAAAAAAAAAGGACTGGATCTAACACATTTTCACTTCTCTGCCTTTCCCTTCCCTTCTTCAGGGCTCTAGGCTCTAACATTCCCAGTTGTTACATACACAGAATTGCAAAATTATTCCAGAAGCTCCAGCCATGATCCCACTGAGCTGGATAATTACAATATGGAGGTAAGTGTTCATATTTACCTTGTGTCAAGCAGCATAAGGGAGTACTACTTTATTTTCCTGCACTGAATACAGCCTAAGATTGCAATCTCCAGTGGTAGATATTGTGAGCTCCTCAAGAACTGTGCTTAAAACACTGTTCTTCAAGTCCTCCCTGTTGATTAGTTATATTCGATGAAAGCTGGCTGAATAAATCCCCAGAAAACTTCAGGTATGTCATCTTCTCATGCACTTAAAAATGCAGCGGAAATGCAGACAGTACATAAAAGGCATTGATTTGCTTTCAGACAACACCAATACTGTGACCTTTTTAGAAATACAGAAGCTTTACAAACAAGTGTCCAAAGCATTAGATGTAGTTTTATCTTTCTAAACATAGACTACAYACTATTGCTTATAATAGTATGCAAGTTATACATTTACTTATTAATTTAAAGATTCAGTTTACATTTAATACAAAAAAGAACCCCCCACAAAAGGAAAAATTCCTCTACATACAGGTTCTATATGCACATGTGTAAGTGTGCACATATATAAACCCATGAGATCCCCAGGTTTATCTTGTTTACAGTTTATCTAATCTAACAGGCTCTCTCTAAATCAAGCCCAGCCTTTCCTGCACTCTGCTCTGTGTATAATTTAGGCCTTGCCTCCCAGCATATCTGTTTTGCATGAAAATGAGTGTCTGATGCTGTGCTCCTTCAAAGCTTGTCTGCTGCCTATGTAAATGTGATCGTACTTGCCTGAAGTCTCCAGGTCCTCTCTGCAAAGGTGACTGCAGAAGTTTCCACGTATCAGGTACCCACACCATCCACCTGAGTAAAAGACAAATGATGGGCTTTAGATTTTGTCAGAATTTGGGATTCACTGGAAACACTAATCCTTGCAAATTTGTTTTCTTTATGAATGAGGGAGAAAAGCTGAAATGTTAAAATCTTCTGCTGAGTGAAATATATCTAAAAATCTTACAGACTGACATAACATGACATTTATATATTCCATTACCTTTCAGAATACTTTTAAAGTACATTTGCCGCAGAATAGGGGTTGAACTACAAAAGTAAAATATAGTCTTTCAGAGCGATTCTCATTTGATCAAGACAAGAGAAGTGCTGACAGTATCACCCAGGTGTTTTCAATATCCTAGTGCTAGCTTGGAATGATTTTCCTAATAAATAGAAAAGTATATTCTATAATAAAACTGATAAGATTTTTAGATATATTTCACTCAGCAGAAGATTTTAACATTTCAGCTTTTCTCCCTCATTCATAAAGAAAACAAATTTTCACAGCGTAATTTGACAAGTTCTTACAAAGCCTATCATGCAGTATT
The DNA here is from genome assembly GCF_003342845.1 of Nothoprocta perdicaria. NCBI lineage: Eukaryota > Metazoa > Chordata > Aves > Tinamiformes > Tinamidae > Nothoprocta > Nothoprocta perdicaria. The sequence continues at coordinate 7,550,682 of NW_020455754.1, forward strand.
AATAACACAGCTCAAAATTTAAAAATATTCACACTAATATAAATGAACAGGCACAAGAGTATTTTCATATTGAAACACTTATTTCAGCCTTTCYAAAGCAGCCCACAATTTACTTAGAGAAGTTTTCAGGGGTGGGGGAGAATTTCATCAAAATCAATAGAATCGAGCGAGGCACAAAACCCTCTGGCTTTCATCAAAACATAATTACCTAGYAGATAGCTGTTTTAACCACAAGTTTCTAAGTAAAGGTGGTTTCTTCCGAGAATTTCATTATTTTAACTGCTCTATATCCATTTGTGAGCTGAAGGATTCACAATGGGTATGCCCAACTATTCAGCAAGAATTATCCAAGGAGAGGATCCAGAACAGAGTGAGTCTGCAGACTGGCAGGAGGGTTTGGCAAGAAACAGCAGAGGAAAAGAAAGAATATAGAAATATCTTAATTTCCTTGTGTTTAGAGCCTTCTTTTCACCACTTTTTATAGTTAATCTCAGAAGTCTATCTGCAATAAAAACTTACATCAACTTACTGTTTATAACATCAAATCTATTATTCCTGTGAACACGGAATCTCTAAATATTTGACTATTTTCACACCTTCCTTTCATATGTAGATGCACTAAGAGGAAATCTTCCATAGCTCATATTTTAAAAATGTCAAGAGCACTTTTAAAATGCCTACTTTTCAATATAAGTGTGTTTAATCTCTGAAGAAAGAATTGTCAAATGGATGGTCTCAGCGTACAGAATGTGATGGCAATCTAAAAACGTTCAAAATGTCATACAACAGATTCAGATGGGCCTTGAAATACTTCAGGGCTCTTAACATTATTGTGATTGTCATCAGAGAAAGATATGATGTCTCACAAAGCTCAATCTACATACTTGTCCTGGAAGGACTGACGCAAATATAGCATTTTTTCCTGAAAAAAAGAAAAAAAAAAAAARARWAAAAAAAAAAAAGGCGAAAGCACCCCATGGTCCATGGGCCTGTGTCAGTTGGTACTGTGCAGCACCTAGGGCCCCAAATCACTATGATTTCTATAGAAGTTTCTAATTTCTCTGTACCTTTTTCTATAAACCTATATAATATAACTCTGGGAAAGAGGAACAAGCACTTTGCAAGACTAGACCATTCATATCGACAAAGCACTTCAGAGTCTCATGGGAAACTTTGCAGTGATGTGAGAGATGATGTGCTCGGGAAAATGAGCTTTTTCCCTATGGAGAACAGTCTTTTTAGCACTACGAAATATTATTTATAGTGCATTGTAGAACACTTTTGAAAGAATACCAGGGAAAACGCATAGACCCTGATTCTCGTATCTTGAAGATAAAATCAGGTCCTGTGCACTTCATCTGAAAAAAGCTACTCAGCACAGAGTGTGAACTGTTCTCTCCCCATGTGAAGTCACACTTAGGTCTGTGACTAGACTCCTCAGGCAGGGGAAAGATGTGCAGATTATGGCCCTGAGCTCCAGTTTGAATCTTTTTTCCAGTCAAGCAGTATTGGATCATTAGCTGACCACTAGGTATCTTGTAAACCTTGTAKCTTCACAAATATGAGCTTATTCTCTAGGTTTCCTTTAGCTTGAAGGTACAKGCGATGCTATCAACCTGATCACTTACCTTTACAGTTCCAGGGACCCAATAAAACTGTCAGTAGATATGGGACACACACAAAGTACTGTCTTACACCTTCCCTTTCAGTTCTYCTGTTTTGTATTAAATCACTTGTAAAGGATCTCATGTAAGATCAGGCATTTCAAAACATGATGATTTTCAACCAGAAGAAAGAAAATGTAGCATCTTACAATGAGATGAAGGGCCACTAAGATGATCTGSAGGGTTTGGGACTATCTGTAGGACTACCAAAAGGTTTAGGAGACTTACCAGCTGACCCTTTAGCAATGCAAAGGTGATCTCCAAGGTTTGCAGCCAGCAGCCTGCAAACTTTCAGTTTTATTCCTGGAACTTTTAGCAATTCCTCATTTTGTCCCTCAAGCATAACTCCTAAATGACTTCTAGAGATTGATTAGTGCTAGAAGACTCTCCAGTACCAACTCACTATGTACAGTGTCCCCCAAGGAAATGGCAAGACAGATTTAAGTAGAAGTTCTCAGTGCTGCAAAAAATCTATGGGTAGAGACATTCTCTTCTGTTATTGGCAACACAAAGTTAGGAACCAAGGCTCTGAATAGCCTTTAAGATTCTGAGTCTCATGAGTATCAGGGAGATTTAGACACCTAGTTGCCATAAAAATCTGGGCTGTGGATTCTGCTTCCTTTCTCTTYTGGGATGATTGAATCATTTCAAACAGCAGAATAGAGAATAATGAATAACAATGTAGGAGTAATCTGGTTTACACAGTGTTATCTTGGAAACAGCAGTGGTAAAGAGCCATTCTTCAAAAATTAGTGGTAACAGGGTCCCGCAGGGTAATGCTGGCAAGGGCAGACGAGCACACGTTAAAGCAAAGCTGGCTGGAGAGCAGCTCTGCTGTAGAGAACCTGGGGGTCTCTGTGCAGTCTGAACACGAGCCAGTGTGTGCCTGGTGGCAGCTGCATCCCAGGCACTACTGAGCGTAGCCAGTAGATTGTGATTATCCCTCAAGAGTCAGCACTCATTAGGTCACTTCCAGRGACTGCATCTGCTCCTCGATTCGCAGTACAGGAGAAACACCAATAAACTGGAGCAAGTTCAGCAAAATTAGTCAAAACGTTTGGGTCTGTAGGATTTGCGCCATGARGAGACACTGAGGGAAATGGCCTGGTTCATCCTGGATAAGAGAAGGTTTTGTGGGACCTCACAGAACTCCCTCCCCAATACCTTGGATAAGCCACCAAGAAGATGAAATCAAGCTCTTCAAAGAGGTGGAAGACATGAGGCAATGTGTGTAAGCTGAAACAAGAGAAGATCACATTGGATCAAAGGAGAAACTTTTTTACCAAGAGGACAGTCAGGTTGTGGAGCAAGTTGCCCAAGTAGGTTGTGCCATCCCCATTCTTGTGGGGTTTGAAGATCCAGATGAGTGAAGTCCCAACTTCTGCTGTCTCTATAGCTGACCCTGCACTGAGCAGGAGGTTGGAGTAAAACAGATAGGCTTCAGGTTACTTTAGTCTATGATCCTATGGTCCTATTTCTTTCCAGGCTCCTTGTTGTTTTTTCTCTTCTCCTTTCTCTTCTCATCTTTTTTTCTTCTTTTCCTTCTTTCTTTCCTATTGTCTTTCTGTCTTCCCTCTTCTTTGTCTCTTCCTTTATGCAGTGTGTTCTGTTAATTTCCCTGTCTAAAGTTCATTTTACCCTTCCTTTTTCTTTCATCCCTAGTGTTTCTTGGTTTAGTTTTCTAAAACATTTATTGTTTGAAGGTTGTTTTCTCCTCCTCCATTTTACTCCATTCCTTCCACCTTCCACACTTCACCAGGTTTTTCTTGTTTCAAGCAACACTGACCTGAACCCTGAAAAATAAAATTGAAAAATAAGACATGAGGCTTTTTAGTTCTCTTTACCTTACTTAATCTACTTATGATGCTCTTTCAGATTTAATATTATTGCTAGTTTAAATACAGCTCGCTGTACTGGAAGAACAATAACTTGACTTGGAGTTGAGTCATTTCTCTCTGTGGCAGCGATTTGTTTTATCAAAAGCAGTTTAGAACATGCTCAGATGTTCATCAATAAGAGATATATTTAGCATTTAGTACAATCAGGGCAAATAAATAGAGCTGTGAGCCAGCTCAGATCTGATTGTGTGCACTGGCAAGTGAGCAGAGGTAATGAAGAGGTCTTGGCCAGGCGTACTGGACAGAGGGTGCTAAACCAGGCTCCCCAGGAAAGAGATGGACTAAGCTACATGTGTGCACAGCTGGTTAATACTGGGAGAGAACAAAGAGAGCTGCCCTGCAGCAGCTATGCCTTAGCCTGTTGGCAGTGGCAAAAGAAAATGCCCCAAGAGCATTTTTCTGCAATCTGAAATGAGGAGGTCTCAACTTTCACTCCCTCAACCGTTTGCAGGTGTTTGTGTGGGAAAGCTCCTCATAGTCACAGAATCCTTAAGGTTGGAAGGGACCTTTAGAGATCATCTAGCCCAACCTTATGAGGATATTATTATCAAATTACATTATCCTCGGTTCATCTTCACTCTCAGCAATGGGAATAAGGCTCCCAGTTGTCAAAGTATCTGAGTCCTGGCAGGGGGGAACCAAACTGGCAGAGCTGCTAAAATCCCAATCACCAGGTCATACAGGAAGGGGAGGCCRGTTACCTCTACCCTGCACGGGGCACCTCTTCTCACTGTTCCGGGACCATGTCCTGTTCCATTCCCTTTAGGCCTCACAGGGCATGGATGAGTTATTACACCTCAGTTTGCAGTTCTACCTGGCATCAACTTTCTGCTTTTGACTCGGCTGCAAACTACTAAGATGTTTTTGAAGTGTGTACTGCAACCTGATTTTTTTTAATAAATGGATCCACAGTTTGTTTGGCATGTCTAGGATTTATTAGGGTATTCATAGGCTATGATAAATTACCTGACATTTTTTTTCAGCACTACTGTGTCTAGAGCTTTCTTTCTAACATCATAGCAGAAGACAGTCAAAAGTAGAGGGTCGTCCCTGGCTGCATTTATCTAATCCAAAATACAGCTTTTAGAGATAGTCTAATGAAAAAAAGAGCAGAAAGAGAGCATCATCTGACAGCATATTAATGCTCCAAATTATGCACATCTTTCTTGACATAGATGGTTTCATTAGTTCCAAGTCAAATTGTATTGATTCTCAATGTTACCCAAAGACAGGCGATCACTGTAATCCAGCTTGCAGAGAAAGCAGAACAGAAGAGAATTTAAACTCTTGACAAGTGTATTTGCCAAACAATCATGCTAATGAGCAGTAGGATAATACTTGTACTGGAGCCAAGGAAATTGAAACACACATAGGTAATTTAAAGATGCCATTTTGGAAAGTAGACGCATGAAAAAAATTGCTATTTCAGTTTCAATCAGGTACATTATGATTATRTAAACAGTTTGAAATTAAATGCTGCCCTCCTGGTAATATACTAAGATATCGCTGCCTTTCAATGGGAAATAGAGTGTTTATATAGTTTTCCAATAAGAGTAAAACTTCTCAAATAAACTTCATTATCTTTACAGGCAAATATACTTCCATACCAATCTTAAATGAAGATACTTCCATACCAATCTTAAATGAAGATATGTTTAGTTAAGATATTCTTTTAACATTTTTTATATATATTTAATCTCTATTTTATATAGACGCTAAATAAATTCTGTGTCCCATTTATAATTTTTATTGACAAATTCAGTTCTCATATAAGAAGCTGAAAACTTTCTACCATCTCCAATAATCCAATGCATCACTGCATTTCTCTGAATGCATTAAGACCCATCTCTATGAACCCTTCTATCTCATCAGTGCATACATCTCTGATAGGCACTACGTAGACTCTAGGATATGCAGTTTGTTTGTTTGTTTGTTTGTTTATTTCCAATAGAGAAAAATCCTTCCTCAAATACCTAGGTGAGGAACAGAAGCCAAATGGTGCAAGCTGAAAAATAATATCGATGAGCCATATCAGAGAAAAAAGATGAAACTAGTTAAGTCTCTCATGGGTCAGATAAGCGAGATGAGGTCTCCAGAGAAACATGTATACTGCAAAGAAAAGAAGAAACTGTAGTGGAGTATCAGTATTGTAATAACATGCAGAAAGCCATAGAGGGATGCTGGATAATCTGATTCTTCCTGTGTAAGTCAAAGCCCTGTAGTTCCAAAGTGTTTTGCATTCCCTCCTGACTCAGGCAGTCTGAATCATTCTGTACCGTGCTTGCAATGTCAAAACATTTTCTGCTGTGACCATCCTTTCATCTTCCCCCATGTAAATCAGAGCCACTTCATCACGACAGACGCATTCAGGGTCTCACTCATTACCAGAATCAACAGTGACAAAAACCTCACGGAAAGACATCTCAGTGGATACAGAATCAGTCATGGAATAGCTAGGCCTGGAAGGGACCTCTGGAGATCATCTGGCCCAACACTCTGCTCAAGAAGGGTCACCKAGAGCAGTTTGCCCAGGTCATACACCCACTCTGCCAGACAAGAGGGAGCAAGGGAGGGATTTTTAGCATCGGGGTCTCATTGCCCTTGCTGTTTACCTTTTGGCTACYTTCTCCAAGCACAGCCTAGAAACAGTTAACTCTAAAGATTGTTCCTAAAGGCAGTATGGAAGAGGCTGTGTGAAATTAGGGCCAAAATTCATCTGTTTAATCATCTTGTTGCTAAACCTTATTACTGACCTTCCCTCTGCAGACAGTTGTGGAAAGTAGGATCTTCCAGTTCTAACTTCCTATTTTGTGCTATAGTTTAGGACAAATCACTTTCTGGAGGGCCCCCTTTCTACCACTCAGCAAACAAGCAGCCTGAAAAGTCAGTATAGGCTCAGTTGCAGTTTTGATTGACTAAAGTCATGTAATTCAGCTCACCTCCTGAAGTGGCCAGTGTCTGCGCGGTCTGCACAGGTTGTCAGCTGCTCCAGGCCCAGAGGTACGTTTACAATGTATTTGCTTCTGTGTTCATGAAATCATGTGTTGAAGGATATCCTGGGGATTTTAGATATCATGCACAACCATGGAAAACCTGTCTGTGAAGAGTCCAGATAATTGCAAAATGACTTACAATACAGCACTGAAAATCTGCTGCAGATACTGCTATTATTATAGTGCAGCTCACTCCACCAACCTGGAGGGAGGGAAAATATATAAAATATATCCATGCTTTTGATGGTGTGTTGAATTTTATACTGAATCCTTATAAAGGCAAGGACTCACATGCTAGGCACAGCTGTGAARCAACCAAACCTTTGTAAGGAGGAAGACAAACCAAATCAATGGTCTATAATTAAAACTCACTAATTTCCAAGCAAAGGTAGTAATTGTTTTCTAGCACTTGGACTAACATATTCAATGCAGGATGACTTAACATTTCTGCTTACCAATTCTGCAGTCTCGTCTTTGCATCCCTATGGGCCAGAGATAGTTGGTACTGCAAAGTTCTGAAAGGTATAAAACAGTGGGTTTGAACCAGCATTTCATGCAGCTGAGGAGCTCCACAGCCTGCCCCYACGGTGTCCAAGAGACGAATCAGGTAAACAAAAAAAACTCCAACAGGCAGGAGAGCAGATCCCAATGACAGCACTTCTGAAAGATTTTGCTTCTATGTTGGCCACTCACAAACTGTAAAAAGGGTGAAAATACTGAAACGACATAACCTGATAGTTGCAAGTGGAAATTAAGTTCAGTTTTGTGACTGCTGAAAAAAAAATAGTGGAGCTACTTGTCAAGAGTTATGATAAATCTTATACCACCTGAAGCCCTTCCACTGAAGTAGAATGGCTTTCTAGTAGAGCATCTATAGTGAACAATGTAACATCTTTCTGGCAACCTCTGAGCTTCACCCCATGGTGGGCTRCCTGGAAACTTTAGCAGGCAGAGCAGAGGTCCTGGATGCCAAGCAGATAGGCCAGTGCAGCACTAAGTCTTAGCTAACCAGGAGAATTAGTTAGTCTGGGACAGTGAGGCATTAGCATAGCTGTATTGCTTCCACTTCCATAGCTGTCTTATGTGAAGCTAGACAAGGAATCTCTTTCTCTTTAGAGAAAAAATGTTTTGCTYAGAATATCCTTAGATGCAATTCTACATGAGCAAGCATTCAGATTAGACCATTACAATGGTCTGTGTTTCTTTAAACTACATCCTCTGTAAGCATGACCTACAGAGGACTTATCYATTTGCTGTACTCTAGGTTACCTCCACTATGCTCTGGCTCTTTTGATGAATGTGTCCAATTTTCCCAAAAATGTAAAATTGTTCACCATTTACTGACCCAATGTGACAGTAATGGGTGCTCTCACAAAGGCTTTGGGAAACATGCAGGTGCTTGAATTTAACTCGTCTTCAATGTGTGCTCTTTCACCCTTAATGGGCGACGTGCCGCAGCGCTGTTATGTCAGCTAAGGAAGGGACTCCGTAACGTAAACGTGGTGAGAGAAATGCCACAAGTCTCTGAAGGGCACATTTAGGGCTGAAAAATACTGCATCATGACTAGTAGTGGGACTCACAGTGCAGAACCATTCACRTAGGTTAACGCTGCCAAGTGTATTACTCAGCATTAAAGTGCACTTCCAAGGGCAGCCTGCAGCACATGTCTTCCTTCCAGTGAAAACCAGAAAGCAAYGGCAAAGTGTGCATTATAATGGAAAATACCAAGCATTCAGCATTACTTTCAAAAGCAAAATATATATTTATTTTCCATCTCACTTTAAAAATGTTTCCAATTATGCGCAAGGCTGAGTTAGCCTTTGCTTGCTGGGTGTGCTCTCCTATCCTGATGGGGACAGTTAGCATAGAGAAAACTAAAAAAAGCTCAGAGAAATAAACTGAATTATATTTTCCACAGTCCTGGCCTTTCTTGGCCCCTCTGTCYACCACTTAATCATAGTCATAGTGACACAGTTCCAGGAGTGATGTTAGGCAAAAAGACATATTGTCCTTCTGTAGTTCTACTCTTAAGGCTGATCAGCACTRGAGCATAGGAGGATTGCAAAGAGTCAACAAGCGAGAAGAGGTGCAAGTGGGTGCTGATGAGCTCATCACATGTCACGTCCACACATTAAGTCATCTGATATGTTTTGACAGCCCCTTTACCTTCCCCTTATAGAGATCATGACCAGTTTGGCTGCTTTGTTGCCTTTTCTTAGTAAGTAATTCAATCCATTTTGATTGAATCCTAGCAGTAGAACTGAGTCTAAGCTGAGCAGACCYCAAGTCATAGGAGTAAAGAACAATTTGGTCATTAGTTTTGAAGTGTTCACTCACCTCAGTCATGACGTTGCAGACAGTGGCRGAATTTGGTAAAACAACCAAACAAAAAAAACAAGAAATTGAAATATTAATGAGGAAAAAGGGGGAAAAAGCAAACAAAACATTAGCAGAGTTAGAGAAAGTGTTTGATCCTATACAAATTCTTCACAAATGTTTGCATACCACTGTGCTCTGAAACAATTAATCCTGATTCCCACCTGGCAGCAAACTGATTCCTGTCCTGTCCCTACCTGCAATGCCAGCAGTAGTTCACAAACAAATTCACATTCTTTTGAATTAAAATGCAGTGAATCTCTTTCAGATGAATCCTTAATGAAGGAAGAAATAGGTCAAAAGGGCACCTCTCGCTCCCCAATGCAATAAAATCTTTTACTTGGTTCAGCACGATGCCTCTGCGCAATGCTGAAATAAATCAGCAGAGAGCTTCCCTGGGACACGCTTTATATGTGAGATAATTTCAACAGAGCTGAAAGTTATCACAAGAGACCTGCTTCTGTTTTTTTCTATACTTCTTGTGATATGGTCCATACCTCTAACATTTGAAATGAATGCACACTAGTAAAACAAGACATCCTCAGAGCTCTACAGGTCTGATATGGTTCAGTTCAMAGTGTCTGGACTCTGTGGGAGCCGACCTTGATTCTTTACTTACTGCTGCTATTCCTAGAAGCAGCCTGTGCCTGTTACAGCAATATATTTTCCATAAAAGTTTATGAAACTAAAACAGAGAAATTTAGAGAGGGAAAGAGTAAAAGAAGCAGGATCTAAGACAGTTTTAATCCTGAAGCAAAACCAACTTTTCTGTGAGATCAGGTTACTGTCTATAGGGGACTGATTTGCACCTTCCTTGGAAATAATTGGCACTTGTTTCTATTAGGATTTTGGAGGAGATGCTCAGCCATGAGGCCTCTTTCTTTTTGTTCCTGGATGGTAAAAATAGGCAGGCCTGGGTTAGCAGCCAGGGACAGTCCAGCTAAAGAATCAAACAGACAAGAGGAGGTTCTTTGTTCATTGACAATAGATCCATGGAATGACTTGCCAAAGGATGCTGGGAATGTAAAAAGTTTGCATAAACTTGAAGGGGACCGAGGTGGATACTCAAAGGCGAGAGAGCAAGAGCCACTGAGTAGCCAAAATACATGAGGCTGACAAAATCCCCTGAGCTCTCTCTCAGCTTTTGCATTTCTACGATTCCAGACAGCTAAACTTTCTGAATCTTCAAGAGGACACCCTTGTGCTTTGAAGCTTTTTTGTTTTAGCATGATTCAGTAAGGTACTGAACATTCATAAAGAGCTAACTGATCTTTCATGACAAAGCAGTTGTCTTTGCAAAATATTTTTTTTTGATCAGAGAGCGTGTTTGCAGAATGTTTGTCACTGAAGAAATGAGTTTATAAGAATGATTTTTTTTTAAGTATCTGATATGAATCTTGCAGGTACTAATTAACTCTTTCAAATAGTATGGGCTTCAAAAAGATTTTCAAAACAAAAATAGCTACCAATGTACCATCAGATTCAAGAATCCTCARATCTATCATCAATCCAGTTTTCCAACCTCAATGAAAATTTCTTGTGCACTCTGAATTAATCCCCTTTCTCAAGATAAAGAGGGGAAAAAAGAAAGCTTGTTATCAATAAGTGCAATTAAAATACTACTTTGGGTTTCAGGGAAAAAAATACTTAGTTTTAAAAAGGTGCAGAGCCTGTAGTTGTCTAATTCCATATGATTCTTTTTCCAAGTATTTGCTGACAGAGAAAACAGAAAGTAAAAAGCAGCAGAAATGTGGGGAAGAAAAATCTTTCTTCTTTTTTCTTTTCTCTTTTTTTTTTAAATCAATATCATTTTGTAGAAGCTTTTGGACTGAGGACTTTTTTGGTCTGGCTTGCCACCCTCTGAYAAACACAAGCGCCTTGCAGCTAGTSTCACATTCTGTATTTCAGATTCCCAGCTCTCTAAAACCCACATTTGTGATTCAGTAAATGCATCTGCTCTGGGAACTGATAGGAGTAGCTAGAACCTCTTTTCTTACCCTATAATCTAATGCACTTAGCTAGCCAATGAATATGTGTGAAAGGAGGGGCTTTCTGGCTAAGGGACTCCTCGCTGGGGAGCAGCTGCTACGACAGCGAAACCTTCGCTGAAGCCAGGCAAACACAGCACATCTCTCAGTGGCTTTGTGTATTTAGGACTGGCAACACAATTCTCCCTCTCTCGCTGCTATAGGCGAGCAAATTAGCACTGAGAAACTTAGAGAAGAGAGGATCTCAGTTGCGAGACCTTTCACAGAACCAGTAATGGCCTGGATCAGCAATACCTCCTGGTTCAATCCCCTTGCTCTACAGGAACATTTTAGGAGATTCTTAAACAGCACYGAGGATTACTTAACCTTCCTGTGTGGGCCCAGACGGAGCCATCTGTTCCTGCCCATGGCTTTGGTCTACTCTCTGATCTTTGTTGTTGGTGTGGTAGGAAACTTCCTAGTTTGCCTGGTAATCATCAAGCACCGGAACATGAAGACCCCAACTAACTACTACCTCTTCAGCCTYGCTGTCTCAGACTTGCTGGTGTTGCTTTTCGGGATGCCCCTTGAAGTCTACGAGATGTGGAGCAACTACCCCTTTCTGTTTGGGCTCGTGGGCTGCTATTTCAAGACAGCACTCTTCGAGACGGTCTGCTTTGCCTCCATCCTCAGCGTGACCACAGTCAGCGTGGAGAGATACGTTGCCATCCTCCACCCACTCCGCGCCAAGCTAGAGAGCACTCGCAAGCGCGCGCTAAGGACCATCGTTGTGCTGTGGGTGCTGTCTGTCCTCTTTGCTCTCCCCAACACAAGCACCCATGGCATCATGTTGCAGTATTTCCCAAATGGCAGCCTGGTACCTGGCTCTGCTACCTGCACTGTGGTCAGGCCCATGTGGATCTACAACTGTATTGTCCAGATTACTTCCTTTCTCTTCTATGTTCTGCCTATGGGGATCATAAGTGTGCTGTACTATCTGATGGGGCTAAGAGTAAGTCCTACTCCAACTGTGCTCAGTGTTTCTCTAGCTCCTTCTTGCATGTGTGTGAGTATGTGTGTGTGTCTGCRTGTCTCTGAACTGTTTTGATATTTTTCTTGCTCACCTCTCTTCCCAAAAAACACATTCAAATCCACCCCCTGAAAGTAGTGGATTAAACTGTTTTGTTGGTGTAATCTCACTCTAAAAATGTAGCTATGTTGGGGAGTAATCTACTTTTTTTTTTTTAAATTACCATCACTGCTGCTGATATTTCAACATGCCTTTAACATCCAAGTCTGTGTACTGATTCCAGCCTCCTAGAGATTTACACCTTCTCAGTAGGGACTAGAAGGAAACGGAACAAAAGGAAAATGTGAAAAGAATGAAAAAGAGTAAGRTAGTGATTAAATTATGTATTACCTGTTTTGCCTTATGACTGTTGAATTTCTATTTCATTCATTCTCCTTCCCTGTGATAATATTCAGTGGCTAAAACTTACAAAGCTGTCATAAACTGAAATCCTTTCTTATTGCTGCAGCAAGCAATTCCAGCAATCCTTTCTTTTATGTAAGTATGGCACAGTTTCAGCATAGATTAAGRGTACCTTGGAATTCCTGTGCATGCTCTCTTCAGAAAGTGGACGAGTGTCACGAAGTGTCATCTTTTAAATACAGAGATTAAAACAAACACTATCATAGTACTATAAAGCTATGCAGCATGGCACTGAAATGCACTGCTAGTCATAAYGACTTGCTGATTTGCTCCTTTTCTTATATGTATTTGGAAAATATAAATCCTAAGCTCACTATAGTGAATATAAGTTTGCATTTAGAAAGTTGTGTAGCAAGGATGCTCATGCTTCTTTGCTCATGTAGCAAGGAAGGGATGCAATACATGTGTAGACACAGATACTACTGGATCTGTGCTACTGTCTATATTATTTTGTGGAACTGGCAGTATGCAGCGTTATCTGAAATGATATAGAAGCAGTATTTCCAGACCCAGGAAAAAAAAACAAGGATTAACTGCCAGATATCTTAGCACACATCAGAGCTTTGAAAAAATGAATGGGTTAAATTCTTGTAAAGCTACAGTTCAGGCGCAGTTGTGGGTTCTTTGCAAAGTTTCAGTGAAAATTTTGAAAAATAATACCAGATGGGAGGGGAAAGTAGTGAAAAGAGTAGRTGCTAAAAAAGAAAAAGAAAGCCCAGAAGTAGTAAAGAGAAGCCTTGAGGACCACAACAACTTCTGTTTGAGCCAACAGATAATCCTAATCCCCGTTCTCACCAAGAAACTGGGTCCCAACTGCTCCTTATGGGTTACTAGACAGTCACAGTTTAATTTTCCTGTCCTAAGGGCTGCAGTGTATCTTGGCATATGTAGTCATCTGAGACTTCCAAATTTTGAACTGCACCTATCCTTGGTATAGCTCCTTTGCACTAGGCTGGAGTGCAAGGASCACTCCAGGAGCAAGGAGTTCAACTTCATTTTGCAATTGAAAGTATGGGTGGATGGTATATACAGATACACACCAAYTCCAGCACACATTTTATGTAACTAAAACTGATGAAATCTCTGAAACTTTAGCTATTCCCTGAGTCTCCTGAATGCCATGTGTGGCTCATGGGTTTACGGGGAAAAGCTCAGAATTGATCCAAAGGCTGAGCAACAGCTCTAGTTCTGCAGAGGCACAATCCTTCCCTTAAAGACCAAATTWTGCACTTTCTGCCTGTAGTTTCTCCTCAAGTTTTGCCCAATGCTCATGCCTGCCTCAAAATGCAATACAAMAAGAAGTATGCGTGACATGTTAAGCCACTACGACAGTTCAGCAAACACCAGTCACACAGTTGCTGACTTCATTTTTTATTGTATTTCCTGTAAAAAGATTTTTGAAAAATGTCTTATTCACTGGGAAATTCATGGCCAGCTGAGCCTTCAGGCTGATTATCTCATCATCAGTTACTTCATGTTCTACTTGTGCTCAATTTTAAGGCCTGATATTTTAATTCTGTAAGGCTATGGGCAACAGATAGTTCTAACATTAGCATCAGGACACTGATGATTACACTATAGCCTCATTAGATTCAATCTTGAGAGCTTCTGACTGTCTCTTTCCAAGATCCTCATCACAGGAGCCTTCAGGACTGCTCCCTGAATCAGCCAAAGGTCCTCTCTCATTATAAAGCCACTTCAGCCACAAGATTGCTGGTCACACACTGTAGCCAAAGATCACAGTGAGAGGTGGCCATCACTGGCTAGCTCTAAATTAGATTACACTTAGCGATAATTTTTGACACTCAATGGAGAGAATGGCATTGAGCCCATGTACTGAGGACATCTATGAAGAAAATCTCGATGGTCAAAAGTGACCAGAGTGTCCATGGCTAGGTAAGCTTATTCACGAGACCTCTCAAGAGACCAACAATTACTTTAGTGTCAGTTCCCCAATAACACACTAGTCACACTTGTAATTTTGATTTCAACTGTCTTTGAGCTAGAGAAACTTGTATTTGCCAATACAAGCTGCTGCAGAGCTTCTCATCAAAGTCTGTTTTGCCCTGCAAATGCCCAGCTGCTCAGACAAAACCATCTGTGGTCACTGACCACCTCAATTTCTGCAGAGCTCAGGGTACTTCTGCAGGAGTCTGTCTCCTTTCCACTGAGTTCACCCTGCAAACTTGATTTCCATCAATACATTTTCCTTTGCAACACAGGTGAGCAGGACTATCCGGAGGCAGCCCCTGGCATTCGGCAGCCTCGTGGCAACTCATTCCACCGAATCACAGACATGCAAGACCACAAACCCYAGCACAAGTCATGGGGCTTTTAAATACCCTCTTCTCCATCAGCTGCCAAGAATGCCTGATCACTGTGTCAGATAGGCAAGGGAGCTTAACACAAAAACAGTTCTTTTTTTTTTTTTCCACTCTTGCTGAGTGACCTCTCTAAGTTTGCCTGGGGATAGGAGAGCTCCTAATTTCACTCGTTCCTTTTGTTTCTAGTATAAAATACTGCAATTAATAAAGATGTGAGGGAAAATCCAATTTTTGGCTTCTTGCTCCAGATGCTCCAGATACTTCTACATGTAGAGAATGGGTAACATTCACCTCCAGGCAGCTCTACATAATCTCACAAAGACCCCAGCATATCCAGAGTGATGTTAAAGAAACCATTAGCCTGGGTGGAGGTCTCCCTCTGTCAAGGAGCTGACATGAACTCAAGATACAACCTTTGCCATAGACTCATTTCTTCTTTCCCAACTCTGCTTTGCTCTAAGTCACTATTTTATTAAATTACAACTGCTGAGTTATTCTTGCTAGTTATCTCTCCATGTATCATCATTTGAGCCTAAAGARGAGCCTTATAGCATCATCAAAACGACAAGAAGAAAGTAAAAAAATAAAGATTCATGCCTCTCTGGTTTATTACAGTATCAGGCAGTATTTCTGGAGTATTTCTGGGATAAATGTTGAGACTGAAAGCCACTAAAGGAAAACTAGGGCTTTTAGTCAATCTGAGCAGGCATTTATCACTAGATGTGCTACAAATCAGCTGAGCCAGTTCCCTAAGCAATACAGCTATGATTAAAAATGACAAACAGAATAATGGAAAACATGAGAAGCTAAATTGCCCTACAATTGAATATAATTCAATTTACATATACTTCCCCTCTATGTGTATAAATACAATACTGAAAGGTCTCTCTGATCCAAGTAACAACAGCCTTAAAAGAAAAGCAGTTAATCAAAAATCATGAAACAAAACCACAGTGTAAAAGAGAATGGCACAAATGGCATGATTTCCTAAGAACCTTACTAGTATAGGCTGCTTTTTATCTTTCCCTTCAGCCAATATCTTTTCCCCTGTAAGTTAGTTCTGTGTCCAGATTCCCTCTGTTAAAAAAGCATCACTTCGGACTTGTTGGCTAATCAGCACCTCCCACTTGAAGAAGCTGCGTCCAATTTCACACTGTAATTCAATACCACCTCTAATTCAGAGAAGTAGTCTGCACATCCTAAATAATCCTGTTTTGAGATATTTATTCACAAAATGCAAGCTAGACATAATGCTCAGGGACAAAATGACTCATTAGTCAAGTGCAAATSGTCTTGGTTTAGCAGTGTTTTTTTCCCTACCAGCAAGACCATAGGTAGTGGGGAGGTCATCTCCTGTCTAAGCCCTTCTTCTGTTTCTCTCCTTTTGCCAGTTGAAAGGTGACAAATCTTTGGAAGTGGAGGAAATGGCTGTGAATGTTCAGAAACCATCCAGAAAATCAGTCACCAAGATGCTATGTAAGTAGTGTGGGGGGACATTCTGTATTTTACTGACCATGGACAAGAAGTTGCATGTTCTTGCTCAAACAAAAGATGCTATGTCCCTCAGTCCACACGTGGCTTCTGCAGCCTTGTAAGTAAAGTTTTCTGTCTCAGAGTATGAATGCTCTTTCTGGCACATTTCTTACAGCAGGATGTTCTTATTACATAATTAGATGTATACGGTTCTGCCCCAACTCCACAGAATATACGTTTCATAGGACTGTAATGTCCTTTCACAGGCTCTACTCATATCTCGTATAGGTCCTGCCAAGCACCGTTTATCACATATTGCTGTCTTCTCCATACAGACCTCCCCMAAAAAAGCAGAGACATAGGCAGATTTGCACAATATACAGCACCCTAGAGAATTTGTGCTCCAACCACCTGGAGTGTACTCATGTTGCTTCATAATTTAGGGCTGCCGTTAAGGCCAAGATCACCTTGCTACTGGGACAGTATTTAGGCAGCAAACATAAATCACTCTCCATACTTCATGCAACAGCACTCTTCTTTCAGGCAACTGAAGTCACCTCCTAAACTAGGAACTTGCACTCAAGCCAGGATGAAATTCTGTCCCTGATGACTGTGACCACAGCAGGATCCAACGCTGGAATGGGTTTGCAAGAGTCCTCACCAGGGCTGTCACAGGCACATTGTCCATGGAAACAAACATTTCATGCTCAGTAGCATATCCAGCCAGGCTCAGCACTGGAGAATGGCTCCCATGGGCTCATCCTGTGCCAGGTGCTGTACAAATAATGGCAGATGCAATAAAACCTATGGCACAAACCTTGCTTTTCCTTCATGACATACTCAGAGGCCAAGGGATCACTGTGTACCAAGTACCTCAAATAAATCCTTGTGTCTTATTGACAGCTTATTAGATTCCATGTAAGCCACATTACCTGGCAGCTGTCTGCTTGATCCAAACCTCATTGGGAGCCTGTGCATTGATTTATCAAATACAGAAATCACTGGAAAGCTTATTCTTTTAGATGGAAATATGTTTTCCAGTTAGCACTGCAGAGAGGCAGAAGGATTGGCACAGATTGTGAAACAGTAAATAAAATAGTTATCTCTAGTCTTTCATCTAGTTTTCTGAATCACCTCTGCTCAGCACAGGCTAATGAGCCATATCATTCCATAACTGACTGCTTTTTCTTTCTCCCCTTTCTCATGCTAGTTGTCCTCGTGATGGTTTTTGCTATTTGCTGGGCTCCATTCCATATAGATCGGCTCTTCTTTAGCTTTGTTATGGAATGGACTGAGCCTCTGGCTAACGTATTCAACTTAATCCATGTGGTATCAGGTAATTTTTTTCTTTTTCATTTGCCTRGGGGTTGGAAAAGCAGATTTGTAAGCAGCTGACCTGAATATGTAGTCATTTTAATTTTAGGTAATGACAGATGAAAACTGATAAATTGAAGCTGCTTCACAATTACATTCCTTAGAATTTTCCACTAGCCATCACTGAATTTTTTTTCCATGAAATACACAATGGGTTCTCTAAAGAGTTAAAAGAATCCCAGCTGCAGAAATGTTTTTTCTCCAATGATATTGAACACAATGCCAGTAGAGAGCAATGGACAACATCCCTTGAGCTGTATGCCACAGCGTTCCAGTTACCACCCACCCTTCTGGGTCTCTTTCCCAATGTTGCTACGTATATTGTTAAAAAGCAGAGAGAACGAAGCTGGAAAACACCAAYTGCACCATCCATCCAGGTAGCATCTTTCAGCCACATGGCAAACTGCAAAAGGTTACAGACCTGCTCTCTGGAAGACTGCTCAGTGGAAGCAGCTGGAGCAAAACAGACATTAAATTACCAGCATCATCCGCTAGCACTGGAGTATGTTTCCAGGGCTTGCACAGAAAAGCTTCTAKAGGGTTTGGTAGCCAGTGAAAAGAACTGTGCGTTAAATAAAATCTGCATTCAAGGTCCTGCAACTTTCGCTCTGGGTATGTTGTCCAATATGGTTATTTGGATAGTTGCAAAGAAAAGGGAGGGATATATGCCACRTAATTGCCAGCTGTTTGTCCTCCAGAAAATGTTCACAAATGACCAGTGCTGCCATTCAAGTGCTTCTGATGAAAATGCAYCAGCAGGTGCCATCTTCTAGTGGGTTTCTCGAACAGTGAACCTTACCCAAACAGCACATCTCACAAACTCCTATACTGAATGATCCAACCAAATGTTTATGCTATTGCCAACCATAACTTTAAGGCCTTCTCAAGAAGGTGTCTTATTTCAGGTTGCCATGGGAGAACACTAAATGTGGTTGTTTGGCAGCTCTAACAGAGCCAATCTTGTGCAATTTGGCTGCTTGTGTTGTAGCAAATTAGCACTCCTTGGCTGGAAGTTATCATTTAGCGTTTAGCAGCTCTAATGTGAAGGGCACCAGCCGCTCAAATCAGTCCTGGGGGGCCCAGGGCTTGGCTGGAAGCTGGTCAGTAGAGCTCAGCAGACAGCCAATTCCTGAGCAGCTGGTAATGATGGGCTCCATTTAATACTCTATCACTTTCTTTCCCTGGGTGCTGCAGTGTCTCATGTTGTCTTGGCAAGAGAGCCCTCCACCTCTACCTAGACGGCTGCAGGCAGAGATGCAGTGGTCCCTGCCTCCATCCTCACACCCAAACATGGTTAAACAATACTGACAATGGAGACATTTTACTTCTCTGACATCATTCCAGCCACAAGTGAAGGTTCTCTCTCCATTTAACATCCACTTTTGCTCTCCTAGGTGTTTTCTTCTATCTGAGCTCTGCTGTGAATCCCATCATTTACAATCTCTTGTCCCAGCGCTTCAGGATGGCTTTCCTCTGTGTGATCTCTCCTCACTGCAAGCACTGTGCCCCTAGACATCCCACCAGCAAGATTCCCACCCAGCAGAGCATCTTTATGGTTGAGGACCACAATCTGGCAGACTCAGCTGAAGACACGAGTCTCCCTGGCACCTACAGGACCTCTCTCAGCAGTTCTCAGCTCTCCACTGGCCTGTGACCTTCCGTGATGCCATCAGGTGGCAAAGAAGTGAAGGAAAATAACTTTATGAAACAAAGAGACACTCTTAAGATTGCAGCAAGAAGAGCTCCCAGGCTGCCTCCTGTCTGGTTTCATGAATTGGCAGGTGATTGACATCCACTATATTACCCTCAAGCTAATAGGAGGGCTGGAAATCTCAGTTTGCTGGCTGTAAACTTCCAGTGAAGAGCTGCTTTACACAAAGGGCAGAAATATTCCCAATGTTACCAGCACAGAGAGACACTGCTTGGCCARTCTTATTGAATGACTTCTGAAGCAGCCACTGGCAGGGGCTGAAGGCATCCCCAGTGTGACTCGTTTGCCTGAGAAGCAGCTAGAGTGAGGATCTGCTGAGGGCAGATATCCAGATGGGATAAGGCCTTTTCCGCATGGGAAAGAACCTCCTGTCTCGGAACACCAGACATCTCCCTGTGAATCACGGCCTCCCTGCAAGCAGCTCATTTCTCACRCTGCTTTGTGTTGGGCTGTTGTATCCGTGTCTGTCTGCCTGATCTGCACCTAACCCTGCCTATGTGGGCTCTGGCAGGCCCCTGCCCAGTCCCATGTCCTGCAATTTCCAGCAGTTTCCCATCTCTGTTTGAACCTCAGTTTCCATGTATTGCCTTTACTAGTGAATCTTTGTCGTTATGCTTCAGCAAAATCCACACCAGGTGGATTACAGGTCAGAGATTTATGTGGGGCTAGAAACCACCAGGAGGCAGCCTGGAAAGCATTCACAACACAGGCAATTTTTAAATGCCTGCAGGGTCAGAGAAACTCATGCAAAGCTAATAAAAATAGAGAGTTTTGCAATGATTTTGCATGTAATGAATTCAGTTTTTGCCTCAAAGCACAACGTAAGAACTGGGAAACTCTCCTGGGCCCTAGTTATGCACACAGATCCTAAAGGCAGCGCACATAAATCTACACTCACCACATCCCAAGCACTGCTGCCTGCAAAGTTGGGACCCTGAAGAGTTTTGTAAAGGGAGGCCAAGGTGAATCTTTTATATGAGAGAGGATTTTGTGACCCACGTGTCTCAAAGCTCATTTGCTGCATTTCGGAGAGATGCATCCCTTGTGCATCACTACATTGGGCCAGGCTCAGCGCGCACTTCCAGACACACCTGCTGTGTGTTGTCAAGGGGCCAGAGCCCACCTATGTATCACAGAATTACCACAGTGACAGGACCGTAGTTTCCAAAAGATGATAAACTGTAAGCATAAAGGCTCCYGTCTGCAGCACTGGGGACATTTATCATTGCAGAGGGAACAGGTTATATTCTTGCTCTAATGGTTTCCTGTTTCCCAGAAATCTCTTGTTTTGGCCTCCATCGGATGCAAATTTCTAGACAAGGTGAGACCAGGGGTCTCATCCTAGCTGGTGTCTCCTCTTTTCCTACAACTCAAGGGAAACTTTAGCCTATGTTTTCTGTCAAACCCATTCTAGCAGCTGTAATCTTGAGAAACAAGTCAAGGAAAATGCCACAAACATGCACAAGGCCTTGGAGAGGGAAGGTAATCCCTGCTCCCTGAAGACACAGCTGAAATACTTTGCCACCCCCAAGTGGACACTCGTGAGAGTTCAGTGCCATTTATATCTGTAACATTTCTGCACTAACATTTTCCTCTACTAGTCATTAAAGTGCATTTTCCCTCTAGACTTGATGCCAGTGGTGCCCTGCTACCCGCAAGCTGCTGTGGTCCCAGCTCTCCCAGCCATCGCAGGGAACCGGCCTTTCTGTGACCAACAACCAGGGGCCCGTGTCCTATGCAGGCACTAACCTCCTTTTCCATGCTCACCCCGTCCCWTGCTTGCAAGACCCTCCAAACTGATGCCAGGGGACTTGTTTTTATCTTAGCTATGCACAACTAAGAGTAAGTCATCTCCTCTGCTATATCTGATATCTGGACAACGCAGTCAGGAAATGGCACGGTCTGACATATTCGCTCATCTGGTTTCATGGCTACAATCCAGTGTTTCTTAATTAGATGTGAGAAATAAGTTTGCAGAGTGTTTATCCACAAGAGGCAGTTGGTGTCTATTAAGTTTTTCTTGCCAAAAGGTCAGTGCTTTAGTGTGTTATTTATCACTCTGCTTTTGTATTTATCTGGCTGGTTTTTGAGAGCTTGCCACAAACATGGTAATACTGGGAAGARAGATAGATATGTCAGGAAAGCCCACTAAATTATTTTCCTTATATATTCAGCAGCTTTCATAGCCAAGTGCTGAAAAACATTGGCAACAGGACAAAAGAAACTCCAGTTGCAAAGAGAGAACAACTCACTTTTTCCTCAAAAGAGGTTTGGGGTGATGAAAATATATATATCTGAAATCAACCATGACTTCCTAGGCAGAATTGTCTATTGATTTATTTCTCTGCYTCTCTTTCCCTGTGGAGAGCATGCAAATGTGTGAGCAGAAAGCATGCTAGCAGGGGCAATGCTCCAGCACAGTGAATGAAACATAGTTTGAAATGTACTGCAAGCAAACAAGAAAAGGAGGGAAGAACTGCTTGAGTTGCCAAGGAATGACACTGAAATCTAATGCCAGCTTATTGAAAAAGCATTATGACATTAGGTAGACAATTCTGTTAAGAGACTTTAAGAGACTCTCACATGAAGAGACTTTTGGAAACTACTGTGTTCTCATGTGGTTAAGCCATGGCTTATCTGTAAGCTAAATGCACACTTCAGCAGCAGAGCTGCTGAATCTGTATAATCTGAATATAAATTTACCAGGACCTCTCTCTCTACAGCTGGTCTCTCCTCTAGCAATTCCTGTGCGCTGGTCTCTCTGCTGTGTCTTCTTCTTACTCCATGAGTAGCTGAAGACAGAAATTATCTGGCAGCTCTGCTAGCACAAGTGCAGGATGCCTGAGGACTTACCAGCAATCCCAGTACTTAAAAAAGATGCAGACCCCACCAGCTGTACTTTATATGCATGAAAACAGCACTAATCCCAGGTTAGTTTGCTGCTTCCAAGTGCTCTGTACAACTGTTTCTCCTGGGCATCAGGAAGGAAAGGGGTTGGTAGAAAAATAGGCAGAAAAATTGTTGTGGCCAAGAGAAGGCCCCAAAGCCAAAAAGCTTACCACGCTGCAAACACTCTTCTTTGCAGGTTGTTTTCTAGCTGCACAATGGCCAGGCTGGCTCTYCCATCATCAATTGCTTCATTTTATTTGCCCCTCATTATGGCATTATTATATCCTCATTATGCAAAGCAAAACATAGTGATAAARAAGTACAATAACCTGGGCTTTTTCTTTCTCTAACAAACTGATGTGAAAYAAGGGGAAAGGAAAAGGGAATCAAACAGCCAAGGATTCTCCCGGTTGAGGCTGATGTAATGATGGCAAATGTCCATCAGAGGGAGTGGAAGATAAAACAGGACAAGAAATCCTGCAGAGAATTTGGGCTTTGGAGGTTTCACTGTCCAAGAAAATAAATGTCTTCTGGGCTTTTAGGGTAGTTCACATACTGTTAGGGCTCAAAGATTAAAAGACAGTGACCATCTTTACATAACTAAGGACTGTTTTTTCTGAAACAGAAAGAAAAAAGCAATCTGTTTGCACAAAATAAGTGTGGATCCTAATATAAAAACTCACCTGGAGACTCAAGACACTGATTTTCTTGCACATTTCTTTCCATCTAACATTTTGGCTAGTGAAGAGGTTGCTTTGGTCACATCCCAGACRTTGTGGCCCACAGCTATAATCAGACAGTCAATATACAGCAAGGAAATTCAACAGTCTCAGACACTGAACACAGAAATTACATAGATGATGCTGGAAACCCATAGGAAATTCAAATGGAAAAATAAAATCACATTAAGCTCTATCACTTGTCAGGTTGCAGCATTTCTTATTTTGGCTTATGTCTCTCTCAGACTGTGATCCACTTATTGATACCAAAGACAGTGCAGGGGTGCTCTGACTCGTAGACAGGGATGCAGCGCAAATGAGATGTCTCCCGGGGCAGAACAATGCTCCAGAAGAAACTGCTTCCAAGCTTGGCGTTTTCTTTATTTTTACAGGAGGGCAGGCAAGATACTTGGCTAGACACAGAATGTGCTAAATACGTAACTCAGTGCAATGGAAAGGTTCCAAGAGAAGTCGTCTCAGGCTGCTGCTGACTGCAGTGCAGGTGAGTTGGGCAGTGCCGAGCAACTGCAGCAAAAACCTCAGGACAGCTTCACGTTTTTAGAAAAGAGAAGCACTCCCAGTCTTACAGTGAGAAAGAAATAAAACATCAACACAGAACCACGGAAGTGTAGTTATTATTTATTTAATTATGCACAGACTGGGGTTGCTGTAGTTTCCTGGTGCTGGGGAAATATTACAGGCTGAGAGATTTTCAAAATATGAATAAACTTAGTTAGTACCACATATCTCAGCTTCTCCAAAGCCCTGCACACCATTGGTTCCTCACAGATCTCATTAACTTCTAGTTTCACCAGCACAAAAGCAGAACACAAATAGCAGCATTTATAAATTTSTGTTACAGGAGCACTGGCAGGATCCTCCAACAGCAGGGAGGCTCACACAACACACGGCGGGTAACAAACTACCATTCATCAGTGGCTGTACAGTAACTACCCTAACGTGCCCTTAGCCTGAAGTAAAGCAAATCAATCTGCATTACCTTGCATTCAGCAAAGCTGAACAGGCAGTTGACATCAATCCAGTCACGTACAGCACTCTCATGTGTCTCAACCTGCAGACGAAGAGCTGGCTGGTGTGGTGTTCCCAGTCTGTGTCTGCAACAAGAACTTCTCCCTAAGGTTGCCTCTGGCAAGCAGCCTACCCATCTCCAGTAAAACTACATTACCACTCCAAAAACCAGCAATATCTGCTACACAACTTAGTCTTAGCTCATTCCACTTTTTCTTTTAGAGTCTGTTGCACTAGTAGCAAGGCACACTTGCCCCAACTGGGTCTCTTTAGCCCCAACTCTCTCCCCTCCCACAGGGAACAGATATATTAAAAAATCCTCCCCATCCACCCCTAGCTTTGCAGCTGCTAAGGAATTCCACTGAGGATTAGTCTTTTCCCTGCAATTTTATTTGCCAGCTGTAGGGTTTTCACACTGTATTTGTATTCCAGTCCCGATTTCAATTACCTGGCTAACCTTTTCAATTTTCACAGAGAGTGAGAATCAGAAAACAGCAGGTCCCTTATTACAGCTCACACTGTCAAAGAATGTTTCACCCCCTTTCCCTCCCCCATGTTTGCAGGGAAGCTCTGTCAAATTCAAATAAACTTACTGATCATAACTTGTCTATTTACTTATGCTTTGTTGACTGTTAGGTATTCCGGTCCCTTCTCCAGTCTATTCTTTTTTTTTTTTTTTGTCCATCCTCCTTTTGACTTGAATTGCTATTTTTCACATCTAGATTTCAACTTTGGACCCTTGACTCCAATGGGAACTCTCAACAAGGTCAAATACAGGAGGAGGGGAATATCTTATGCTTCACGAGGGACTATTTGCTGTCCTTCAGTTTAAAAAAAAAAAAATAAGGAGAAATATGACACCACCCAGTTCTTATTAAAAGGTCCCAGGGCATTTTTTCTCAGGCTYAGGGGCATTATATGGTTTCCCTCAGACCCAGAGCAAGCCAGATGTAGCTCCACCTGCTCATCCCAAACGCACTGCTCTAAACTGTACTGCCCACAGCTGTCACCTGCAAAGTTGTCTCCTTCATTCTTCTGATGTCTTGTTATCATTTCTATGGCTATGCTGATATAATTTGATATCATTTCTATGTCTGCCTGTCACTCAGCTATATAGTTCCTAAAAAAAAAAAGATTTGATTCTTTTCAAATAAGAATAAGAGCTGTTGTTCTTACCATTAGAAGATGACACCTTGCTTGCTGCAAAGGGAAGGAAAGCTGGATGATTCCTTAYGCATTCCTTGCACATGTGGCTCCTCTTCATTCAGACAAGCTCTTCTGCCCAGTGCTTTGCTGTCCTGCAGAGTGGAACCACAGGTCAAACTGGGATGTGCTGCCAATGTCTTGCAAATGTACAGATGTAAACCATGCAAACATACATGATTTAACAAGCCTGGATGCTGGCAGCAGTGCTGCTAGCGGACGAGCCTTCCTGGGTTTCTGATGGCCAAGCCATGAAGTTAGTTCCCCAGCTTTACCGGCCAACACCAGCAGTCCATGACCGCTGGGCGTCAGCCTTGTGCTATGGAAAGAATAAGGGGGCTGCCTGTGCGGCGCACACGACATCCCAAGGGAGAACTTGTTCTGGCTCCCTCAGTGCTGAACTTCCATTGAAATTTACTTCAGGTTTTCCTTTCTTTCCACACAGAAGTATCTCTTAGTCTGTTGAGGGACAAGCGTGACAGATGGGAGACTGGGGCTGTTTGACTGCTGAGCACAGKGCAGGTTCACAGGAGGAGTCCAGAGTGCTCTCTGGGTCACTGTGTTCAGAGGCATCATTCACCTGGCCAGGCAGGTGTGACATCCCTCTCATTTCATGGCCTGTTCATAAAAACTGATCTGGAAAAATATGCCAGTTCTTAGTATTTTGCTCKTTAGTTGCGTTTCACAAGACTTGGCAGACTTAAGACTGGCATCATAATTGTATTGATACCGATCCAGGACCAACACAACATACCTAATTCTGAGCCATGTTCCTTGTCAGGAATTCCTTTTTTTTTTTTTTTAACCGGACTCTATGCTCCTAACTTGAGACCCACCTTGTCCCATGCTTTCTTTGAGATTCTCCAAGAGCACTGCAACATAGAAAATACATACTGAGGTGTCCAGCTTTAATCTCCTCTGGTTATTATTCCACACATCAGTCCTTATTTTACCTTCATAGTGACTTTATTTCTTTCTCTGTATCAAGGACAGCAGAGCTGCATTCTGCCTTGCCTCCAACCAGGCCCCATGTGAGGTGAATGATCCACACACATTCACAGTGGCTCCAGACTGAACTGGCAGCTATCACTGAATGACCCCTCTTTTCGCCTTGGGGAAGAYAGTCACCAAGATGCCTTAAACATACATTCCTTCTGATTTGATGTAGCAGATAAAGAGACCTTTTTTTTTCAATTTTTCTTCTAGGAAGGCAATAGAAATACTGATCTGCTCCCACTGGCTTCCTCCTCTGCAAACAATCAGTTCTCYTTTGGTGTTAAAGATACTGCAATTATGCATTCTAAAAACCAGGAGAATCACAGGGGTCAAGACACCTTTAGATCTCCTACCCCTCATTTCCATTAATATTCCTGTCTGGATGTGAACCACGTCTTCCCAGCAAGAGGAAATCAGTCTCTGCCTTTCCATCCCTCTCTGCCTGAGCTCACCTCTCACCTCAAAATAGCCACATCTTTCTAAAGTCTGACAGCTCCTAAGAGCGACTGGAACAGATGTGAAAAACAGCCAAGCCAGGACACACAATGTGATGGAGAGTGGGGCCTCTGCAGTAACTCGACCAAATTGCTTCTCCGTAATTTCGTAATGAGTCCGTAGCATGGCTGTGGCAACGGACTCACTGCCAGGAAGGAGTGACCCTAACCAGCCTGGGACATTGTCAACAGTACCCAGCAAGGAGACAGTCAGGCAAGCAAGGGGCAGACGGAGCTTGCTGCCTTTTTTCTCACTCTGCAGCAGCTTGGAGGTGCTGCCATACTGCAGCACACCAGAAATTGCATTAGCAGAGTAGGATAAACCGCTGCCAGTACGATCCATACCAGCAAACTACATGCCAATGAATACAGGGAAGGTGACCCCCAAACTCTTGTCTCTCCTTATTAACCAGCTTTGCATGCAGAGATGAAATAGGGTAGTGAGGAGAAGGGTGCAAAACTCCTGTCATTCTACCCTCGCTAGAGGTCTGGCCCTCCTAAGAAATTAGACACTTTCTTCTATGTTGTTTTTTCCCTCTGTTTTGCTCCAACACCTGTACTAATTACTATGGGGGGAAATGCAACATGTCCATCCCTTCACCAGGCTGTTAGGGGCCTATGCAACTGATGGTCTGTTACCACTTATGGGGCACTAATTTTTCTATAGGCATTCTGTACTTTCACAAATGGGACTGAAACATTTAAATCTAGCAATATGTTACAGTAGATGGAGCCTTGGTTTACTTCCAGACTGGACCAGCCCTGGAATAGGGTGGAAGCATGCTGAAGACAAGAAGCTTGAACCAGGGATAAACATAGCCCTGGCATTTAAGGAAGCTCTGGAAAGAAGGAGCTAAGGAAGGTCTAGGGAAAAAAATAGCTGCATGGAAGTAGGGCAGTTGCTATTTTGTGAGGAGGTCTCAACTTCATATATATCAGTGCATCTGCTCCATTGATATGCCCAGCACATTTGGAGTCAAGATGTGCTCGGCCTTCCTAGGACTGTCTCTAGCTCAATCTCCTGCCACTGGCCTCCTTGCTGCTGGCTGAGGTCTAGCAATGGTCCACTGATGAACTTCTGCTCTGGGCACACCTGGTTGAACTGAGCCACACTGGTGCACCACTCTATAGAAAACCTGAAGGAAACACTGTTGACAGAAATGCTGAAGAAAAAAATTCTATGGATATTTTTTTTCTTGTTTGATTCTGGCAGGAGAAGATGCTTGATTCATTTATCAAGCTGCCTGCAGTTCCCATTTCAAGGCCGATGAAGCTATCACAAATACTGAGCCAAAAGAAATCCAGTACTCTGGAAGGTGTTTCCAGAGCAGCTTAGTAAATAAAGGCAGAGAGGGGAAGAAAACTCATCAGTGCAATTTTTGCTTTTCCATTACCCTTCATTTTGTAGCATAAATTTAAATAAATGCATGAACCGGGCTGGTGGAATCACTCTTATTCTCATATTCATTCTCCAAAAACTCCTGCCTGCACATTCATCTTTCTACAGTTACCTATGTTTTGCCAGTCACCCTCCAAAATGTCCTCTCAATTGCCGCTTTGAAATAATATAGGCATATCCATCAAGCTCTACAGACCCCCAGAGATACTTCAAAAAAATACATATATTCCTGGTTGCTGAAAACTTTACACAAACTCCAATGCAATAAACCTCAACACAACAAAACATCTGGGTGTCAGCTTGTTCTGTCCACACATAGCACCGTTCCCTTCCCAGGGCCCAGAGAAGACCTTGAGGCTTGCACCAAGCTTTGGTCCTTCACAGTGGACATATTGCTCCTGGCCTCATCTTTGTTCACCTAGGGATTAAGCACTGTTTTCCACTTTTTCCATTAAAATCCACCGGTAATTGGCAAGCTGGGAGACTTCTCCAGTGGCTTTCTATGCTATTGGTTTCTGRGGCATGGCAATGAATTTTCTGTATTTCCTTTCAATATATTCAGGGTATCAAGAGCTCATAGACATTTGGATTTGTAGGCTCAGGTGTTAGTTTTTAAACTCTTCTAGAGGTTCTCCTTATATTTCATTAAATCACTGGAGCGCTTCTTTCAGTCTGATTCTTTTTGGCTCATTTTGATTAATGCTTATGGACAAAGGCAGTTATCACTGAGACCCTTTTAGCAGTACAGAAAACAAAGGAGGAATTATAGACAGAAGAAAATATTAGAAGATCAAAAGTAAAAGATTCAGAGAGAAGTGGAGGGAAAAAAAACACAAATTCAGAAGGTCACAAGTAGAACAGAAGAGCAAAAGAGAACACAAGGAAAATGAACAAAAGAAGCAAGTGAGAATAAGGATAACAGAAAGGGAGATGATAAGGAATGAAAGGGAAGCAAGGAAAGGGAAAGGAAGGAAGAAGGCACAGAAATATGCAAGAAGAAAACCCCACAACGCTTTCCATGAATGCTTCATCAGATGCAAATGGTATCAACAATAGTAGGGCCTCTCAGCTCTAGAGCAATAGGTGAAATAATTCAAGCGCTATCTTCAGATTAAAAGGGCAGTGAAAGGAGTTTGATTTCTTTCTCAGTCTTTCTTGTCCTTATATATATATAGGAAATAACCTCATTCGTATTACTCACATTCGCTCACATAGGCTCATCACCACAAAAATACAAATAAAACAATGAAACCTTCCTCCAGTGAAGACAGACAATAAATCAGAGGCCTCAGTGCTTTCTCATTCTTGCAGCTGGGTCCTGTCTTTGTGTTTATTTATTTTTAAATTTTCCCTCCCTCCTTGCACTCTGGAGACCATAATCCTAAAAAATGTCAGGTCATCAAGTTAGCTGTGAATAATTCATGAGATAATTATAAAACATTTACACCAGAACATTATCATCTTGCAAGTGAAAAAAAAAACAAATACATAATGTCCTCCAACATTGGTGGCAAATATCTTTTAGCTATGATGTTCCTTTTTGCAAAAAATAAATGGAATTAATTTTCAATACAGCTTTTGCTACCTGCTAGCATCTAAAAACACCCTGATGTGGATGGGAATGCACAAATACATACATATACACACACATATAATATACACATATATGCATATGTGGAGAGAACAGATGCAGTTTCACTCCTCTCCTAAACAGTCTGAGGTATAAGTGACATAAGTACAGCTGATCAAGTGATAGACAGAATGTATGTTGACAGGCTGTTATGATCTACACACACAGACACATACATACATAGACACAGCTATCTATCCACAYGGAGGAGGCTGAATCGTGTGTGTACTCATGAAGACAGTCAGGCGTATGTACACGTATATGTGCAGGGAGGATAGGCAGAGACCTGCAGCAATTTAGGCCAAACACTCAGGATTTGCTGTAGGATGCATATTACACCTTCAACTACCCTTCTAATGCAAAGTGTAAATTTTCTCCCAACCTCCAGAAGTGAATCTTAGGTCACATTTTGTTCTCATTACTATAGGCTAGAGCTTCTCTGAAGTTAATATAATCACTTCAGATAATAAATTTTAGCTTTACACTGGTGTTACTGAGAGCAGAATTTGGCCTTGAATCCACAGACAGATTAAAGAGTGCCTTTTGTGGCTAAAACAGCTCCTAGAAACGGATCTCAGATCCGTCTGCGGAGGACCTCTCCAGCCTGGAGAACAGCTCCTCTGCCACCCTCTATCTGGGCACCAGGCCAGGAGTGTCTGGGAAAAACATTAAAGCGTCGCCTTCACTATGTGCTAGTGTCCCTACTTGTCATGATTCTCCTGAGGGCTTCCAGGGGCATGCAGAGAAGAACCACAAAACCGCTTTGTTCACAGCTATGGCCAGCTTTTCACTAGGCAGATTCATTTTTTTTTTTTTTTTTTTTTCCAAAAATGACCTCCCCTCTCCCTAAGGAACACGAGAAAATAGAGCACCAATACAACATGACCCAATTCAACAACATCTTTGGAAATGTAGGCTGCCCTGCTCTCAGGACATGGAGAGCCAGAAAATCTCGGGTTAGTGGAGCTGGCATCTAGCTGCAATCCCTGGGGTAACTGAGGACAGACACAGAAAGGAAAAAAAAAAATCTGTCCTTGCCTTTTATTCCCTCCTTCCCTCTTTGAATGCCATTGGTCCATATGGAAATTTATCTGTTCTTCCTCACAAATGCAACTGCACCCAGGGCAATAGGCCTAATGCTCCTCCACACTGAGAGAAGGCCAAGGTCTCCCCTTCCTCGTAGCAGCTATTAAAAGTCCCCATTAGGAAGGCAACAGTCACGTTTGCCTCACGGTGAGGAGCAGCCCAGAGCCGCGCGGCTCTGCGAGGGCCGCCAACGCGCTCCGCATTCCGAGGAGCTGAGTGGCTCCCGGGAGCCTCGGCACTAAGCGCATGTTAAACAAAGCAGCCCGGAGCCCGAGGCAGCGCCGTTTGATTAACCACACGCACCTTTGCGCAAGGATTAGGAGAACTCTATCACTGTGATGTTTGAATCTTAATTGAAATCCAGGAGTCTGGCCCTGCTCCCTCACGGGAAAGGCCCTGCTCCCTCCCTGCCAAGGGAAAACGTGCTCTTCTCCTTCGGGATCCAGGAGAGAAATGTGTGTGTACCCGGGAGCACCTGATCTGAGGGGACCAGGAGGTTCATAGCTCCGAAGGACAATGTTTACCTCCTGTCACACATCACCCAGCAAATGCCATGAGCTCAAACAAGACCRATGGATGCAGCGAGTTTGAGTTTCAACAGATTTTGCAGAGCCCATTTAGAAATTTGTCGGCTGTTTGGAAGTGTCAACAAACAGTCATGAAATTTCATCTCTGGAACAATTTGCATCATAGGAATAAAGCTGTGAATACCAGCACAGCCCGTGTGCAGGGCTGCCAACAGATGCCCTCTGGGGTGATTCTTGCTATTTGCTATTTTTCTCCCAGCAAGATGTCAGTTATCATGAAGACTAGCACCAACAGAGGAGCTGAGGATGAATCCCTCAGAATGTCTATTACCCAAAACTCTGAAGCGTAAAGGCTCCTTCTTCAAGCTGTCTTCTCTGGGTACCTAACTATTATACTACTAGGACATCTATGTTTAAGARAGGGTTAAATGGTTTGGATCACAAATTTCTTAAGCCATACACCAGCAGTCAAAACAATTAGTCCTGATATCTAACCTAGAATTTATCCCTGGCCTTTTGGAAATCTCAAAATTTCAGCCTCAGGAGCCTTGTGCAAACACTCAACTGCAGTGCTCATTCTACAGTGCAGTGCCAGCATTAGGAAAGCAACAAGGCTGCCTGTGAATGGTTATTATTACTGTCTGTATGATCTTGCCAGCTAAAGACCATGAATCATGGTGCTACATGTTGTTTGCAACCTCCTCAAATACGGAGCTATGATATAACCCCTTCCCTACATGACTTACTGTCTCAGAGAAGTTAACATCAGTGGTTAAAGATAGTTGGGGGACCATGGGATAATAATGAGCCTGGGGCTACAAGAGTCTGAATGTACCAATAGTTCAACTAGAATTAACTAGTTAGTTGTTACAGATGCTTAAGTAGTAACATCCCATCAGCAGAGTCCTGGGAGCCACCCAAGCATTTGTCACCCACATACAAGTGCGAAACAGAACAGCAGCAGCAAGAAGGGATGTGTTTTAGCTCACACATTTGCTTATGTGCTTCCTGAATTACCTCTTCCTAACATTTGAGATCATTTGAGTATGAAAGGATCCCAGTGAAAAGAACTGAAGACTGCAGTGTTTGTTTCTCTGTTTAAGGACAAAGAGAGGATGAAGTCCAAGCCTTTCCTCTTCATGGATCAATTGAACAGCTCTGATGATGTCACTATCCCTGGCACTGGGATTTAATTCAAAATTACTTCAAATCAAAAAGATTGATTTCCACCATCAGCACTTACAGTCTGCTGTATCTCTCCCTTCCCAGCAGAGAAAATAAGAGAGCGAGGAAAAGGGAGATGCTTTAGACTCAACTGCAATTTAGCATTCATTTGCATTTTTAAATTAGTTAAGCTATGGACCGTTGCAAAGCAATGACAGAGGATTTTTGTAATAATTAGTCTGCTGGGAGTGCAAAAATGGCTACACAGGCAGGTTGTGCTGAAAGAGAAGCAGTACCCCAAAGCTCAGATTAGGACTTGCAGAGGAAATTTTGCGTTTGCTCATATGGGGCTGGATTCAGCTCCTCGTTTTAATGCAGGTGTCTTTATTTGCACTAGACACTGACAAGGACCAATGGAGAGAAAGGGCAGTTTCTAGGCTATGATTCATATCATCCAAATGTAGAAATCTGAATTAGTCCAGATGAATTGTGTTTCATGTGTTTGAAGAAAGTTTAACTACCTAGCACAGCCAGGGACATGTCTATAGCAGACATCTAAAGGTGACATAAAGGTCATCATTGTTTTAAACTCTGCCATCTCTTCACATGCTTCAATCTATCTTCAGTGGACTTCACATAGCTAAGCCCCTCTTTCCTTCTTTCTGTAGTTCCTACTAGACTTTTGTAGGTTCCTGTAACGAGATGCATCTTTCCCCTATGCCAGTAAAAAGTTCTCCCATGTTAATTCAGAGCCAATTGTAAGCATTTAGGAAAGGAGGAAGTGTGGGTCAATGAGGGTCATTCATTCGAATGAACTAAAAAGCCCTCAGTTTTGGCATTTGGACCTACCTTCCTTTAGTCCAGTTTCTCTGCTTGAGGTGGTATGAACCTGCTTCACTACACAGCAGTAGGTTCTGCTGCTGCAAGTTCAGCTATCTGAGATGAACTCACTGATTTTGCAAGATCTCCTGTCTGTGGTTTCACAGATGGACAAATGTCAAGTCTTCACAGCTGGATAGCACCAACAATCACTTTGTTCAGTACTGGGAAGAGACCACTCATAGCTAAGTATTATCTTAGAAACTTTGGATGCTTTACGATTTTGGAAGCAGTTGCCTGTCACTCATTAGATACTCTCTGTCTCTATTTACTTTGCTCTTGTTTTCCTTTGCTTGGCCTGCTCTGGGAGCTGGTATCTGCTTCCCAGTGCAATTGCTACTTTTCTCTCTGGGCAAACTGAAGTACAATGAACACTGACTGAATTTGAAGAAGCCCAAATCCTTCTTCACCTCATCTGAAACCTCAACTGATTTGTGTTTCTCCATCTTTACCACTGTTTTGGCCCAAAACACACACATTCTTTTCAAAGCAGCAACCACCAGACCTAGGACCTCACCATCAGCAATAAGCCAATAATATTTACCAGGCATGGTGATGTAATATTTAAACGTGTGAGGTAAAACCCTCAGTACTGACCAAAAAAAAAGGACATTGAGAGTAGAAGTCCTTCTTGGATCCCWACATCAGCCAGAATATTTGATATATCAACAAAAACAGTAACTGCATCTGTCCATATTCATCTTATGTAATGAAAACCAAAGGTAAAAATCGCCAAATACATAAAACCTGATCATCTGAGTTAGACACTACTAATGATGCACCCCTTAATCCCAGTGGGATTAACAACCATGGGAATGTATGCATTGAATTTGCCTTAATCCATGCTAAAGAAAAACAGATGCAACATCAAGGGAAATTAGAAAGGAGCAGGGTCAGGACCTTGCCATAGAGTGGCCTATCTCTCAGGCCACAGTGTGGAATTACAGAATATCATCATTTTCTGGGCATCTCATCTATAAGAGTGTGTCTTCTAGACATGTAAGACAACGCGTCTTTGAAAAATTTTCCTTCTAGAGGTCACTACGACTTGGTAATCATTCCACCTGCAGCTACCTGCATCATATGCATTAGCTCCACGACCGCACAATAGAGGCCTCATTATTCTGACAACAAAGTGAATGCAACTCCATTTCCCTGAAGAAACCTGAACCTTTACAGTTTTATTACAATGTCATTCTGAGTTCTCACAGGTATTAATCACAAAAGTTACATTTTTGTTTCACCGTAACTTGATCTAAGCTATCTGTTTTGAGGACAGCAGAGCCAGAAGAACCTGAAAACTAAAATAAATAAATGGCTTTACATATAAAATTGCCACTATGATCAAAACGTGCACTATTCCATATCTGTTCGTCACCTATGCAGCTTTTGGGATTGGCACTTCTGTAACGTGCTTATCCTYTCAAAGGTTCTCATGTGTTACCAGTTTGTCATTGAGTCATAGCAGTAGGTCTCAGTTAGGAAAATTAGGACATGGGAAAGCTCAGCTTTCTTGCTTACTCACTCAGCATCTTGCTGCTCATTACATGACCAAACTGAGGTGCAAGTAAGCACCTCCCAGGATTATCTGTATATTTTTTTTTCCTTAGCACATCTTTGCCTTCTTTCTCTGGCACAGTGTAGTTGTGGTTATTGCCCTTTACAACTGTGCCATAGATGCTGGGATGCTAAATAGGAGCTCATGGAGGAAAATTTCTGTCAACTCTGCTGAGCTATGGCTGGTAGCTGTTCTTCTCAACTGAGGTTAGGCATATAACCCAGCAAGATGTCTTGGTTCTTGATTCCTACTGYAGGCAATGGAGAGAGAAACACCTCCTGAGGACCATTTGTCTTATTCTAATATAGCCTTGCCCAAAAAGCTATTGATCACTACAAGTGTCATCCTTTCCTTAATAAGTATAGAGCTAATCCACACAGCTGTTTAGATTAAGAAATAACTTGAACTTTTAAATATCTAAATTTAAAACAGAACACTCCAAATTCAGAAGGTTTTTGTATGTTTGCCTACATAGATGGGAGTAGATAGATTACTTCCAGTTGATTGTTAAGTCCTTTCACAAAAGCATAACCTTGGAAAAGATAGCATTTTTAGACAGAAACAATCTGATCCAAAATTAGRCTAGAAACTACCAGAAAACATCAGCAGCCCTATAACCAGACCCTCCCAGCTAGTCCTGTGGTTATGATAGTGTCTTTTCTCCGAGACAGGGGGCTGTGCAAATAGAACAGGCAAAAAGAGACAGAAAGGAGATGAAAGGGGAGTTTTACTGTGTATCACCAGCTCCTTAGAGAGGGTACATCTATACTGCGGCCTCCCCTGCTGAAAGACTGAATTTTATGAGCAGTTTTATTGAAAAATCTCTCACCACCCAAAGGATGCCCAAGTAGTGAAATGTGCTATTTCTTTGACAGTCATCTCCTCCTGTTCCCAGTGTGATGCTGCAGCATGGCAGGCAGGCTGAGCACTGCACTGTGTGAGCAACAGAAGGAGCTCTGCTCAGTGCCCTTGAGCATGTGGTGCCTTTAGACCTTCTCCCGGTAAGGTACAGTCTTGAATATCTGCCATATATTTCCTTATGGGTAACCAGCACTTCAGATAATCCACTGCTCTGCAAAGACCTTTCCAAAAAAAATAAAATCCTGTAAAAGCTACATCTTCAGACAATCCCCACTCCAAGATAGCCTATGTACCTTTACAAAATAAAGGCTTGATTGTTTGTTCTTCTGAGCCTAATGCTTCCACYGTGTTATCTGTGTCATCACTGATTGTCTTGGAAACCCAGCTCTCCCCAAGGCCAGCTATTAACATCTTTCAGCAAAACAACAGCTTTTATTGTCCTGCTATTTCACATGAATCCTGTCAAGACAAGGGCAGATGAATGAGTGACCAGGGGGTAGGTTTGGGTATAAATTTACAAGGCTTGCACTCCATCATAATTGCCTGTATGCATAATCCCATCCCTCACATTCAACCAGATGTACATGGAAGTGATTTATCCTTAGGCGAAAAAAAAAAAAAAAAAAGAGGTCAGTTACTTTGCATCGGCTCAGGAAACAAAGAGAAGRGTGTCCTGGGGCTTACTGTGGAGATTACATTACTACTTACATTCAGGTAAATCAGCCACTAACCTTCCTTATGCAACTTGTTCTTCCATCTGTGCCCCCCATCATGTCTCTTCCACACCACTGAAAATGTTTAGGTAAAGAAACGTTGTCATCTACTTAAGTCTCAGAGACAATTTTCACCCAAATAGCTGGAGTACCTTAGTTCAGGAAATGTATTATCAAGAAGAAAATATGAAATGTCTGTTTCTACACTAAAATTCTTGTCACTGTGAGTAGATAGATAGGCACTGACCTGAAAGKACATGCAGTTTGTATCAGCAGAAGGGGTCTTCTCCACATCCAACTGTAATACTTCTCCAGAGACACAACCCAAGAACATTTGGCTATTTGCATTTTTGTATGTGCCCCAGAGCTTCTGTCATCATGGCTGTGCTAGCTAGTGGGTATGGTTTGCTCACATTCCCAGCTGACAGTCAGGCCAGCAAAAATTCAGAGTTCAGACATGCCCTCTGGTTCCTTATGTTATTTAGTGGATTGACTAAGAAGCCCTAAATGGCCTCAGTGAATGAGGAAGCAAATAATTGAAAATCGTATATGACTAGTCAACTGCAACGCAATAGTAGGCAGACAAATATTAGGAATGTTCTCTCCCAACTGAGGGAAATGAATAAAGAACATCTCCAGAAAAATATGCCATGGAGGGCATCCATCTTTCCAATGATTTCAATTCACCCTTCTAACCTATGGTTCTAACTCAACCATAATGGCAGCAGAGCTAAAAAGGCTCCTGAAGTTCAGTTTCTACACAGGCTTTATCTTATTTAGTATTTTTCTCTTATGTGAGTATACTAGCTTGAGTGAGCTTCAGCTCACACCATCAGGGTTGTTTRCTTTATTTATTCTGACCACTTATCCATTCTACTAACATTGACACTGGAATTGCTCTGTAATAATTTGTGACTACAGTATGATGCCTAATTACTGCAATTTGCTGTATTCGTACATTAGCTGGAGGACAATAAGTTTCACTCTAAAAGCCAATGTAGTTGGTACAGAACGATGGTCAAATCGCTGATATTCAAGGACACAGCCTGGACAAGCAGCTGCAAGAGGGATGTAGTGTAGGTTACTGAGAACCATTATCACTCTTGGGAAATCCTGAGCTGAAAAAACTCAGTTTGGAAAAAGAGGAAGATCGCAGGCATTGCTTTATTCTTATTTTTTGCCACATGTCTGCTTATGGCCTCTGTTGAAAGCCTAGGAGGTCTGAATCTTCTAATTGCTAATCTTACGTTCCTATGACTTAAATCCACTCAATATTTATAGATGTACTCCTTTATGGTCAATCCATATCTGCTCCCCCTCAGCCTCATGACTAATGCTGCAGACCTATGCCAAAACCTCAAAGATATCCATTCCTCAAAGGGCTGATTATGTATGTGCTCAGCTGCACCATGAACATTATCTGCAGATCACAGGTCTGATGGGATGACAGACAGGAGAGGAGAAGACTGGATGAGGAAACATAACTGCAAGGAACTCTCTGCATTCATGCTGACATCCTCAGGAATAAATAAACAGAAAAAGAGAGGCATAAGAAATACAGACCTGGACCATGGCAGAATGATACTAAAAGTTTTGCTGCAAATTGAAAGTGTTTTGCAAGAGGGACAGAACCAACTCCAGCTTGCCAAGTTCAGACATTTTATAACAGAGCAGAGCAAGAATGTGTTTCTACAGGAGTATARTATCTAGTTGATCCATAATCTATAAGAGCAACAAAGGACAATAAAATTCCCAGGATAATTGCTTTATAAATAATTCCTGTGATACAGGGACCAAGCAATTTATTTTGAGCATTTGAGAGTTTATGCTCAGGAATCACAGTAGTTTAGCTATATTTAAACTCTTTGGCTGGTGGTACTCAGAGCAGGACGACAGTTGTGCAGAATGGTTTATTTCTGTACTTTACTTAGATTGTAAAGGTGTGAAGATACAGYTTTGAAAACGCAGTCTTTCCAGGGGACAATTATGCACTGTGCAAGTGTTGTCCCTGCTCGATCCAGCTTTCTGCCATGTTGATGATGAGCAGTCACCTTCATTCTCCCCACGATGCCTGTCTAGCTTTTAACTGCTCYTTGAGAACCAATTTGCTAACAAAAAGTCAGTGTGCCCCACAGAGCCCATACAGATTCACTCATACACACATTATGCTTCTAAGGTGATTCACTGCCTCTGTGCCTTATATTGCTATTTCCCATATATTATATGCATGTCAGTAAATGYGTTTAGCTGCACAAGCGCACTGCTGGGGACATTTAGGATTGGTGTCAGGTAGGATGGTCTTCACCTCGGCAGCAAGACAGGAAGCAATACAGCAATATCCACCCCAGCACGGGTTAAACAAGAGCAGAAGGACAAACTGCCTTCATCTGTGACCAGCTTTTTATGAGCAGAATTGCACAAAGATACAAGTCTAGATGTGGGCAACGCCATAGCAGACACAGGGACCTATTTATTTTTATATTAATGTGAGATGCTCCCAGTATACAATGRTAAATACATGATTGTATTAAAAGGAAATAAAATAAGGTAAAAAGTTGCCTCACATTACTCTAGCAATCCTGCTAGGAAATCTAGCAACACTAGGCTCTGATTACATATTTGATCATGGAAAGATGGCACTAGGAAAACAACAGACCTCTCTCTGCTTTGCAAAAGCACAAAGTAGCTGGACAAAAAGGCTCAAAGCAGCGATGGCTCCGGGCCCAGTGCCAAAGCCCCGGCCCTGCAGACTGACTGTGCAGACACATAAACAAACATACTGCACGTGTGGCTTCTGCCTTCCTCAGTCTGAAGTCCCACTGATATTTTCCCCATATATACTGATGATTTCTCCACATAATGATTGCAGAATGACAGATATTTAGCATGTAGATATGCTGACATGCTCACTAATGCCTCATCACTTCAGCATCTCATTTATCCCTTTCTAAAACTGTCAGTACCAATGCAATTATGTCTCCAGCTGCCTCACTATCCTGGAATGCTCTGCCACGCATTACTCCTGCAAAACATTGAGTAGCATCTCTGACTTAGAACCTAAGCAACCTCGTACACCAKGGAAGGAGCTGGGAGTAACACAACACAGTCATCTCCATGCCCTGCACTTGCCCTGTCCTCTGGCTGTAACACAAGCAGCAGGTTTTATCTTCAAAATCTCCTATTTAGTTCATCTCCTGGGCACTTTTAGGAGACCACCGGACAGTCTATACCATAAACACTACTTAAATGAGAACGATGTTCACATTAGATAAGGCTCTCATATAGCCCCGTTCAGCTACTCATTGGTAAATGAAGATGGGAAAGGCCAAGGAAAGATGCTTTAAGAAGGGACTTGAGCTAAACCTCAAGTATATCTTGGTGTTTTTGCTAAGTGAGGCACCTCATAATCACCTATTCTGCAGCAGCTCGAGAAAAGCTTTTGACTTTCAAATGCTAGTGCAAAATTCATCTTCCCAGCTTAAAGCTTTCATCTGACCTGAGACCATGGAAAAAATGGTGAACAGGAAGGGTCACAATATGGTACTGAATAAATATTGTGGTTGGTTTGGAGAACACTACCTAGAATTGCTTTTCCAGAGCACATAAACTTGACAGTACATCACATCCRATCAGGCCTTCTAAAGAAAATGCATATAAAATGCTTCAGGATCTCCCCTGAAATATTATGATGACATAATGGTTCATTATAAATATATAATTTGTTCAAGTGAAACAACTCCTGCTATTGAGGGTAGGCCAAAGCGTGAAGTTACTGTGTCCTCTCTAATATAAATCTTTCTATCTCTTAGGGCCTAGAAATCCAGTTAAAATGAAAAAGCAATTTGTAATTGTAARCCACAAAACAATGAAAGAAATACACAGAGCATCTTCTGCTGACAAACCACAATGTTATCAGAGAAGGAACTTGTTTAAAAGGGGCATCTGCTTTTTAAAGTACTGCTAAAAGACTGCACAAGAAGATACTTTTACAGGCACCACAAGAAAAAGCCAAGAATAAAACCTAGAAACATTTTAATTGAAGGGTAAAAAAAGCTCAAAGGCATCAAATTTGTGAGTCCACAGAGAGGACACTTGTGATACACAGACATTTGGCATCGTATGAGCTGCTTTACYAAGAAAAGAGATCTCTTTTCCAGTAGGAGAGCATGAGACAGTAGGTATTTTATCCCTTATTAGATACAGCAACCAAAGATGCCAATACTGAGCACTTAACTTTTCTATCTGCTGTGTCCTACTATTTTTTCCTCTTAATACTACAAACAGTAATTGCTTTTTCAACACTAGGAATGACAGTTAATACTTAGATTAAATGAGAGCTAGGGTGTACAAAGATAAAATGTAGAGATGATACTGTTTCAACAGACTAGTTCAGATATTGACTGCTGGCCTGTCTTAAGTAAGCTACCAGCTCCAGCAAAATCCATCATAAGAACAGCAGCTTTGCCAGTAGCTACTACAAAGCAGATGGGGAATAACTTTAAATCAAGGCCAAAAAATACAACTCAGATTAGACAAACTCGCCAAGGGTAGGACCATCCCTGGCTATGTATGAAAAACAGTCTGCATGCCACCACTCTGGCTGTCTCTAACCTGCTGCAGGAGACAGGCAGGGAAAGCAGAAAAGGCCGCTAGGACTGGCTTCTTTGCTTGACCTCCGAGATGCAGCTGTTGTGGCAAGCAGGTAGCAGGAAGGGAATACCAATTACAGGAATGTAGTCTGGCCCATTATAGACTGAAGAGAATAGGGGGAAAAAAATAAGAAAAAATCCTTAAACCTGCAGGAGTCAACAACAACAAAAAAAGACTGATAAACCAGTTTTCTTAATGTGGAGCTGCAAGCATGGGTGAGCCTGCAGAATGGCAGAGATTCTTACAGTGATTCTGATTGCAGGATACCAATACACAGCACAACGATCATCTCAAACTTAAATGTGAATGGAGAGCCAAAGGGGTTCCAGCACTTAGATTTGTTTCTCATCTTTCATCTGCAATGGAGCTTGTGAAGGCAGCCACACGGGAAGGGTCAATTATATTTCTGCCACTGGTTCCAGCACACAGCGTAAAACACGACATCCTTTCAGTACCTCATCTCAGAGGTGCCAAAAGCCGGGTCAGAGAACCTGAGACACAGAGGAAAGGCTGCATGCACCGATTGAGTCAAGGAGGCCACTTCTCCCTTATGGACCTATTTGAAGAGCAGGAAAAAAAAAGCTCTTTAAGTCCCCTAATGTGTTCACCTAGACACAACTCAGCCTAATGCACATTATGAACGAAAAGCACCAACAAGTCAAGAACTGCTGCTATGGACCTGAGCATTAGGTAGAGCTCTGGGGGTGAAACAAGAGAGACTTTGGAAGCATCTTCTTCTCACCTTCTTGTTATTGCTGATGAAATGAAAAGATACTGCCCACTCAGACTCTCTCCATGTTCTGCACTTCAAGTACAATTACATCTCTATCCTCTTCAGTGTGTTTCTATCCATCTCTGACAAGGTCCAGGAGCCATTTGGCCTGGTRTACATGAGCCTGCATTGCCACACAACCCACAGGAACAGACACTGTCAGACCTCAGCGGGCCACATTGTGCAGGCAGGGCCTAAAAAAGACCATGCGTCCCTCTCCATAGAGCAAAGCAGAAGACTGGAAGGAAAAGATGCTGCCAGTTGATTTCTACATTGATTCTTTTCACACTSTCCAGTCACCTACTCCAAGCCTCATAAATACCTGCAGGGTCAAAACTCTGTCCTCATGCGTTGCTGGAGTGACCTTGATAAGCAGCACAGCTATTACACAGTCCTTCCATTGCAAGGAATTCCCCCCAGTACAATATTTTGCTCATTCAGTCTTGTTCCTCCTTCAAGCAAAATCTGCCACAACTTACTACTTTCAGTTTGATTTTTCTTCCTGCTCTKATTTTATTTTGCATGTTGTCCCAGCCTCCCCTCTTTCAGAGGTGTCTCCCTGGGGAAATTCATGTCCCTTGTACTTTTTACTCTGTGCGCATAATAGAACATTATCTGCATAATTTATCTTTCACTACATGTTGTCTTCCTTCTGGCTAAGTGTTTTTCTAAAATAAATATATATACTCAATGCATGCACTGAGAAAAAGAACCAAAAAGCCTGTCCTGTGTGAAAATGCTGTAATACCAACACCTTAACCRTGAGGAATATATTGGTTCTGCCTTTTAGGTAGGTTAAATTTGACTGTAAAATTCATCTCCCATCAGCTGCTTTCTRCATTTTGTAGTGTCTGATTCTTTCTGCAGATCTACTGAAACCTCCTCTCCTTCCCAAGGCTGAATCCACATCAAATTTGGAACTGAAATGTAGCCACAAGCAAAGGAATTCAGTCCGCCTGTACTCCATTCTGCCATACCATGAATAGCAGAGTATGAAACAACAAGAAATTTATAGGGCTGGAGAGAATGGGAGCATTGACTATGCACTAATTAGCATGACAATAATGTCATGTACTGAAATGCAGCATGCCTTCAAGAAGCCCAAATGCCAGCTAGTACATACTGGAATATCCATGGGAGCTGAGAGGGCAGCTGRCCATGTCCTGAAGTCGCATATGCCAGAGCTGTTGGGGTCCAGGCAACACAATCTTCTTTTATGTTCTCCTGAGCATGAGGATAACATTGTGCTTTGCTGATGTTGCTGAGATTTCCAAATGTTTACAGCTATGGAGAAACAAAATTTGGGACTCTCCAAAGTCTACAGGGGCCATTCTGGTTCCTAAGCATGTTTGATACCTTTTCATAAAACAATATAACAAGGGGTCCCACCTGTCCAGACATAATCTCCAGAAAGCCCTGTGAATTCTTTAAAGCAATTTATGGTTCTTAGAGGAACAATCTGAACAAAGCAATCCGAAGTTAGCTTCACTATTAATTCCCAGTGCACTACAAAATGGTCCATGACCTTGTTTAAGAAGAATCATTGTCAAGGGGATCCTTTGCCCCAAAAGGATTCCCACAGTGCAATGAGAGGCTGCCTTGATATATAATAAATGATAATATGGCAGCGGAAACCTGCATCTCAACTGATTAAATTTGTATTTTATCAAAAACATGCTCCCTTTAGAACTGGGAATATGGTATCTGTTGGGAGGCAGCTGTAAAGTCTTGAAAAATGAAAAAAAAAMCAAGTCTGTCTCCTTAATTCTTTGACAGTAATGGGCAAACTGTCCTTCAGGCAGGTGATGTCCTGCTGCCTTTTCTTCTTTCACTTTCATTGTCTTTTTCTCACTAGCCTCCTTTGCCTTGAAAGATCATGAAAGAGCCTCCAAGAGGAAATTGGAAACAGTGAGAGAATTGGTCAGCTGGCTCCTGTTTTCTTTTTATGGAGCACATGTCTGAACTCAGTGACCTTGTTGTCTTTCAGAGGACAAAAATACTGCAAATCCACCTCTAGGCCCTCTCATTTTAACTGGCAAGCCCTGTGAGACAAGCTAATCACAGTGCCTTGCCTGTCAATGTGGATTCCCCAGGACCAGCTATCAGCACCCACTCAAATGTCAACACCTAGAGCAAAGACTAATGCAAGAACGGTCACCTTATCAGCATGAGCTGGCCTGGAGATTTCATGATCTGAAGAAAAAACCTCAGTTGTAGCAACACTTAATAGCATCATCTGAGGTGTACCATATAAGTTTAAATTGCCAGAATAAGAAATTCATTTTCTACCATTTTCTTATTTAAAATCGTCTCTGTGCCACTATATGATGAAGATGAGAACATGCCATGCATTGTAGTCAAAGGAAGGTGATCTCTCACCCTCAGCCTGAATCAGTAAAGCCTCTACTCTATCCCATTTTGAGCACTGGACCTCAAAAGAGAAGCGGAACAACTGGAGAAACCCCTGAAGAGAGCAACATGAACACTCACAAGGATATATGGAGCTGATCCTTGCTAAGGGGGTGAAAAATAGATAAAAGAACAAACCCCTGAATGTCTTTCCTACCATTTCTTCTTTAATCTTTTAAAGCTACTGAAGGAACCCCACACTTTTCAATAACCAAGAGGGCTGTCTAGAATAACATGTAGTGSACTTGTACAAAGAGGGGGCTGAGCCTCTGTCCCTTAATTTAGCAAAATGTTTAAGGAATGGACAGCTTCAAATAAGACTATTAGTTTCACTAGTATCCCCAAATGGATACCTGTRTGGTGAAGGTTAAATGTTTTTTGCAGAATTGGGATCTAACTAC
Organism: Nothoprocta perdicaria; assembly: GCF_003342845.1. NCBI lineage: Eukaryota > Metazoa > Chordata > Aves > Tinamiformes > Tinamidae > Nothoprocta > Nothoprocta perdicaria. Next base: position 7,595,334 of record NW_020455754.1, read on the forward strand.
AGCATCTTGTCCCTGTCCACTGAAATAGGCTCTGCTGCCGATAAAAAAATTTGCAGCATAGAAACTTCAATAACCTACAGTAGTCTCACAATGTAACACACAAATAACAGTTCTGCCATTATCAGATAAGGGCCCCAACTAAGAAAGTCAACATTCCCCAGGTCTAGTGCCTGTAGCCCTCTGATTACTGCAGTATAAGYACAGAATTGTTTATCAGACTGATCTTTCTCAGTCTGTTTCCTCATACCAGTGTGTAGAGATAGGAATTCTCTGGGGTCCTCCAAATGTAATTACTTTCCTTTCTACATAGGGAAGAGTTCATTCAAGCTCTGTTTGTAATGTTCATTTAGTCACTTTTATCTATATTACGAGGAATATGGACTCTACTATGACCTGTGCCAAAYACATCTTGAGAATGAACTTCTTCAAATTCACCTTGTCACTTACAAATTATGAACAGAAATTGCTTTATATGCTTGCCAAAAGAAAGGGGGTCCCTACAGAGTAGTCCCTGAGGTTTCACCGACTTCATTAGCCTTCATAGCCTAGTTCACAGGCACAAACGTTGCTACTTTGCAGTGGCAGTTAGGACCTGCAAGTCAACACTCCAGACATGCCGTGGTTCCAGAAACATATGATAATATTTCTTCACAAGGGAGGTGTGTTAATGGATGGGAGACTTATCTTCTGGGCTTTATCCATACCTTCTACAAGCATTTTCCACTGTCAGCGTGCAACATACTATTTTTTTCTAGGAGTGTTTCCTTGGAAATTGTCCTGAGAGAAGCTAGGAGCTACTACTCACTCTGCTGTGCTCATGAGACCACTGTCACAGACCCAGGATAACTAGAGATCTGGGTTCCACTCCAGCAAACGAAAGGGCAGATTACGCAGCACAGTACCAGGATGCCAGTGGCTCTAAGCATTTATACAGATGCATGCTTATCCCCCAGAYAAATTCAAAAGAACTCCATTTAAGGTCACAGAGTTACCACACTAATATTGGAATTAAATCTCTTCTTACTTCATTACAAGCCTCAGGCAAGGGAGATCAGGTTTAACTGATTCTTAGCATGATTCCGTTTGCATCAGTGTATAGCGATGCTGTGTGTGCTTGGAGGAGAGGTATTTATTTAATGTGTTTATTTGTGCGACACGACAGAATGCGAGATCCAAACACTGCAATCCTACTCCCTGCAGTATTGTGTACACATTGGCTCATACAGATTTTACTCTAGAGGAAAAAAACCACATTGAACTAAGCTATATGGTAGAAGTAAATATTGCGTGCAAAGTAGCAAGGGAGAGAATGCGGCAGAATGAGAGATAGAGAGATTAAATGATATATCCAACAAAACTCRTGAAACCTGTGTCATAGCAGGGAACTGAATTCACATCTGTTCTGTTCCAGCTTGCCCCATKTTCTACAAGCAGCCTCCCTCAACACAATTCAGTTTTAGTCAAAATCTCCCCAAAAGGAAAAGAAGAAACAAGAAAAGAGAAGACTGACAGAACTCTAACCCCGCTATTGAGAGCTTTTCATGGTGCCTGGCTAGTTAAGCTTTGCTTTAAAGAGTGAATGGCAGAATGTAATGCAATTTAAACCAGGAGARGCAGCCTGGATGGTAGGGGAGACAGAGGTGAGTCCTGAAGAGTCCAAAGGAGAGAATATTACAGGAAAAAAAGCTCTGAGCCACAATAGCAGCTTTTACTGAAGAGAACTTAACTAGGTTAGGGCAACCTCTGAGAGAATGAGAATTTTAACAGCCACTTTCTAATGTGAAAGATTATGTATATTCCTATTTAGATTGCCCTTGTTTTACATAGACCATTTTGCTCAGCACAATGTTAATTTTGCAACTCTGCTGAAGCAGCTGCTTACAAGATAAACAGAAAATGATGCCTTGAACAGCTGCCGGATACCTTGACTAAGAAGGATGATAAAACTATTCACATGAAGATATTAATGTCACGAAGGTTGCATCAACTTTTTATCAGTGCTGCACTGAACAGGAGGAGAAGCAGTAGACAGGAAAGGACATCTTTTCTTCATTCAGATTTCAGCTCATGATAATAGATTCCACGTCTATAACTAAGAGATGATCTTTCTGGGAAAGAAAAAAAAAAAAAAGTATGGCTTTTCTTTAGCTGCTCATTCTTCTCTAAAGCTCCTTTCTTGCAAAATTCTGCAGCAAGAACTGTTGAGTGAATTCTAATCCTAGGCAAAATGTGGAGTATGCTGATGATCGCCGGTGCTAACCAAGCACAAATGGGAAACTGCGAAGCACTAACTCAGCCTGCTGCTGGGAGCACCAAGCCGACCGCGCTGCGAGAGAGACTCGCTCCCGCCAGCTGGATCCAGGGACCTCCTGACCCTTCTGCTTTATCCGCCCTCGGTAAAGATGGCAAAGGTAGAGAAAAGGAGGAAAGGAAAAGTGTGTCAGGAATCACAAAGTTCAAGTAATAGTGAAGAATCCTGCAGAGCCCAATTCTAATCCASGCTTCCATCACACACTCCTATCAGAGATAAACAAAACGGACAGTCTTCTGGGGAGAGACTGTGGGATTTCTACATACAAGCAGGACAGCTTCCGTGGATCCTGGTCGTCCCAACAGACCAAGCACCAGGTCATGAAAACAGAGGGAATCACCTGTGGCTGGGCTACGTGGCCTCATCTCATCTAATCATAAAATGTCTCCTTCAGTGGTCAGCTCCACTTGTCCTAACTCAGGTGCTTCCAGAAACATGTAGATTTAGGAATGAAACATAAGGGAAACATTTTCAATTTTCAACCATTTATTTTCCTTACTATCTGCCCTSCCTTTGTTTATTTTTGAAGTTGGAAGAAGTCACTATCACTTATTCCAATTAAAAGCAATGAACTCTTTCAAAGAAAAGGGTCGACACTGTGATAGCCACACGTGAACAGCAGATTTACCTGCCCAATGTGATATAACTGAATTCAGTGCCTGGCAGCAAGGTAATATTAACTYAGGTACAATCTCTGCCTGGCTCAGTCATAAATTTCTGCCTCCATTACAGCTTGGCCAATACCATTTCCATGCTGGCTGCACACCAGCTTTATTGCAGTCTAACGTGCATTTCATAGGAGTGCAGCAGGAATGACAGAATGGGGTTAGGACACTAGAAAAGCCACATTATTTTTTCATCCCGGGAGGTAGAAAAGAGAAGGTAGGACACCAAAGACTCAGTTCTAGGCTGCTGCTTCAACTGAGGGAAAAAGAAGACAGACAGAAAAAAGCTGTGCTCACTTACCCAGTCTAAATGCAGGAAGGTTTACAGARATCTCCTACTAGTCTTTCCAGTTACTATGTTTCATCTCCATTTTAATACACTGTCATCCAGAGCTGGGCTAATCATTGCTGCAGAGACCAGAGGCAGTCACTTGGGACTCCATCGTCCCAAATGTTCCTCACGCTGTGTATATTCATGTCCCTGCTCTGAAACACGCTGTTTCTTGGCAACTTTGGAAGAACTCAATCTAAAGGATGCAGWGCAAAGAATGAATATACTTGACAAAGGAATCAAGGGAGAATTCTCCTAGGTCCTAAGCTTGAGTAAAGGTATCTAGCAGTAACCTTGGTTCTTCTCTCTTCAGCACAGCTTGGTCAGTGCCCTCCTTTAAGTATATGTAAAGAGTGGAGCTCAGAGGTTTGCAGGCCAATGAGACCATATAGAACAACRAGGACAAAGCAGTTTAGGTCAGAAGCAACGAAGCCACCTTTACTCACTGTTGAGCTGAAGTCAACAAAGCTCTGTTCTCATTCTTTCAGTTACTCTGACAAATAGAGGGGTTAAGTGGAAGCGTGGAATTTTTCTACAGATGGGTTGGAGACTATGTGTTGAAGAACGCTGGCTCTGCAACAGCCACCTTATCCAAGCAGCAACAATGAGAGAGGAGGGTCTCAGATCATCTTCCTCTCCTAACTTTTCCAAGCATGATAGATTTTTGTAATGAAGACACACAGCTCTAAAAAACCCTATAGCTTTGTTCAAACAAAGAGCAGAGAAGATTCAGGCAAGCTTCTCCAAGGGGAATCCACACATCAGTGTTTGATTTATACAAGGAAGGTATATATTTGCATAGAGGTTGGTATTTGTGCTAGTCACTTGAGGGAGACAAAGAGCCACACTGAATTTGCCTGTATCAGATAATGGTCAACCTTCAAGGCAAAGGAAAGAGAACTGTACAAACTTTATGGTTTGTGTAAGGCCGGGAGATTTCTATTAGTTTCTGCAAATAAGTGAATTAAGAATGGATGGAAAAATCTGCATGGAAATACAACATTAAGCAAAACTTGAAAGACTCCATGAGATAATTGAGAAAGACCTCAAGGCTTCAAGGCTGACCTCAACGTGAGGCTCAGCACAGCCTCAACATTCAGTTGAAAYGGTGACAAGGGTTGGAATAATCTGCCTGAAAGGTTCCAAACTCATTGTACCATTTGGTGATGACAGAAAGCTTGAGAACACGAAGGTCACTRCAATCAGCTTAGGGTGACCAGTGAGACATCTGCTCACAACATCTAAAGTTTCATGAAAACATCTAAAACCTCTTCTCAAGAAAGAAAATGCAAGTGCTCTAAGGAACTACAGAAAGCAAGAGCAAGTCTCTTGGTGAGTAATGTATTAATATCTCAGCATCATAAATCTAAAAGGAAAAGGTGAAGAACAATACCACAATTTCAAAAAGGCCAATTGTAAAAATAGTAGAGAGATTTCTTCATAGAGAAAAGGCCACAGAAACGATGAATACTGAACACAAAGGAGAAAGATGAATGAGATGACACAGTCATGAACATGAACAGCATGTGAAATACCATTTTGGGCAATTCTGCCTTTTCAGGGACATTTGAGAAAATAGTTTGGGCCAATCTGTGCAATTAAAACAAAACTTGCTTATACAATCTATAAAGAAACACTTTTTATCAAGCAAAAATAACCACTGGAACTCTCTATGTGATGTAACAGAAGAAACCAAGTAGCCTTCTCTAACTTAGAAAAGCATAAAGTATTTAATGTAAGAGGCATGAAACATGATTTCTAGCATTAAGGATACCTGAACATTTCCATTTTATCGACTTGTATCAYTTCTTTTTTCAAAAGTCAAGTTCCTTTCCTCTCACCACAAAGAAGTTTGGTTTGCTACCCTGCAGCCACACAACAGACCTCTTTGGAAAGTCTCATCTGAAAGAGCTTGAGCCACCTGCCAGCCCTGSGTTTTCCTCTGGAAGCACCACCCTCGCGCTCAGGACTACAGAGGGAATCTCTCCCTTGTCATTAACCAGCATCACCAACTAAATTAGCTAGCCCTGAGAGAAAGGAACACATTAGAGCAACTCCATTCAGCCATTAAATTAAGTTGTGTCTACGGCTTTCTTGAGGGGATCACCAATGAGAACAGAGTTTACCTTAAAATTCTCYGGTTTTACCTTAAAATCCTTTCTGTAATATGAAGGTAAAGCAGGGTAAATATKCCTGTCAATCCTAGTCAATTCCTAGTCTATCTATTGTTGGAATCTCTAAGCATGTTTGTGAGCCAAAAATAGTTCAGCAGTTCGACAGAGTCACTGTATCCATGCTGGACTGGACATGTGTGTGTTAACTGCATCACTGACCATAATAATGTCCTTAGGTATAAGTGCAGRATTCATGTGTTTTTCCAGCTGACATTTTAGTGTAATTCTATAAAGTACAACTGTAAAGTCAGTGCAGAAYCAGGCTCAGTCTAAGCCTCTGAAGCTGGAGAAACTCTGTGAAAAGCCTTCTGGAATTGCAGGTTGGAACTGGGCAAACAGATCTATGCGTGAAAGCGTTAGCACCCTATTGCACTGTCCTCTCTGGCATGACAGGCAATTAATCTTTGAAATGAYGACAACTTCACCTGGAAACGCTCTGATGCCCCTGGATGATTTTAGAAAGGAAAAGGCCTGGGGGCTTCCCTTTCAACCTAGAATGGAAATACATTTCTGTGAAAATTGGTCATGCTACTTTTCATCGCCGGGATGTCTTTGTTGTCAATGAAAGACACATATAGTCCTGGGGGAAAAACAGTATCCCACAGGCAGGCAATGATCAAACTTGTGTCCTCACAACTTGGTGGCTTCAGTGCAGAACTGTAGTTGTTCTTTCAATCTAACCTTGCTGAGCCCCTCATTACCTGAGGATAGACTTGACCTTGCAGCATTTTCCAATCTCTTGGACAGCCAGCTAAGGAGAGATATGTTTTGGGTGTAAGATCCGTTCCACAGCTGGCTGAGGCTAAGAAAGTAGATGGAAAAAACAGCTAAATACTAAACTAGATGATAAATTCCATGTTTTACACCCAGCGCCTCTAATAAAAGATTTGTTTCTTAGCTCTCACCGGATACCTTGTCCTCTGAGAAATAGGCCATCTGCTTTCCAAACAGTGATACGCAATACTTCAGACCAATACTGAGACTGAAACCAGCAACCCTGGGATTTCTAACAAACTATTCACTACACAACTAGATTATTAGCTGAAGAACTCTGCCTAAACCAAGGAAAAACTCAGAAAATGAAAAGTCACTTCAAGGAAGTTAAAATTGATTCCCCAACACAGTAAATATGATTTTCATCCACAGAGCCAGTGCTGGCTGCTTCAGAGTTGCTCTAAACTTCAAAAGAAATAAACAAGAACTAGTAGCATTGGAATCCACTGGCTCCCGTTTRGCCATGTGGTACCAAAATGCACTTTAATACAGAGCCGGGTTCCTCTCAGAACCTGCTCCGCTCCCTACCTGATCAGATTATATACAGAAATATATCAAATATATGGAGTACCTAACTTTGGCCATCCCTGGAGCAGCAACTCTTACAGAGTCCTCCAAACTTCCAGGCTCTCAGGCTCCCCAAAAGCCAAAGACAACAAGAGCAACCTGTGTTCAGCTGTTCCTCAGCCCAGAGATTAATTCATTGACAAGGCTCCTAGTAATTTGCCAGCTCATTAATTACTGTAAGAACTGTGTCAGCGAGAAGCAGGCAAGGTGACTGCTGAAAATGGTCCACAGCCATGTGTTAGTGCTTGCTACTCTGCCCATTAGATGCKGAAAAAAATACAATGATAACACCTGGCAGTTTTCTTAAATATGAATTATCACACAAGCCAAGGAGATTTTAATATAAAACCTAATATAAATCAGTGTTGGAAGAACAGAATACAAGGAGATTTTCCCCTTAAGCCGGTCAGTACTATCCTGGGGATTAAATTATTAGGCTGTGTCCTATGGGTGCAGTGGAGTCCTGGGGGTTTGAAGTGTCTCCCAGCTGCAGAAGATGGCATGGATGGGTCCCAAAAGGCTTGACCTGCCTCTCTCACCCGCATTTCTATCTGGCTGGTAAGAGAAAATTCATTTTCAGTAGATGCTACCCGTTGGTCCAAAAGGACCAAGCCTAGTGGCAAATAAAACAGAGAGTGTTCAGGCTCTGTGTTGAGGCAGAGACCTCAAACACAGTGTGTGTTCACGCAAGGCCTTGACTCACAAGCCTGTGCTRCCTGGAAGGAGAAGGCAGTTCTGGAAAAGAGAAGCACCACAGCCCATCTCAGACCTCACAGTTGGTAGCTCTGCCTGGTGTCTCTCTCAGAGAGAAGATAAAGAATTTTCTGATTCACTATTAAAATTCATCATTCCTCCTCTTGTAATGCCAAAATGGGGCTAATGAGCCTGGGATGACACTGGGAAATCCATCAAGGCCAATACTCGGTCACACTCAAGCGCYTTAATGCCACAGTCACTATGCAGAATGGCTTCAAAGACAGACCCTTAAGAGGATGAGGAGGGCAGGGGCCCTCCTGCCTGTTGTGCAGTCCATGGTGGGGCTGCTCCCCAGGGGAAGCACAGTCATCTCCAATAAAGGGGCATTTCAGTGTCAAGCAATGGGAAGCAAAGTCTAGTCAATGAATTGAACAGATGCTTCCCTTGGCTCACAGGAAATTAAAGGAGCACAGAGCAAAAGCTGGAGAAAGTGAASTTGTTCAAACCTGCAGAAAGCTCACAGGAGCACCGGAGCACCTACAAGAACAAAAGGAAGATCCAGTTTCAAGTTTACACCCAAACAAGTTCTACATCCAAATGAGAGTCAGAGAGAGGAAAGTGCTAAGTCAAGAGCCCCKGCAGTATCTCACCACACTCCCACTCATCCTCTATCCATACCCTTTCTATCCTACAGGGCAACCTTCCCTCACCCCCCAGGACTGTCTCTCTTCATCTCACTCCTTTCATTTGTAGAATTTCATTTCATTTTGCCTCTCGCTCTTCTCTATCCAATCTCACTACTGGCCATAAGGCGAGCACACATTATTTTTACCATCTGATATAAAAGGGATATGACAGGCCTCTGCTGGAAAATGCCAAGTGTCAAACCATAAGGAACTCCACAAATAATAATCAAATGTGCAAAAGGAAAAGCCAAAATATGGATGGCTCAAGTACATTTCTATCTCCACCATCACTGCAGAGAGAGCAATGCGCTCCTGCTCAGCACATTGTTGAGGTTTGTRAAGTTCCCTGTGGAGGCCCTTGTACAGATTGAGAGAGAGCCCAGCCAGAGGGAACACAAGCCATAGTGCAATCCCAAAGGATGAGGAGAGSTCTTGCAGGGAACTAGTGCCTCGAGGTGACAGTGGTACATGTGTCACAAACCTAGAGTGGWTGCCTTGAAGAAATCAGTATTTGCTGATGCAAAGCACAAAATGAGTGACATGGGTTCCCCTTAGGGGCACATAATGAGGCCTGGAAAGAAAAGGAGTGAAGGAGAGCAGAGAGTTTCACCCGGCAGTGATGAGGCGAGAACAGGTTGATACCAGGCAACTGGGAGACGTTTATTGCAGATCRGGGAGAAAAGACTGATGTGCTGGTGGGAAGAGGAGGAGCAGCTGCTCTCCGGGATGAAAGGGTGGGCTGGGAGATTAGAGAGACACGTGATAGGCAAGGAAGAGGAGCGGATGGGAAATCARAAATGAGGGCCAGTGACTCAGATAAAAATGGATTAGAATGGGATAAAGACAGCAGGGAGGGAATCAAAGAAGGTGAAATTAAGTACTACACAAGACCAAAAGCATGCAGAATAGCTGACCAAAGAGACCTGTTCAAGGGAAATGAGGTAGCAGGGTCTCTTGGATCCTACTGATGGTTTTGTGCAGGGTCTGAACAGCTTCAGGTGGGGGTGAAGGGTGGGGGACAGACACAAAGCAGAACAAGAGACACGTATAAATCCCCAAACATCCCGAGCAGGGCAGGGGGCTCCCGGATCTCCTGGCTATGCCCAGGCAGCAAGTGCAGAGCAAACCTTTTAGCACAGCACAAGAACTCAATGATACTTTGAYCATCAAACTGTACCCAGAGCTGCAAGGGCACTGGATGCACTCATGGACCACCGCTCCATCAGCAGCTATCAAACATGGTGCACGTACTGCTTAGGAGCCAGAACAATACCATGTTTCTTACGCTAGGGCCTCTATTTAGCAACATGATGCTGGGCCAGCTGGACTCCTGATCAGCGCCAGCACAAGAGAATGCAGGAGCTAACTGGAAGCGACAGCTTTCTCCCTGGGGACACAGCGCTGCCCACAGGGTGGGATCAGCACTGTCGTGGTGGGAGGCTCGGTCCCCGGGGGCAGCCAAGTGCTGTAACTTCTTGCGTGTGCCAGGTACCCTGTCATAGTGCAGTGACCCATCATGTGGTCATTGCACGGTTCATCATGCATGGGGAAAAAGATAATTGAGAGGTCTGAATTGTGCTGTGAGCAGATTACAGAGAAAGAGCCAAAGTGCTGGCTCAATTCCTTGATCTCCTGGGCTAGGAATCAACTCATTTGCAAGTTTGGTCAGGCGAGCGCAGCTACATTGCGTGTCTCTGCTCCTTCCAGCTCACATCTCTGTTTGCTTTTTCCCTGCCATCCTTCAGCATTTGCTAAAACAGATTTTTGCACTGCAGTTATTGTGAAACAAGGCAGAGGAGATCCTCACTGCGAGCGACTGGCTCCAGGGSCACAGTCTTCACACTGCAGTGACAGAGGCTGCCGAATCCACCCCTCCTTCATCRACCTGGGCTCCTTGTATGTGGGCACTATAATACACAGAGGAGAGGGCAAAATGCCTCTAAATTAAGCAGTGGATAGTTTGGCTGTCGTCCTGCTTATAAATGCATATGCTGGCTCAGAGCACAGTGCAAGGGCAGAAACAACCAAGCCAAAAGTAGAACAGACGATGCTTAATTCTTACTAAGATGCTGAAGAAATACACRTGTAACTACAGCCTAAATTAGATTATCTTCAAGTTTGTAGTGCTACAAAGACCATGGGTTATCCTATTTGTTCCTCTTTACTGGAAGATCTTTTAGCACCTTCTCTGCTGTCTGCTAGCTAGGTACATAACTTGTCTAATAATTCTGTAGAGGAGTCTCCAGTCCTTGGCTGACAAGAGAAACYGAGGAAGACAAGAGCAAACAGAATCCAAAACTGCAGTTCAATTTTCCAAATTTCTCACATTTTATAAAGACCTCATGGAAACAGTCCTACGTGGGAAGGCCAGGCACTCAGGCCGACAGAATGGCCCAAGTCTCCACTGCTGTTTCATATGCAGGTCCCATCCCCAGCGCAGCCGTCCGCTTCTCCCTAGGCCTGTAAGCACGTGCTGTCCCACTGTTCAAATGAAGCACGGATTTCATTCCCTTATTCCTGACAAACAAAAAGGGAAAAGCTGAGAGTAAAAAGAGAAGAAAAGGGGAAAAGGAGAGGAACAAGAGGAACCTACTTTGAGCAATTGGGGTTAATCTGACTGAAAGCGTAAATCCATGTTAGCAGTTAATCCAGTTAGTAAGGCTTTCACTGGGGGCTTTGCGAAATCCCTTAACCTCTTGCTGTAAACTAGGAGCAGCTTAACAGCTCAGTGTTCRAGAGAAAAGCCTGTCAATAATGCTGCTAAGCAGGTATTTAGGAGGATTTAAGGAACAAGCATGTGACACCTCCTCTTTAATGAAGAAATTGCACTTCTCTGCAGGAATGGTCATTATTACTTCTAATTTTTCTTGCTATCTGCTTTTTAAGATTTAAAACAAGAAGATGCAGGAAGGGTCTCTTTCAAACAGGGAGTATTYCTTCCTGTGTGAAGCACAGTAAAAGAACAGATTTTGATAATGTTTTTAATATATCTCATGGATTCTTTGCCCTTTGACATCTTTGCTGCAGACTCTAATAGTCAAAACTCAAATGAACCTCCCCACGATGGTGCCAAGTGGTGCATCCTGAGCCCTTAGCAAAGGCAAAAGGCCTGCATGAGAACACAAGCACCCCTAAGAGCAAATGTCCTCCCTGCCCAAGAGAGATGATACCTGGAGAATTGGAGGCAGGATGCTTATTCGGACTCACCCATCCTTGGCTTCTCTGGATATCCAATAGGTGGAAGATGCCCAGCCATGCTCTGGGTTGTGTTCACTTTTCCTATCCCTCTACATCTGGTTACAATAGCTTTCACGCACAATTGCCTTCATCATCAATGTGGGATGCTACAAAATCTCTCAAAGACAGAATGGGATCAAAGGCAGGAATATCCTCTTCACGTCTGGAGATGTCTGGGAACGTGCGTGCTGGGAAGAGGACATGGACASAGCACATACTACAGACAGCAGCACATGTTTTGCCTATGCCACACTGCAGCAGGGACGGACTACTTCAGATTTCCAGCTTTGGTCAGAGTGTTTTAGAAGAAAGGCAAAGCAAAAAGAAAACCCCAGTAAAATTAACACCCCACTATGCACAGGGACATAATGCTAATGAAAGGAAAGTCCTGCTGAGGATGCCAATTCCATTCTCAATTTGGAGATGCAAGGGCAGGAGTGCAAGCTCAAGCCTCCCCAGTGGGGATCATGATGCTTACAAGTCTAATTCAGTGCCAGCTCCAGCTTCTGTGGGTGTCTGTGGGTCTCCAGCTATCTGAGAACCAAACCTGCTGGACAGTGAGGAAGAAGGACCCTCAAGCCAGCTCGGTGGGGACTACCATCATTCTGGAAGCTCCAGAAACAACCAAGAACCTCTGCTGTAACATCTCAGCTACCCTGTTACTGTCAGAGAATGGGGTAGTTGTGAGCTACAGGGTAAAAAAGGAAAAAAAGAAAGAGAGGATATACGTAGTGTCAAAAGGTGTGTGATACAAGCATAGAGAATGGGACCCGAAGATCAGGGCATTTCTCAGCCTGCCCTTCTGATTTACACCAGGAGATTGAGCCAGGGAAAGCAGCTCAGTAAGACTGCTCTGCCTCTTAGATTCCAGATCCACACTCCTGTTTCCATTCACTTTCACAGATAAAAGGTCATTCTGCAGTTTTCTTCCCTATGAAGGAAAAACACTGCATTACCTTTGATATTCACCGTGTTCAACCAGTGTAGAGTAAAAGGCCCACGGAACATTAAAGCAGCTTTACCAGCACCCGGCGCTGTTCGGAGACGGCTCATCGCCCTGCTGACTGGTGCACAAGCACCAGGAGCATGAGCAAGGGCTCCCTGCCTGAACTCATTCAGTCCTAAAACAGCCGGAGAAAGACAACGTGTAGGAAGATGCAAGAGAAAATAATTCCACTTTGCGCATCCAATCAGTATTTCCGTAGCGTGTGGGTTTTGTGTTACTCGGGAGTATTTTCATTTCTGTTCTCTTCAGAGCCTGACTTATTCTGCTGATAAGGACCAAAAATTTTCCATGAACTCACACGGACATTGAACTACTTATAGAAAGATTGTCTTTATGGGAGGCCTGCTTAATGAGACCATGATCCGTGATCCCTTGTGAATAACTTTGCTAGGCATAACTACAGCACACGTACTAATTAACCTACAACACTGCCATTAAAAAGTCAAGTCAGGAGTTAATACACTGACTAGAATAGTGTTTTTCCTTTCATAAATTATATGTTCCTATAGCTCAATTATTTTCAACTACTGTTTTTCCTTCAGTCTGCACAGTAAGCCTTTCCAAAAAGGCTGTCATGGGCTCTTTTAAGCAAAAATGATTAGCTTAGAATGAACAAGCTGGTGGCAAAAGGAAGTGATCTCCCTCCCAATTCAAATTCCAGCTCAGTCCTTGTCACTGATGGAAACAGGACTTTCTATGTATCACACAAACCCATCTCTTCACTGAAAAATGTGCCTCTCTCAAAGGCAGACTTAGCAGAGACGGGAACACTGAGCAGATATCCTRTGTGCATGCACAATAACCTGTTGGGCCTAGTGCTGGAACTAGGTTGCTGGAACTGTGCTTTTCACAGACAAAGTACATGACTCTGGTTCCCTATGAACATGAATATAAAAGGCAAATGGATAAGGCAACATCTGTTAGACTACAGTCAAAACTGTGCTGCAGCATCAGGATCCAGCAAGATATAACTCAAGCTGAGGAGTTTTAGCTTCATAAAAGTAGCTATATTAACCACACATAAAGAAAAAGGGGAAAATAAACCAATTACCAGGCAATGTTTAAAACCATGTGGCCACCTCCAATCTTTCACTTTCCAGAGTGAAAGAGCACTCCTGATTTTCACCCTCCTTTTCACCCCCTTTCCAGCACTCGGACATTCTCAGCCTTTCCAGCCCAGTTTACTCACCCAGCTGMAGCAGCAGCTCGCAGGCTACCAGTGCCACGAGCCCCTTCTCCTAGACGCTCCTCCTGCCAAGGAGGGCAGCAGCACTGGCCACATGGTGCATGTGTCCCCCCCAGCACCTCCCTCCATCCCCGCTATGGATCATGCACTTGCAAGGCACCATTCTGCTGGGGAAGGACCATGGATGGGCACCGCGCTGCCTGTCTCACTGCTTCTCTCTCCTCTCCCATGCAGACCTCCGCTTGGCCACTTCCCAGTGCAGTTTGCGCTGTTTAGTCAGCATTGCCCTGGGGGTTGTCTTGAGCCATCTGCCCAGTGCATCATCTGAGCAGACCTTCTGCTAACCCTGTCTCCTGAGAAGCAAGCTGGATCCCGCCAGGCTCCCTGCCACTTGCCTTGAAACAGATAAACAAGCGAGCAAGGAGAGCTGCCATTCTTTTGTTCTGAGGCAGTCTGGCAAGGCTGGGGCTAACGCGCTGCTTGGAAGGAGCCAGAAAAATGCCAGGGTCTGGCTAGCGTGGGAAGGCCACCCTGCCAGCTGGGTGGTACTGCACCCACACCAGCATCCCATGGGTCAGTCCAGCCTCTGGAAGGCATGAGGCATTATGGCATCTCCTCCTGCTTTACAACCTGAATGGGATTCTGTGAAGAATCTCTTTTTAGGGAGAACTGTTAGATTAAAGTTCAGGCCTGTGCACTGTGGCTGGGAACTTGGCTGCAGTTCCCGTCAGTGGGAACTCTCCATGAAGAGCAGTTGTGAAGGATCGGATGGGCTAGAAGACAGCCCTAAATCCAGGACACGGCATTCGGCTCCTCTTCCTCCCCATCACCAAGCAAAGAGCTATGAAGAACAGCCCTGCTCTGGAGAGAGGAAGAGGAGAGTGAGGAAGAGGGCAAGGCAGGAGGAGATGCAGAGAGGTGGTGAGCTCAGGCAAGGCTCAAGCAAGGCAGGTCAGGCCATGGAAAGCAAACCCAGAGCAGAGTTTAAGGCTAATTTCACAGTTAGGAATGTCAGTATCACAAGTCTATGGAATGGTGACACTGCTGGGGTATCATTACCATTGTCCTCCCATCGTATCAAGCCTCTATAAAATCAGGCTCACAGCCATTCTAATATTCCACATCCTCCAGTTACTCCAGAGCACAAGGAGCAGTTGTTTAAAGCCAATCCTTAAAAAAAGTCTGTGCAGACATCCCTCCAAAACAGGGCTCAGAAACCAAGCCTCCATTCGCTCTTCGCAGACCGCATCYCCCCTACCAGAACTGCTTCCACCTCTTCCTTCCACCTAATGAAAAGCACCCTGCAGAGCCCCAGACCGTGACTAAATGATTCTGAAATGACACTCTCGGCGGGTGAGAGGAATCAYTGTGCACATTAGGGTGGGAAGATCAGCAGGAGCTGGTCTCCAGGAGAATTTTCACAGCAAGGCTTTGCAAAGGAACACACCAAACATTCCCTATAATTGCACCGTCATGCTAGTCAGATCAAGTTCCTTGACCAGAATAAGAACGATGACCTTCTGCCACCTCCTGAAGGAGAAGCTCATCARCCAAAGTGCATGCCAGTGAAATGATGGTAGTGGAATGAACAGGATGCATGACATTTTGCTGCCTAACTTTGCTGCCTACCACACTGGCCCTGTCATAGTCCTTGCCCTGGCAGAGGGGACCGGGGCACTGCTGCATGGTCAGAGAGGAGGGACGGTGTTAGAAGCTCTTGGCTTCTCAGACGTCAAGGCAAATACAGACAAAATTCATGAAGCACAAGAAGGTGAGGAGCAATGAGGGAGTGCAAGAACATGAGGTAATGCCAGACCTCTGGCACAGATGGATGACATGGAGTTTCCTTGAATGGGGCTTCCCTGATGGGAATGGTCCCATTAGGTTAGGTGCAGGCTTGACAGATGAACCCATCCAGCTTAGAGAAAATCAAATTAAGGTCAGAAAGA
The DNA here is from genome assembly GCF_003342845.1 of Nothoprocta perdicaria. Taxonomy (NCBI): domain Eukaryota; kingdom Metazoa; phylum Chordata; class Aves; order Tinamiformes; family Tinamidae; genus Nothoprocta; species Nothoprocta perdicaria. The sequence continues at coordinate 7,610,916 of NW_020455754.1, forward strand.
GATAAAGCAACAGTGAGCAAATGAATGCATTGTTCCTGGCTCGCAGTCATGCCTAAGCGCGCATTCGTCATCATTTATGAGGATAATTAAAATGCATCGCTGTGTGTGTGCACACACATAATTTACTTTGCTGGAAAACAGCACAACCAGGAGAACCATTTATTTCACTRGCTCTGCCGCAGCTATCTAGATTTCTAATTTGAAAAGAGGGAAGGAAGGTGGGAAGGGAAGGAACAGCCTTTTCTCAGTTTATCCTCACCAGAAGAGGAGGGGGAAGTTGCTCACAGCTTTCCAGTCCTAAGCAGAGAACCACCAGCAACATTSATGCAATTTGGCCCTTGCAAAGAGTACAGTCTTGTAGTACTTGTGGCTGGAATTAGGTTCAGGAAAACACATTCCATTTTTGCCAAGAAGGCCCTAGTTAGGACATGAGATACATACACAATGCAGCAAAGTAATTCAGGCTGCAACTAAAGCATTTCTTTCAACCAGCGCAAGATGATTGATCCCACAACTTGCATTAAAAGTGTGTAACAAAARGGGCTATTTCCATGTCCTCATTGTAGAAGTGCTGTGGAATCAGGACTGACTATTACGGGCAACTCTGCTTAAACACACAGTTAACTGCTGCATTAACTGCTGCACTGAAGTAATAACCCTGCTGCTAAATCCAGAATTTAAATGCCTCAAGGGCTTAAGGGCTGTCAGGAGCTAGAATTCATTTTCAGAAGTTTTATTTAGTTGCAGCAGCAATTTTACCTGAGGGTGATAGTAAATTTGAGAAATACAGGACTAATAATTTAACAGAATTGGCTGCGGTATTTTTTTAAAGACACACACACACACACTCAATGAAATGAGTTCTGCAGGTTGCGCACTTACACGTTTCATTTGAATGGAAATGATTAATGGGAATACAAAAGATGAACACAGCTGAGCAGCAAAACAAACCAGTTCTGCCACCTAAAGGTCTCAGCAAACTGCCTCCCGACTTGGAAACCATCTCCTGCAAAATCTGGCATTTGCTGCTGCATCCACCTCTCGCCTCTCCCGACTGATGGGCACCGATTCCCAAGCCAGGCAAATGGATAAAGTAGTAACTAACGACACGCTTTGCTGGAGATGCAGAATGTGACCAGAAACAGTAATTTACACCACTGGCTCTCTAATTTCAGAGTACAAGTTTTGCTCATCTGTATAATATCTGCCCTTATCTGCAGTAAACAAATTTCAAGATCTTTTACTCCATACCTTAGTTCAACTTGCAAGATGCTTGCCTTCAAAGAAAAGAGGGATTCAGCACTGCGTAAACACGGGATTTCCATCACCTGCAAGCAAAAGCAACACAACAGATCACAAAGGCTCTTGCCCCATTGCCTGAGTCCCAGGCAAAGCAGTGCCAACGGGCATCCTGTTCCCCTTCCATGCTGTGTGACAACCAGAAGCCCCCATTTCACAGCCAGGCCAAGTTCCTATGTCAGGGACAGAATAAGCGGCCTGAAAGACTGGGCCCAAGAAGGGAACTAGATTTCTTAGCTGTAAGGCTGCCTCATGGAAAGRCTTTTCATAAGGCATTTAAAACCACTGATATTTCCTCCCCACACACACTGCTGTAATTGAGAAGTATGTTCTTTTTTTTGCATTCATAATTGGGATGGAACAGATGGCAAAGGCTTTGTTTAATGAAATATGTCCATTCAATTAACCTGTGCCATTGGGAATTCGGCAACACCAAAGGATTCAGCATCTCACTGCTAACCATCCTCATCTGGAATGGAGTAGAAGGGAGCAATCACAGCTCTGCTGGATGAGCTGCTAGGGGTTGAACGAGGCAATGTCCCTCTCAGGCAGCTGAAAGAAATGGCCCAGCTCCACAGCTTCTGAAGTTCCCCCCCCAACTTCCCATCTCTGGGAATTCTGGTTTAGAAGGGAATATGAGGAAAAAATACGCAGCAAAGACCAACTAATTTTTCTCTCAAAATGGTGCTTGCAGCCTGGCACAAGGAGTCTGCAGTATCAAAACACAATTAGTAGTTGCACATCGACAGTCTCTCCTAATTGCAGCAAGGAGCAATTCAATTACATTTTCGACATTGAAATGAGCCATTATCAGTCTATAGGGGAAGGCTGTGTTTGTGGGGTCGAGTTTTTTTGTTATAGCATATGCCATCTCTTTCCCAAAAGTTTGCTACTATTTTACAGCTGACTAATTTCATTTGGGATGGATTCTTCCCTTAGGGATCAAAACTGAGCAATTTCTGTTTCTAGAAACAATGTTTTGCTGTAGATCAGAAAAGCCCAAAGCCATGCTTTCCTATGGGGGTTCATGAGGACAGAAATTTAAGGTCCCATCTGCCATGTGAAATGTAATTGCTTCATRATCAGATGAGAGGTAATCACACTTTTACTGACTTCTTTGTGAGTCTAGTCTAGATAGGGCCCTAAGCACAACTAAGCTAATATTCAACTTCCAGTTTTCAAGCAAGGAGGAAGTAATTTGTTATGAAAGCAGCAGGATGAAAGGTGGTGAAGATGTTCTAAAGATGAGAATCACAAATGCCAGGAGGGTTAAAATACACAAAGTATCCTAGGAATTGAAGTAGCTTACTGAGTACTTAAGTCGCTTCAGGTCAACATGGGTGACTGATGACCCTGGTTTCTTTTTTTCATTGTTCCTACAGCACTTTGAAAGCAAGATGATTGCAGAGCTGTGAGATTCAGGAGTGAATAAGGCCTGTTTTTGAGAGCTCCAGGTTAAACAGCACTGATTTAGATGTTCATGCTTGCATAGTAGTTCAGCAAAGATAACAGGTTGCAGAAGCCACTTGGTAATTGACCTRTAGTGATTTAAAACCTTAATTTACTTTTATGCTTCCTGCTGAAAAGTAGTGTGTGCACTTGGGCATAACAGTTTTAAGAGGTTTGAGCAATATATTAGCTTGGATTCCTTAGGAACAAGGCTTTAGAGAACRTACAGACTGTGCCTCCTAATATCACCTAAATGCACTGCCCATTTTCAGCCAGATTTGACGCAGAGCTCAGAGATTCAATGTTTAGGACATTCCCACACATTTTGTGAGACGCCAGAGCCAAACGCTGCCACTGCCTATCTGGGCTGTGGCTACAGTGGTGGGCACATTGCAGGAGATGTGAAGGCAGAAGCGGATAGCTGGGCTGCTTGGGGTTGGGTCCTAGGTGACAAAGGCAACACACAGAAGTGTGGTCTTTACCAGGAATACTGCCTGTGGAATATGACACTTTAAATCTCTGAGTCAGAGCTATGGCTTCTATGACATTCGATTTATGTATAGCCATTACTGCAGAAGCAAAATGTCATTCTCTAACAGCAGGACAGGCGAGCAGCAAGTTGAAGCAGATCCTCACTGCGTGGGGTAGGTTAGACAAGAGRCCCTGCACATGGCCAAGCACTGAAAAGCACCTCCAGGCTGGTAACAAGACTCCCTGGGTGACAGGCAGGCTCTGAGCAGCAAATCTGTGCCCAGGCTCCAGTGAATCTTCCTCCGTCTGCACCTTCACGAAGCTGACTTACAGAACAGGTCAACAGCTCAAGTGGGCGGGGGACCACTGCAGAGTCCAAACCTTGGGTGTCCTGAGCTGGGGCAGCTGTCCGCCTTCAGCACTCAAAGCTTCATCCCAAAGTGTCTGATTTTGGTTGGCTGTCAAAGGTAAAACACTGCTAAAATGAGCCCCACTGCTTTATCTACAACACTCATTTTCACAGACAGCACTTTAAAAGAAAGACTGCAGTTTTCAGGAGTTAAAAAAATAGCTTGGTCAAGCAAGCAGGGAAGAGCTAAAGTCATAAAGCCCAGCCTCCTGTTGCCCAATGAATAATCCTGAGCTAATCACGTGCACCACTGAACCACGGTTTCCTCACCTAGAAAGCAGGGTCAGTCACAGCATGCCCTGGTCACAAGAGTACAGAGGGGATTTCAAAAAGCGGATGCTGCTTTGTCATTATTGCTATTCCTAAATCAGAATTCAAGTGATGCCATAAAGCTCACTAAATTCAAAAAGGAAACTCCTATGAACTTCAGCTAAGCATAACATATCCCTCCCTGCACTACCAAGCAAAGTCTCTGACAATGAAATGGTTGGGGGGTTAGGAGAGAAGCCAGGAATGCTCCAGAACTGCCCCATTTTCCAAACCAAGCTGTGTTATCTGCAACCATGAGACATGGTGAACCCCATTTCTGTCCCACTGCGGCCACACCTCATGGTGGCTTCCTTCTCATCAGCAGAAGCAGGACTCAACTTGTGAGCCTGGGGCCCAGGGCCAGAGTTGGAAGTGCTTACAATTAGAGAGATGTCTGGAGCTGGCACAAATAGATATTTTCCCAGAAATAAAACATGAGTTTGAATAAATGTTTTATTCCGTTGCACATAATGAATGGCAGTGAATGTGATTTGGGGACCTGTCAGAGAGGGGAGCACAGAGCTAGTACATGCACTACAGGCAGTATTAATGAGGTTGTTTGACTGAAGCATAGGGAATTGAGATCACTGTTGGGTTTGATTCCCATTCCTCTTTTCCCTATTCTCCCTCTCTCTTTCTTTCTTTCTTTTCACAATTGTCTTCCTATGTGGCTGATGAAACAGGCCCATCAAAATGTTTATTGGAAACTCTTGCAGGAGCCAATCCATATGCTGCTGCACGGAGGGTAAAGCAGCATCTCTACTCAGCATTTCCAGCAGATTTAGCATCAAGCTCAGCTTGCAGCCTGGCAGGATCAGAACAGCACTATTTGCTTCCAGAAAAAGTAATGGAAAAGAGTCACCAGAAAATAAATAAAGGACATATAGGTCTAACCCCACAGCTCTTTGAACTGCTCTGGTCTATGGCAACACCACTTTTCAGAACTGCTTTTCATCATTCTCTGCGTATGACTTAATGGCTGCTGTCAGGGGTATGGAGAACTGTCACTCTTGTGCGGATGAGGCCAACTTTCAATCCTGTGCTCCCCAGACGACATACCACACTCTTCTAAAACTGCACAGCTTGTAGCAGGGTCGGGGGTCATAAGGCTACTCTCTGCTGCACTATATTCTTCCTGGCTGTTAAGAGGCATTTTTAGAAGGGTTTTTGTTCTGCTTTTACTTCCTTTCTTTAACAAAAGGGCAAAGGGTACTCTTGTTGGTAGTCTGGTTTCCTCCTCCAGGAGGAAGATGCCCCTTTGCCAGCTAAATAGCCTCCACAAGGGCTCAGAACATATAACAGGACTGATACAGGAGCAATGCCCCAGGGCAGACGTGTGGATTCACCTGGCTTATTGAAACTACAAAGAGCCTGGGCTTGGCAAAGGAGCATGGTGGTGCTCTTRGAAGAGCAGAAGAGCAAGAGCCATCACCCTAACTAACTTTTCATCAGCTTAGAGCGTGGCAATGGGTTGCTGAACAAGGGCACAACCATTCTGCTTTGCAATTGTGCTTTGCTGTCTGCCAAGAGAAGCTGTGACCCTRGAGACATATCAATGCCTCTGGAAAAGTTTTAGTCCAGGAATAAAAAAGCAAAACCTGAGAGCTGCAATCAGGAGAAGATACAAAAACACAAAGGAAACCTCCTCTTCTCCCATGTATAACCATGTGTAACCACTAAGTGCCCGCAGATAACTCCTTYGCTGCATTTGCATCAGAAAATGCCAATGGAGCTAAAGAACAGACATGTGAGGGTTTCCTCAAATGCATTTATGTTTTCAGCTGCTTTTGGAAAAACAATCAAGTTTAAATATTTTTACCAAAATATCAAAAAGTGCTTGATTCTTGATTTTTACAAGCTAGAAAATTGATGCTATTAAGCCAGTCATGAAGCCAAACTCTTAGACCACATTTGGGAAGAAATAAGAGGCTACTGAGACACAATTATTACTCTTAGTAATGAACTGAACTAATAAACATTCTTACATTTTTCCTGTTTCTGAGTTATCCAGGAATCAGCCATAGCATAGGCACCCGCTAGTCAAGGTGTGTGTTCACATGCGTTGGCTTCCCATGTCTCAAGCTCCATTTAGAGGTAATTTAAAGCTTTAACAGTAAAACATTTTACAATCAAAATCCACATTTTTTCTTTTTTTACCAGAAAAGCTCCTTCCTATACAAAGCTCCCTTTTGTTCTAGCATGTACAATTGTGGGCTGCCTTTACACTTTGAGTCTAAAATTCCCTTTCCTCACCCCTCAAGCAGGTGACCAGAAGGTGACCAAAGCCAACTGTCTCCTTGAGATGGTCTCCAGGAGTCTCTTCTAATCTCAACCATTCTGTAAAACCATTTGATAGTTGAGTGAGAGGGTTTAAGGTCACTACCATAGACAGCCTGGTGAGTACAGTTAGTGCCTGCACTTCAAATCAAGATTTGCTTAGAGCCTGTCTGTCTTTCTGCCAGAACAGGTAKGTGTGTGGGACAAGCCAGTCATGACTAGAAATTGCTCGAGTTCTGGTTGTGATTGAGAAGAAAAGGACTAATAAGATAGGAGCTGAAAAGCTGTGTGTAGTAACCTTTTCCTTTGTCAGAAATGTCAAACCAATTCCTAACAGCTCACTTTAAAATGAAYATTACATCCTCTTTTTGACATCCTTCCCACCTCCCCAGCATTGCCAGAAGATACAAATTCACCCTGACAACCAGAAGGGAAAGGAAAAAAAGGAAAAACAACTAAAAAACAGACCCTTTCCAAGCACCGCAGAGGCCAACAAGGGTTGGTATAATCCACTTATTGATGAATCAAGCATGAACCACCTTCCCTCTGAAGAAAAAAAAAAAACAAAACAGAACAAAACAGCATTGACCAGACAGGAACAAGACTGCTTATCCTAGCAGGACTCGGAAATTCAGCTGTCTTATTTTTCCTGCTAAACACTGTGAGGACTTTATAACGAAACTACAGCAGGCTCATTTTGTTGTTTTGTTATTGCTTTTCTCCTAAATCTTGTTGCAAACTTCTGCTAATTCTCTTCTCTGCCATGTCAAATTACACAGCCCCGTGTCTTTGYGTGAGGAAAGCTATGTAGCTCTATTAATTGCATCTGAATGAAGACACACATCATAAGACACACACGCACACATATTGTCTATGCAGAAAGGCCCTCACTGCCCTGAAGAGTACTTTTTACCTGTGAGCCTGACATTCCACAGGATGTTCTTTTTGCTGTAGCCGTATTCCTATAATGCCAACAGCCACTTATATTGCAGCTTTCCCTCAGTCCTCAGACAATTCATAACTGCAAAATTCAGCTGTGCCAACTTATTTCCTGTGTTTACCCAACAGATGATGGCGAAAAGGGACGAGAGGAAGCAGTTTATAATGGGAAAATAATCAATAGTGACATGCCCTCGCTGTCCGCAAGGCAGTCATTAGCAGCTCAGGAGAGGTCTCCGGGGCTTCCCTTTGCTCCCTCGTGTATGACTGTCTCCTGCAGAGAGCTAAGGCTGCCACGAAAGACTTGAGCAGGTGCCTCAAGCCCAGGGAATTTGGTGCAAGCCAGGCAGCTAAATCACACCTCTGGGTTATTATCAGCAGTATTAATTAATAAATTAATTAATGTGCTCCCTAATTATCCGCTCTTAACACACTCAGTTGGTTTGCAGGAACAACGCAGGGCTGGCAAACAGCAGCATTTTAAAACGACTGGAGTTAAGGCACGGCCGACCCAAGGCAGCCCGGTGGGTTTAGGAAAGGTCCGTCCCCGTGCAGGGTGTGGGCCGAGCTGCAGTGAGGCTGAGGTGCCCTGGCCAGCTGGCGTAACTGGAAACACACTGTTTTGAGTCAGTTCTCTAGTCTACATCGTGACCTTGTGCAAAGGGCTATTCCCTATCACAGCTCTAATGAGACCGCCTGACCTACAARGAAAGAGCACCACCATCTCATCGTGCTTCAGGATCACGCAGAGACAGCACGTTYCCTTTATCTCCTGTTTTATCCTACCTGAACTGCGGGTAGTCTCAGAAAATCCGGAGCGTCTCTGCTGTGCTGTGGCTGTCTAATCCATTCTTCAAATAAYCAGACCACAGTGGGGACAGGTTCAGGCCAAGAAAATTCAATGGTCCAAACTGTACCCTCAGGACTGTCATGTTTCAGCACAAGCCAGYGTACACACACATTCATGGCTACAGACCAACACCTCTAGCTGTGGAGTATTTTCTTCCATGTCTCCCCTAATTAAATGCATCTCCCTTTAGTCCTCACTTAAAACCTCTCCAAATCATGTCCAGCTCATCTTCTGTCCTGTAGAAGACATGATATAAACACACAAGGATTGCAGGCAAAGATGGACTCCATAAATGTCACCCAGCTCTCTACCCAGGATCAGCCAAACCTCTCTTACTCGTCTTATTGGGTATGGGATATGAAGCTGTCTTTGCAAACATCACCACTGTGCTCATCATCTTCCACGGTTGAGTAATAGAGACTTTTGGAGCACCCAGAAAATACAGATCCAAGCAAACAGCACATATTTGCCAGTATATAGAAAGAAGCAAAAGAAATCTCATCTTAATAAACTGTCCTCCAGCTCTGAGAGTGAAATCCAGACTGGTGAGGGTCAATTCTGGCTCTGTGTTTAACTTTTAAAACTCTACACATCTGGACAATCAACTTCAGTTGCCATCTCCAGCTTGGAACAATGGCATCACAGGCAGAATCACTTCCCTTTCTGGAAGGCACCAAGAGCCCTGTCTCCTATCTGGATACCAGAGCGCAGCTCCAACCACGTTCCAGATGGAGGTGACCTACAGAAAACTATGAGCAGCCACATCCATAAGMGTCAAGGTTCATTGAGGGTAGGCAGGTCGCAATGCCAAAGAAGCCATCTCTGTGTGAATGCAGCAAGGAAAAGCAATCTGCCTAACAAGTCACAGAAGAAAGACACGTACCGAAGTCCCTTCTCTCAAGCAGAGCATTCCTTCCTCCCATAAACCTGCTCCACGGCTGTGAGACCTCATTCAGAAGGGAGCAGCCTTGTTTCACCTGCAGTTTTGCATCACAACAATGACCTTCTCCATGATGCTATGAAACCTGTASGGTGTAAGATGTGCTGCATAAATCACTGCCTCACTCCTACCTGCACCAGGCCATTTTATACAGTTCTAAGCACATTTCAGTCAAATGAAAACTTTCCAGCAAGCTCTGGATCAAGCCCGAGCACGTTATTGCTCCTACAGCCTCCCTAGTTTGGCTTTTTGTCCAGAGGAGAATGTGCAAGATGGTGTTTGTGCTGATGAATGGGTGGGCATTACAGTAACAAGGAGCAGCAGATCCAAAACTTTGCTGCTGTTAATATATACATGAGTCACCATTGCTGTGGGTGCCAAACATGCTTCCAAAGGAAGCCGGAGTTTGTCCTTGGCTGTTCAGCTGTGCAAAGGCAACTTTGCAAAACTTCTTTCTTTTCTTCTCAGTGATCCAAGCCATCTACGTAGCAGAAACGTCCATCTAGATTCACTCACTGGGAAACAGCAGACAAAGAAGGTTGTTGTGTGTGTGCATTTTGCTAATAGCTCACAACTCAAATCTTCTCTTTTTCCTCCTGCTGATCTCACAGAAAACTACAAAAAAAATCCATATAGATGACTGCCAAGTAGATTTCTTGGAGGGCAGCAGGAAAGTATGAGCAATGGGTTCTGAAGATGGATAATTAGCAGATCAAATAACACCAATGACCAGGGATTTGTTTCATCGTCTGCAGATATTAGCTATTCCTATTTTTCTAAATAAATTATATGTACCTTCCAGGTATATTTCTTCTTTTTCATACAATAAAAATAGAGGTGTATACTGYGGGGGCAAGGGAAGTTATTTATTTTAGTGTGATTCTTCTGGCAGTAGGGAATGGCAGCTCTGGCTGCAGTTAGGAGGCAGATGGGCAGCTGCTGCTCAGGCTTCCTGGYCGCAGCACCTCCACCCTGAACTCCTGCTCTGGCAAAAGGTTGCTGTTCAAGTTAGTTCAGTCACACTATGCTCAGGTTTGCCATTGTCAGCAGGATGGCCAGCAGGTTACAAGGCCACAGCAAAAACTGTAGACTCACTTCTCACTGTGTGCCAATGACAGCAACTCTTCTTAAAACCACATTGCTCCTTAGGATTCCAAGTCCTTGCCAGGGGGTTTTGAAATAATTCTGTTTTTCTCGTGTACTTACGTTACTCCTCAATATATCCATAGATAAGGAACATGCAAACCTCTGATAACAGAGTCAATGGGAACTCATTTTCACCATTACAACCTGCTGCTGGGGGAAGACAAAGCAAGCTGCTCCTCCTAAGAAGCAGGGCAAAGCTAAGCAGCAAGAAAGCGTCATTTCCTCTGCACTGCTGAGGTGTTCAGCTACTGATTTGTGCAAGAAGTTGGGAATTGAGGCTTCAAGAAATGGGTCTAACTCTGTTGCAACTTAGGAGTTCACAAAAGCAGACTTTTCATAGCAATTCTTGTACCAAAAATTAGACAGCCGAAGCTTATATTCTGTTAACATCACCAGGAAAGCGATGTGGCTGTTACCTATCACAAACAACATGATAAAGTGTTTCAAAGCTTGAGCCCTGCAAATYTTTTTGTTCTAATGAAACGCTGTCATCTTAGAGGGAAAATAAAAGTCGTCCCTTTGTGACAGTAATTAAACAGCAGAGACCTTAATTAATTTCATCTCCACATCAATGCTCCGTTTTATTTAAACTCCCRTCCTACAGCCACTGGGGTGCTCGAGCATCTGCAGGGCCGGCAAGAGGCCTGGCCTGCAGCCCAGGGCAGCCTTGGTGCATGTGGCAGATGGCAGAGGAACAGGGACGTGACGGAGCTGGCTCCAAGGGGCTTGCTTGGGTAGCAGCAGTGCTTTACCAAGGGTAGCACAGCCCTTGGTCCAGGCAAAGCAAGGTAAGTTACTGTCATTCAGAGTTAGATAAGGCAATATGATGACCATAACCCTTTGCAAACAATAATGAAATTACAGTAAGYTCAAGTACAAAGTACAAGTGTTGGAATCCAAATGCCCTAAAACCATYTATTCTTCATCTTAATTGGTAAAAATCAGCAATGGTGATTGACCAGGGTCCCAGAATGACAGTTTTAGTTTAAATGATAGYAGTCTCCCTCCTTATAAGCCTCCTCACTGGTCTGTAACGATTAACTCAATAAATGCATCCTATATGCAAGGTGCCCCCCCAAACCACTGCCCAGAACTACAAATGCAGAGCTTGACATGAGCAGGAGACCTTGCAAAATCTTGAGCTGCTGCCTGCTGGGGCCTGAGGAGTCTAACTTCAAGGAAAGTTGGCGTGAAGCACTGTCGGGAAGATGTCTCTATCTGCAGCCCTGCTGAAAATCAAGTTGATCCTTCATTACCCCATGCAATTAACCTATGTAAATACATGCTAATGGCCACTGCCATGGTAATTCACTCCCTTTGCTCATCAARCCACATGGGACCACAAACTAACTGTTAAAAAAAGCCCATCTTTGGTGACCAGGATCTTTCATCCTAGAAGCAAAATGCAGGGCGTGAGCATCAGACTAATGCCACTAAAATATCAGCCGTCCTTTCTGTTTCTGTGGGCTGTTTTTGAAAGGAGATCTCACCTAYTTGCTGGTGCTGCAACAACAAGAGAAACATCTGATGGCCATTTCAGCCCCTGCTTCTTAGCCATCTTTGGTAGCCAGCTGTGGTTGTGGAGCAGGGCTACAGCTCACAGGATTTTCTTCCCCTGGCACTGGGAGAGCTTGGTGAATGTCTGCCTCAAACATTGGGGAGGGAARGAATGCAGAACAGCACAGTAATATCCTTAAAAAGGTAGTAAAAAGGGTAGCRAATAAAAAGCTGCATTAAAACTTCTGTAGCCAGAAAACATTGCCAATGCATTAAAATCGATCAGGATAAAAAAAAAACAGCTCACTGGCCAGTGCAGGGCCTGACCCCGGCCTTACATTGCTACCTTGGTAACTTCCCCTGGTAGATCCATGAGGAATCGCTGCCAGCAGTGCAGAGATCATAAATGTGGGGCAGAAGCGGGGCTTAGGAACCTGCTCTGCAACGTGGAACCAMGCAAGCCCCAGGCAACCGGCTCCCTGGGACTGCCGGCGCCAGCCCTCGCCCAGAGCCCTGCAGAGGCACCCACCGTGTCTGTGAACACGGGCCCCAGCTCACGGGCTGCCCGGCCCTGAACTTAGTGGGAAGACCTGGCACCTGCCCACTGCACTGCAGTAACACAGCAACAGCAGCAGCCTCTTCACCTCAATACTGCTAGTATTGCAGGAGAGATTCACACTTTCTTGCTATCAGCTGAGTGCTGACTCAGCAAGGCAGGGCACATTGGCAGGACTCGGCCATTAGAAAGGAAACTTCGTTTGCAGCTTGGATGTTCAGGGGAAACAGCTTCTGCAGAACTGAACACCCACGCACGCCTTGCAGACCGCTGTCCCTACCAACGCATCACAGACAGTGGTCACGCACCCTAGGACCATGCACTGGAACATTTTTATATTCTGTCAGTAATTCTCTCCAGCAGCTCAGCAAGGCTGGCAATGCCCAAGGCTACAGCCACTGTTCTTTACGAGCATTATAAGCRGAGTTTATTTCCACACCCCAGAAGAACATTTCGAGGATCCCAGCCACGTAGAGAGGGCACCTGAGACACCAGCAGCTGTCTCCAGCTCCACTTGACCCTCTGAAAAAGGAGGCACAGAGAACGCTCTCCCAGCAGGCATTAATGCAGGTTAATTAAACCTAAACTGCTCGGCAGGGGCACAGCGAATTGAGAAGCGGTGCTTCTGCATGCTGCCCAGTGCACCAATCCCACCGTGGCACCATCGTTAATGGTTCTCAAACAAGCCTCAGGGCTCATTTGCTTGACAAGAGCAAAGCGGGTAATTTTATTGTAGAACACTTGCAAAAATGATGCCCTGACTGTTATCAAAAGTGACAGGCAAGTTATGTGAGCAGTTAACTGAAGGTTACTTTTTAGGGCCAAGCCTCTGAATAGATCAGACGTCAATTAGTTCACGCATGGGAGGAAGAGGGAAAAAACAAAGAGAAAAGAGGGGGGAGGAAGAAAACAGAAGTGGGGAAAAAAGGAAAGAGCAGCAGAGAGACGGACTTAATTGCTTTCTTTGAATGAGCATGTAGAAGGAGAAAGGCCTCAAGCACCRGCCTCTGCCTGCTGCCTACCAGGCAACACTGACCACCCCAGCTCATCAGCCTCTGCTCCAGTTCAGGCCCTGCTGCTGGGGTGACAGCAAGGGGCTGTCAGGATGCACGGGAGGAGAAGTACCCTTTAGTCTGGGCCCCCCAGGGGTCTTTTTGGTCCTTTCCTGCACGTTCTTCAAGGGAAACCCTCACAAGGGACTTTTTCAAAGTCCAGTAAGCTGCTCACTTACCCCATGGACACCTGAAGGGGTGGCAAGATCAGCCAGAGGGGAGGTACTTGGGCACCCTCCATTTAAATTCTTCAAGGGGAAAAGAAATATTTGAGTCTCAGTGTAAGTCTTCACAGGAAAGCTTCCAGTTTTAACAAAGTTTCCACATTAAAAGAAAAATATCGTTATGAAGTTACATAACCCATTGGGGACGTTCTAAATAAAGTTGACCCTTTCCTTTCAAAATAGCTTTTAATTTTGAAAATTGCTTTTATGCAAGGCTACAAAACTGAAAGCTGAAAAAAAGTATGTAGTCTAAAGCAGCAGTCAAAATGAAGCCTCTGTTGAAAAATAATGCACTTTTGTTGACTATTCTCCAAAAGAATTATGGAATCATCAGTCTGCTTCTGAAATATAAGAAAATGGAGAGAGTTGTCCTGCCATTAAAACATCCTGTCTGCTTCACCTGACGACAACTGGAAGGAAAATAAGATGACTGAACTCATGATCTGCAAGCTGAGTTGAGACCAAGACCTTGGTGCTGCTTCTCTAGCTCCTAACAGTGAGAAGACTCTATCACTGCCACCTGCAGAGGGGGAACCACTGCAATCKTGTCCTCTCTCTGCGCTTGTTCTACCACAGGTTTGGCTGATAGTAACTGCTAYTGCTCTGGCTGCTAGCAGGAGATACTGCTTCGTTGTGCTTGTTTGACACTATATAGTACGATAGTGCTAYATAGCAGGGGTTGTCCAGATGTCATGGCACGGCAAGACCAACAGGGGAAGAGAGAGATATGGCACTGGATTCCCCAGGATGGAGACCTGAAAGAATCAAGCCTGTTAAATAAAAACACAAAGCAAGAGGTGTGCCCTTGGTTAATTGCATTGGCCTTGGAAACAATTCAGGGCTAGTGAAAGAGTTCGAAATATTTCCTTTAACAATTAAGAGAAAGGAAAAGGAGAACAAGCCTGGACATTTCCCTCTCCCACTCCAGCCACTCCCTGTGCAGGGTATTGATGCCACCCAACCTTCCAAAGGGGCTTGGGGCCACTTGTCCTACCCTGCAGGTTTGCTTAGGGACACAGAGCCAGAGCCCCAGCTCCCGCAGCCCTGAGCCAGGCACAACCGCATCCTGCCTGCCCTGTGCCAGGGGAGGCCGAGAGAGTCTGCCCACAGCAACATAAAACACACTGTTATTTATTTCCAGATAAATTTGATTCTGGACCTGTCAACCTTGACGGGGTCATCAATACTTGCAGGGCTATATTTAGGCAGATTGTGTCTCTGGGGCTCTGGATGGGAATACTGCAGTTGTGAGCTGGTTTGTCCGAATTCCCAGCCTCCCATCCCATCTCCTCCACCCCCTCCCCGCCTTTGCTATGTTCATCTTTCCCAGCTCTGCCATGGATCACTCCTGCAGCACAGCCTAGCCTGACTGCTATGAGGAGACACGATGCAGGCAAGGACTAAAGCTCCAGGCGAGCACCCATTGGCTTTCTGATCACATCCTGTGCTGACTGCCAGCCTCCAAAGGCAACGGGATTTATTGCACTGAAACACAGCAGCAGCAGCCCATAAGGAGCCTATGGAGCTYCGTGCACAGGAATAAAAATTTCAGGGCCGCTTGGAGATATGAAATATTTCTTAATTACTTTCTGTTCCAGCACAGCCTGAGGATTTTGCTGCTGCTGCTGCTGTTGTTCTTAGGGCTTGTTTGGGTAGTTTGGGCTTTTTTTTTTTTTCCCCCCCCTTTCTTCTCTCTAATGTAACTACAAGCAAAGCACTACTAATGCTAGCTCCCATGCAGAGATCCACATCCATAAAGGACTAGCTACAGTTAACTCAGGGACTGGCTGCTTACGGAGGATGCTGGCACAGAGAGGGTGACAGCCTCTGTCAGCATGGGACCATTTACCTCATGCTGAAACATATTAGAATCTCCTCCGCCCGGCCATGCTCGGAGGAGAGCTGCACTACTGTAACGCTGCCTGCAAGGGGCTTGGGAGGCTCCTTCCACCAGCTCCCACTTGGCCCTGGCCATCCTCACAGCTCAGCAACAACCCTGCCCATCTGCAACACTGTCCTTGGTCTGGGACTCCCGAGGTGCAGTTTTCCCCATCACCCTGGCTCCTCCTCTATTCCTTCTCCTCAATCTTTGCTCCTTAGATAAACGTGGTATTTTTCACTGCCAAGGTCAATGGCGAAGACGTGAAAGGTCCAGCGGCTGCCAGACTGAAGTGGCTTCCAGGCTGTGCCGCCCTCTGCTCTGCAGCTTCCCGGAGSGCTGGGAGAGCAAACAGGGATACACTGTGGCACAAGGAGAAAGCTCAGAGAGGGACGGATGGTCCTCCGACATCACCTGAACACACGGCCCTGAGCTAGGCCAGAGACAGCAGCAGGAATCCACCTGGGGCTGTGAGCTGCACCTTATCTGCAGCTTTTCCTCTCTCAAAGAGACCACAAATGGTTCCTGTTGTGTACTAGCAATAAAAAAGGCTCACAGCAGAGCTCCTCAAGCAAGTTCCGGCTGGAGGGAAGAGACTTYCAGTAGGATGCAGTTATCAAGCAACAAGGAAAATAATATTCACAGAGGTCTCCTCTTCCTAGAAGCGAGGCCAGGCACATGGAGCTGACCTCCACACTCAAGGCAGCAAGAGCCTACACGCACACACACACACACACTCACCCCGACCCCTCTTCTTGCTTCCCACGCCTCCTTCCAGGGCCTTCTGCAACACTGCACGGAGACTCTTTTGCCTCCTCCRGAGGCCAGGGCTAAGGAGCAGGATACTTTGTAGGAGATTCTAGTTTAATCCCTACCAGCAATTCTCCTTGCWACTCCTGGGTTATGCTCACACAGGACAAATGGAGCCAAGAGAGCTTTCAGTCCTCTCATTCGGTGCTGCTGAAGAAGAAAGTGAAAAAGAGGGGAAGTGCTTATCACCTCCTCACATCCCTTTTTTTTCCTACTACACATATGGTTTCCTGACCTAAGGACGAGGCAGCACTCATGATCCAAAAGCCTTTCCATCCATGTCACACTTCATCAGCTTTCAACCTCAGGAAATTAGCTCTGTGGAGTCACAACACATAAAGCCCCGGACATCACCTCAGAGCAAAACAGAAAAGTGGCACAGGCAGGACTGGCTTCCCCATCAACAGAACTGCTCAGATCTTTGTTCCTAAAAATGACACATTTTCTTCCCGCAAACAAGGGTGGGGAGGACAGAGGGAGGGGAAGGCAGAAGGACAATTTTGCCAGGACAGCCCGATGACCGTGGTAGGTCATGTTTTTTAATCTCTCCTAGGTTAAATGCAGGCAGTTGTGTCTTGTTAAATTACATTATATAATATGATTTGCTGATATAGTTTGATAGGCTGAATCCAAGAACATGGTGACTCATGTAAGAAATTGAAAGCCTCCTTGTCTTCTGCATAGTATTTCCAGAACTTGGAGTGAATCATCTTTTCTTTTTTTTTAAGTTGATAACTATTTATTTAGTTATTTTTTAAAGTTTGCAAGAGAAAACTCTCCAGAGAGAAGTGGAGAAAGGAAGCTACAAGGCCTGACCAACGGATGTCTACTAAAATACGGTATTTGAGGAAAATATCCCAAAAATTGAACAACAAGGGAAAGGAACATCACCCAACTGAAGTTCAACTCCTGGATTGCATTCCTATCACAGGCAGCTTTTCCCTGTGAAATGGCCTGGCTGCCAAGGAGATCTCTGCTTTGGAAGCTAAACACTTTTGAAAGAAGGCTTGAGCTTTTTGAAATTCTACCTTCTAACATCTGATCATCTCAGCTTCCCCAGATACAAAGATCCACTTCACGCAGTACTGTAARTCTTAAGTAACATCTACAAACTACAGATGAGAAGGACTATATGCATACAGAAATATTAACATCAGGTACAGTTTGAGGAACAAACGCTTTTATTCTGTGCCATGCACAGGGGCAATGAGAAATGTATGAATGTCACAGGGTTATTGACTTGGTAGCTCCAACACTGTCCCGTGAGCTCTGGCACTAAAAAACTGGTAACAGCTGAAATGAGAAGTAGATAGGACAGCTCTATTTCTGCAAACAGTTATTTGCATTCCCTGGTACTAGCACACAAGCAGTGAGTGTCAGTGGAGAGGTCTGGTCTGAATGCAGGGAATTAGCTGAGCTCATTGGGAAGAAAATGTGATGGCTGCAGTTTCCTTTTTCAGCATTGGCTGCAACTCACCCAGAAGTGAATGGTGCCTAACAAAAGCTTTACCTTTTTACCCCGTGAAGGGGAAAGATAAGTCTTTGGGTTTTTGTTATTGTTTATTTGCTTTTTTTTTTTTAATAGTTGCTTGGGATTTTCTTAGATGAATTCTTCAAATTCTCATTAGCTCAAATACCAAAATCTTGGTCTATTTATATTTGGAATATGCAGAAACACAACTTCCCACCAGATGAAGGAAAAGCAGAATGCTAAATTGCCTAATAAGTACTTATTTTTTAATGAAAAAGGTAAACTATTACTTTGCAAAAGCCCAAAGTGTCAGAGATTTCTCTTGGGAGGCAGATATAATGTAATTAAGGCCAAGTGCCGTGATCAAAACAGCTCCCTCAATGATGTATGTTGTCTGATACTGCCCCTCCCAACCCCTTCTCATCTCTGTATAAGTGAGGACACAGCTCTAATGGCCTGTCTGCTATGATTTAGCATAGCAGGGTGTTTTCAAAAGCAGAAGAGAAGGGCAGTTAGCAAACACCATTCACTGTCCTACCACGGGGAACAGGGGAAGATGCTGCTGTGCTTTAACACAGTCTGCACGAAACAAATGCCTGCTTGGTTACTGCAGGGCATTAGCATTAGGTACAACCATAAATTGTGTGCCTTACTGCTGCCACTGCAGTATGGCTCTTGTTTGTAAAGCAGAAACGCTGCTGAAATTGGCCTTTTGGGGGCTCACAGCTTTCCGAACGAAAGGTGTTGTCCTGAAGAGGCAGGGAGCCTCCTGAAGCCCTTCCTGCCTTTTGGAGCTTGGAAACACATGGGCTGGAGCGGTGACCTCCATTCCTGCTGCCCAAGGTCCTCAAGGCTCAGTGGTGGGGAGATGCTCAGCGCCTCAGTGCCGGGCCCTGTCACATCTGGGTGCAGATAACAGCAGGTCGCTGTGGCCGTTCAAAGACTGGATACTCTGTTTTGTCTTTTTCTCAATAAACAACTGGTTCTCTCTCCAGTTACCTTATTTATAGATGGATCTGCTTTCATGGTTGCTATACATGTCCCACGTGGCCAAGAAATAAAKGAAACTTCTCACCTCCCAAGGATTCCATGTAAGTGGTTAATTAAACGGTAATGATTATATTTCCTCTGGTAATGCTGTGCAGACAGGGAACTTGTATAATGTAAAGAAAAAGTAAGGCAGGGAATAAATTCCTCCTGTGTATCTTATCTTGGAAAAGCTTTCAACTCCTGCTAGTGGAAAGTTTATAGTCCTCCACAGAGATCCCAGTTGGGCGATTTTTTCCCATCTCTCAGACAAAAAATACCATGTAAGTTCTCTTAAATTGCTTAGTAACTAAGAAAGATATGCTTGGTAAATACCCCRTCACTATGTAACACAGTAATTACATATTCTACATTCAGGTAGTAATTATATTGTCTGTCGATTACTCAGTGATTACACTTCGAAGTAACTACGCGGACCTGTATGCGCTCGCAGTGRTGAAGCAGCAATAATCCTATACCCACTCCAAGGGGAACTGCTGCCTTAATAGTACCTTCCCACCTACACAGCACACAGGTCTGGAGACCGACAGGACTACAGGTGGGAGAGGAACATGCCCCTTCTTCACTGCTCATCTCCCTCTAAAGCCAAGAAACTGGTTAATGTCAAAGAGGCCCCAACTCATCAGAGCAAAACGCTCCAGGGTTACAAAGAGGCTGTGTGGTGGCTCCCCAAGAGCAGCAGAGCAGGACAGTCGTCACTGCTCATCCTAGGGCYGAAGGAGCAGCACAAGGAGTGACCGAGCAGCACTGAGTCACGCTGGCAGCTGCATCCCAAGCACTGCAGAGAGCCACGAGCAGCTCTGCAGCTCCAGAACCAGCACCGTTTGCTGCACGAGGCCAAGCCTGCAACGCTCCCCGGTGGGACCGAAGGGCTTGCTCACCTCACAGGGACTCAGAYGGCCGGAGAACAGCAGTGAGGACAACTCCCCTGGACACAGGCCCTCAAGGGGGTCACTGCGTTCACTTGTAATGGTGCTGCTCAGCATCCTCATGGGACTGGAGCATCCAAACCATGTTTAGCAAGTGGTTTCTTCAGATGTGGCACTGGACTAGGACTGCTGAATAAATCATGGTGAGGAGTGGTGGATTCTTGCAGAGCTCTGCCATCTGCAACTGCTGCTTGCCTTGCCCATCACCTCCTGAAGCTTCCTGCTCATCCTGTGTGTCATTCTGATTCTCCCTGCATCCCAGAAAGATCACGCTTTTTAATTGTGGTGAGTGCTAAAGATTCACATTGCTGAAAGCTCAGGGGCAACYTGGGCAGGATTTTAAGAGCTCTGAGTTCTGGCACTGTCCCTTAACAACGCTTAAGCGGATGCTAATAGGTTAACCAGTTAAATATTGCCTCTTTCTTGTCTGAACCAAGTGAGAAATATTTCAATTATTGTATTCCCATGGAAGATCCCTACCCGCTCCAGTTATTATAAGCCACTCCACATTCATCACATATCTGCCTGCTCTAAAGAAAGTTCATGGCTCTTCRGTGTTTTTGTTTTGTGCCCATGCTGTGCCTGATCAGGACAGAGGATCCTCTAGGATACCACAATGTAAATAATACATAAAGCCTTCAAGCTTCCTGCCCCGTTCCATGGCTGGAACAGTGCTCAGATCCCAGCCCTYGGCACCATCGGAGCTACGCTTTTTCCCTAGTTAAGCACAGACCTCACTCACATCGAATTGAAATCAATGGGAATTTTCCACCGATAGCCACACACAGAGGGTCCAGCCTCTAGAGTAATAAAAGCTAAATAAAATAAAGCACTCATAGGGATCACCATAGCAGATTACTGATAAATCGCAGCATGTCCTTTCTTGCATACTGTGCAGAAGAAAGGATGGAAGAGAAATTCTGCATCTGTCTGAAAAAACACGCAGCTTCCTCAAGAGCATAATAATTATCACTGAGAACTGGATGAGTAGTTGCTTCTGTGTAACAAAATCATCCGTCCMTCTCCAGAAGAGCCTTGTTACTGGGTAGTGTTGTTGCAGCTCAGATCATCTGGCTTCACCATGCCTGTAAGGCACGGCTCTACCTAGACACATCAAAACAAATTTCTGCCCAGCTACTATTCACCCTACATCTTGGGGCCCAATTCCTCCCTCWTCTACACTGGTGTAGCCAACCCTCTGCATGGATGACTATGCTCTTAGACCAYTACAAAACTATCATGGGTAAGCAGAGAATCAGGTCAGCTCAGCCTTCCTTGATCTTCCTTGCTCGAAAGGCAGCATCTTCTGTTTATATTCTCTCTTTATGTATCTGCTTCTGTGGTTTCAGTGAGCTCAATCCCAACTAAATAAAGGAAACTRCCAGAGGCTGGATATAACCCACATCTGGAATTTACAGAAAAAGCTCTCCATTACAGATTTTACAAAGGAATCAGTTCTCACCCAGGAGAGCTAAAGAGAATTCCAGACTGGAAGAGGTAAATAAAAAGCAAACCAATTCTATCATTAGAGATTCAGAAACAGATACTGTCTCCCCAAGTGTTTAATTAAGCACAGTCTCCTCCTGCTTTGCTGGTTACATTAAACATAGAAAGGTCTAACCTTCTYTTTTGGCAAGACTTGGAGAGACTTGGCTGACTGAACGTGTGCAATAGCTATTCTTGCCCCAAACCGCACTGTGAGGAACGGCAAATACTGGCAGCTCCTTCTGCACTCGGACTGACCTGTGCCAACATTCATCCTACTGGAAAGCCTGATCATTTACAGCAAGATTAGACCTGAACGTGAACCACCTTTCAATCTACCATGTTGTTCTCACTCAGATCTTTCCACTCCAACTCCTGCAAAAACAGAATAACTCTCTACTCATCCACAGAAAAGAAATTTCTCATTTTGTACAATGAGAAGTGCAAAAACTGCCCGCGTCCAGGTGGTTATATTCCTCTGAAGGTACTGTCAAAAACTTAATTCCCTGGGCAGTACCTCTTTAGCAAGCAGAACAGGACTGCAAGGATTGTGCTCTGCTAACCGAAGGCCAAGAGGCTCCCTGCTTGGAACGCACCGTCTCACCCTTTGTATCAAACATAGTTGGCCCTATTAACATTTTAGCTGCGTGCCAGAGACTTGGCAACAAGTCAGGAATAGTCTTTCCTGGCACATGGCATCCTGCTGCTGCATCAGCTCTGATCAACTTGGGGACAGATGACTGGCAGCAGTGAAAAGACCTGAAGATGGGAGATGGGGAAGAGGGGCTGGGGAGGAGGAGAGCAGGGAGGCCGAGGACTGGGAGCAAGGGATGACAACACACAAATGCATGTGTGTGCATCCTTAAGTAGTTTGATGACAGAGGATCCTGTGGTTGCAGTTTCCTTCAGCTGCTGGTCTACTAAACGGCTGTGATGAGTCTGCTGTTCCCTTTGTGACACTGATCTCTGAAAACAAAAGATACTAACACTTACCTGCAGCAGAGGTCTGATCGTTAGCCTGTGTTCAGGTAGCCTATGACACAAAAAGTTGCTCCAAGCAAAATGTTTCCCAGACACAAGCACCCCTTGAGTACCTCAACCCTGCAGAACAAGAAAACTGCAAATGTGGATGAAAGACAACAGCACAGAGCAGTGCTGAGGGAAAGTTGCATCTTGGTGGAAGTCAGAAATGAAAGGAAAGAAGTGCTCGCACCGTTTCTTCATGACATTTGCCATGGCCTGATCAGAAAAATCTTTGAAAGAAATGCTCCATCCTAGTGGCTTTAAATCAAATATCCCCAAAACCATTCTTGAAACAATTATTTTGCACCCCATGACCAAAGTAACAGAAGGTACAAATGATGAAAATGGAAACTGTAGGCAAATACCCAGCAAGAGCRAAGGCAGGTTCGCACTSACCAGCTGAGAGGCGCAGGCGCCCRTGTCCTCCCTTGGCAGAGGAGCCCATTACTCCGGCTCGCACCCCGACATGCGGACACTGCTAAAACCCCTCCTCTGAGGCTCGGCCCGGGGCCTGCGAAAAACACAAATATGAAACTAAAATAAAAAATATGCCACATGCAGTCTCTTGATAAACTCACATACCATAGATTAGGTGTAATTAATACAATTTCTATTCTTATTAATTAATTGGAACACCTAAAGCTTCAACAAACGGCTCTGTGAATGCACTGTTTAAAGAGCTTACAATATTACCTGCCAAGGCAAAAGGGAAGGCTGAAGATACAGGTGTTTGAAATCTACACTTTACAGAGACAACAGCCAAATTTTAYAAACTTCAACAAGGACACTGCTGAAGAACTCCCACCTTACAAAACTCTCCCACCTTAGCAAAAACTCTCCACAGATAATTAGCTTTGCCAGACAGACCGCCAGCCACAACAGCTAGGATACTGGCCTGGAGTATGGCAACAACATGGTGACATGGGCATTCAGGCCTACCACCAGCCATGTGAGCATACAAATTCTTGGATGGAATAAGCATTTCACCAAAAAACTGCAGTAAAAATCAGAAAGTGGAAAGGGAAAAACAAAAGGTAGCCTGGAGAGCACCCGCTGAACATGAGCGCCTTCCAGGTAGCAAGGATGGCTGGCAGCTAAGGAGCATAATCACAGGATTTTGCTGGTGGAAGTGAACTTTCCTGTCTAGACTTCTTTCCTATGCGCATCCCATGGGTTCTGCAAAAGTAGGTCAGGGATGTTCTCAGAGCACTTGGGTTATAGAGGGGTTACTGAGGATGCAGCCTAATGAGCCTTCAGAGAAGCCACAAAAGACAAATGTTGGAGCCTTGAACCTGGCTGCTTGTTGAACATCTTCCCTTTCCCATGATTTATAATAAGTTACATGGCATCCCTACGGTCTCATGAGGGGAGCTGCAGACCCTACTAATCTTCACTTAGGAATCCCCAAGTACATGAGTAACGTAGCTGTACTGCTAGCAGAGGACTTACTCAGCCATGGAAGTGTCAACATAAGAAATTAAATAAATTACTAGATTCTCCCAAGTGAGTTTTTCCTGGTAAATTAATAATGTTCCAGCACAAGGACAACAAGGAAATGTCATTTTTTTTAATTTCTTTTTCYTCCCTGATTTATTAACTGCATGGAAACATAAACATGGCCCAACACTAGGGTCAACTCCCAAATCCCCAYTGTTCTTATAAACCAGGAGAAAAACATTTTTCTTTTGAAAGACACATCAGGATCACCTCCAAYACATATAAACATGAATCAAGAGATCCCCACAGCTTCAGAGCAAAGCCAATACACATTTAAYGGTTAAATTATCCTTGATATCAGCTCTAACAGGAATCTGCAGAGCAGAAGGGCAGATCCGCCCATCTCAACCTTTCTCTCATTACAATTAAACTTGCAAACCATATTTCTGAGAAAATAAATTCTCATCCCACCCCTGAAAATCCTACTAGTTCCATAAACTTACTTATAAGTATACTTCTCCTCCTGAGGAAACAGAGCACTACCTGCTGGCCGTACTCAGTTCTTGCGACACAATCAGCTTCTTCGGGGTCTTTCAGCATGTTATATCCCAAACCCAACACCGAGGTGGAAGGCATCTTTGAAACGACATTTAAGCCTAGCTTATAGCAGGCTCTCCTAGGTAAGCTTCTGGCTACCTCTCCAGCCAGATCTCCTCCATGTTCATTTTAATACCCTTGTCAGTTATTCAAGGTGCAGCCCTGTCCCATCTCGTGATTGCCCTGTGCAGCAGGCTGACACAGGGAGAAGATCTAGAACAACAACAAAAGGCAAAAAGTTCCTCAAAAGAGAGAGATGCCATGGAGCTGAATTCAGCTGACCTGGAGCCTTTTTTCAGTCCTACTACTGTGAAATGAATCTGCATCTTCCCACTGCAACTGCAGGCTTATGCAGAACCAGTTCAGTGTTTCTTCTATTCACACTGATGATAATACAACTAATTGTAGTCTTCCTATCCACTGAAAATTGAATGAAGAAGGAAATCTGCATACTGTCTGAACATGCTGCCAGGGAGAATAATAAATGAAAATCAAAGACCAGTTCCCTGATGACTGAAAAAGAATCTGTTTGCATGAGAATTCATGCTTCTGAACACCAGTGGAAGTCTGCCATTACTTGAATATTCCTGGTGAAAATGATACAAGCATTTGAACTTCCCTAGGAGGAAAAAAGCACTGTGTTCAAGACTGCCAAAATCACAACCCTTCTCAACCCACCCAGGCAGCAAGACTAGGAAGCGCTAGCCTTGGATGTGCAAATTCCCTATGAAGCAGCTCTTGGTATGAGCCTGATTTATGAGACGAGTTTCAGAAAGAGAGATAATTATGTAGTTTGGGATTATGTATTTGCACAGCCCTGTCGCATTTGGATGAAGCTGCCCTCTCTGCCCAGCGTGCGCCAATTCCCTGGCACAGCTGAGCAGAACTTCCCTGTCACAACGGATCGGGATCGTGTCCATCGGCTGGGTTCTCCCTGGAAGCGACAGGATGTTGCTCAGGCACGAATCACAGACCAGGGCCAGGCAGGTCCCAGAGCCCCCCTCAGCTTGCAGCCAGTCTGCACACTGGCTGTAGGTCACGAYGGCAGCAGGGAAGCAACTGGAAGTGAAGCTTCCCATACAGAAAAAAAAACATTTTTAAAGCAACTTGCATGGGAAAAGCATTGCACAGTAGCACCTCTGTCACTTAAATGTTCCCTTTCCAGCCCCCATCGTTCTAGGAATGCTAGGAAAGCAGCTCTCAGTCTGCTGTGGTTTAGGCCAAGTGAAACCAGCGCAGCAGCCTGGACATTCCCTTCCAGCTCTCAGCTCACCTATGCAAGAAGATCTCTACTTAACAATTTGAATCAGCCCCCTCTTTGCATCTCTGCCACAGYGCCAGGGGGATAAACCTGAGACCAGGCTCTGACCTCACATGTTTAAATACAAGGAGCCTGGGTCAGGAAGCCACTCATCTCYACAGGAGTCCTGTCACCTGCCAGAGAGGAGGAATTAAAGAAGCACCAGGARATTTACAGAGCCAAAGGAAACTAGGATAAACTGGGAAATATCGGAACCCTGGGCTCCTCTGCAAGAACCACCTCACGCTAAATTTCCCTTGCGAGCTGAGTTTCCCTCCCAGCAGCTCTACAGCCCAGTGAAGCACAAGGGCGAAAGCAGCAGGGGAGGGCACAGTCTGGTGCCGGGCACAACCTGCCTGCGCTCRGGAAGCCTTGGGAACCGGCTTGCGCGCCCACTCGCTGCCATCCCCCTACCACCCCGTCAGCCACTCGTGCCCGCGGGCAGCCTTCCAGCCTGGCACTAATTTGGGTTGGACTCTCCGGTTCACTKCACTTATTTGTCGCGAGGCGAGAAAAATAGTAGAAAAACAAGACCAAAAAAAGAGTGATTTTTTGCTTAGTGTAGGACAGAGCTCAAGCAAGAGCAGAGCATTCTCTRAGTCAACATCATCCCTGAATCCAAAAAAAAAAAGCACCTACTCTTCCAACTGGTTTTCCACTTTACACAAGCCAGGCTGCAGAAGAAGGATATTCTTTTTTTCTCTCCCTCTTTCTCCCTAGATAGACACCTCAACCTGACAACTGGGATGTTACTTCTTTTTTTGTTTCTTTGCAATATGGCAGTTCAAAATGGGCCTCACCAGGACACGGGAGATGCCCGCAGCATTTGCAATGTGAAACACTGATGTGTCTGAGTCTTGTGCAAACAAACGCTCCAGCATTGATCTAACCACAGATRGAAATTAATTTGGTTGAAGAATTCCTCCCTCTCAGGGAATCCRGAGCTCTGTGCACCAACGTAACAGCGTCTCCATGCATAAGAGATGCACTGWTRTTACTATGGCTCTAGAAGGACGTTATTTTATTTGGGAGCGGGTGGGCAGCTGGATGATTTTACCAGTAGGTCAAGCCTAACACTGCCCTCATGAGCCATGGTAGCCAGGGGCTTCTCCAGCTGTAAGAGGAAGAACGATTTTCACCCTCACAGATCCAGGCTGCCCCTGCACTGAGAGCAAAAGTCTTAGCAAGGGAAGATGCACACGAACAGGATTGGGCTGCCTGGATCTCTCGCTGTACAAGCCATCCTGGTGCAGTAACAGGCTGCTGCAAGCAAAGGGTAACGAGCATTGAAAGTGTAGAGATTAGATGTCATGATGAAAATGCCACACAAAACAGGAGACTGCAAACAAAGGTCCTTCACTGGGCAATGAGTGAAGACCAGCCCCAAAATTACAAGTGGGTGCTGCAGATCTCTTCAGATGTCRGACAGAACAGCGTGGGAAACGCGTTTTGCGGGATCTCCCACAGAGCCCACCGCCTCCACCAGCCTCTTGGGCCGAACAGCCCTCGTCCTGCTCCTGTTGCTGTCTGTTGTGTCCTGCCCCAATGACACAAAATCTGCTGGTGGGGAATGGAGCGGCAGCCCAGCTGCCCAGGCAATGCCCCTGCCACGCACAATAAAGCAAGGGGGCAGGTCTGGGGCAGCAGCTGCAGGAGCACACGGTGCGGCTGCGGCTACCGCTGCCATCCTGCCCGAACAGAGGGGCCGCCGCTCCTGAGCGCGCCTGCGCACACGTCCGACACCTCCTGCCTTCCACTGCTTCTGCCAGTTCACTCACAATATAAAAGAAAGAGCAAAARAGGGGAAGAAAACACATTCAAAATCACAATCCAGCTCATTCATTCCTTCAGCTTTGAAAACTACTGACAAATCTTGCGGGGAACCCAAGACCTCAAGGCGCTCATCACATGAGCCACTGTAGTGAAATCTCTTGTTTAAGCATAGATGGAGGAAACACATCTTATATATACACATACATTTGAAACAAAACCCCAAGCCATCTGCCCAGCAGCCGGCACAAAGAGGGTTTCTATCAAACGAAGACTCTGCAGACTGTCAGCCTGGGCAGGCAGCCACTGCCTGGCCAAGCGTGATGGCGCTGCTCGTTTTTCACTCTGACACCACTGCAGGCTCCACAAGGCTCCTTGACTTGCAAGGTGATCAGAATATTGAGTACAACACTGCAGTGCGAGCCTGGCACTCGGCACAGCAACGGAGCAGCTACCTCCCTCCCCACCCCCTTCCCGCTTACACATAAGGGGAAAAAAAGGAAAAAAGGAAAGAAAGAAAAAGTGACCACCACCACCCCCCCGCCACGTGCTACCTCCCACTCTTCCTTCTGTGACAATGAGATTCCAGGCAACAAACGCYCCCTCGTACATCTTTAGAGGAGGGACATTGGCTCCGCTGTTTCTCATCCTCCAGCTCAGTTCAGGAATGCCAGAACGTGTCCATCCATCCCGTGTCTCCACACACACGGGCCGTTTGCATACGCATGCTTCTCCTAAGGAAACGTAACCACAGCAGCACATTGTAATGAGAGCCCTGGGATGGCGGGGCACTTCTGTCCTCTTCTTCAGCTATTACTAGGGAAATGAGGATCCTGGAGAGAGCAATAAGTCATCTTCTACCCCAGATTACAGAGCTGGGATCAGCTGCTAGGGCCACATCCTGGAGGGGGAACCCAGACATTCCCTCCAAASCTTGAGCCCCAGTTCCTCTTTACGAGGTGGGGGCAACACTGGCCTGACTAGCAGCTTAAAATCCAAACTCAGATCTGAAGCAACTTCTAGTTGATAACAAAAGAGATCCCTGGAGATTGACTTTGGTCGAGGATGAGCTACTGGGCTCTCATCTCAAAGAGCATACACTGAGTGCTATCAACCACCCCTCATTGCCACGACATGGACAAACCTGTCGCTTGTTTTATTCCTACTGCTCTTTGCTTCCACTTTCCAGTCATCCCAAGGTCACTTGGGCCCATGCTCATCTCCCAYTTCCTACCTACAACATATTGGAGCTACAGTCTGCATTCCTGCCCCAAACCTTCCTGCAATAAAGGCTGACTCATTAAAAACACCTTCATAAATCTTCCCTTACGCTTGTGAGCTTAATTCATTTAACTGGGCAGATGTGCATAAGTAATAAATTATCTTCCTTATTTCTGAGATTCTCTTAAGAACTCCTATGTTATCCCAAAATGGAAAAAAATCAGTGAAATCCATTCCTATAAGGGTTACAGGCCCAACAGATTATTTCATATTTTTGAGATGTAGAAATATTGTGTGCTTTATTACCTTTAGGACCCAACCATATTCCCTGATCATTTTAGTTCTTTTTTTTTTTAAAGAAAAAAGAAATAAGATGTCTTTGAAAAGCATTTTAACTTACGTAAATTTTGTTAAGAAGAAAATTTCATGCTACTATCCGGCTAATCAAAGTTCCATACTAACAAAACCAGCAACAGCAGCACAGCTGATTCTCTCYCCCTTCTGTTTGTACTACTTCTTCAGGAAAACTTCTCATTGACTGCTTGAATGACACAGCAGAAATTTCCATTTCAAATTAAATGAGAATTTATTTGCTGATTCAGGTTTTAAAAATGCGTGCATTTCAATGTCAAAAAGAGGCATCGCTTCATTTATCTTTTCCGACTCGAGAGGATCAAACTAATGCATTCTTTTGTTATTCCTTTCAACAGCAAATGAATGATATAAAAGATAATATTGGAAAAATAGTTCATTGCTATAAATACCTGATAGCAAATTTTCTGGACCCAAAAATGTCTCTCTGGTACGAGCTGGGGTTTGACAACATAATCAGCTCTTCTGCCACTGCCTTCCTTTGAGGAAAGGTAAATTCACATGAGCTACAGGGCTCCTCCTTCCCCCATCTCTYCCACCCTTCAGAGCTGCTCAGGAGAGCTCATTGCTGCCTATGGTGAAATGAAACATGTTATCATTAGACTCAATGTGTCATTGAGTTAATTAAATGTCATGCTTTTGAAAACATTAATTAGAAGCCTTTCAGACTCRTCTGAAAACACACAGCTTGCAAAACTTGAAAAAAAAATAAATACCAGCATTTTCATCTGGATAGATCTTGGTGCTAGCAACTCTTAACTGATCCAATCTTTAGTAAAATTACAATATATTTTATCGCTACCTAAGGTAGTGATAACTCTACTCACTTTTTCATTCTGTATCAGATTATAGAGTGTCCCAGCTGTGCCTGGAGCAGAGCTTTCCCAGAAAAGTTTGAACCCCTGWCTCCAGGAGCTGGTTCCCAGCCTGCTGCACTGGGCAAGTCGCCCAGAGTCMACTGCTGCCCACGGCGGCTGCCTGTGCCCTGAGACCCACACAAAGGTCTCAGGAAGGCTGAAGTTGCCCAGGCTTGCAAGGTGGGGATCCTTTTCTCACTTACATCAACTCCCACATGTTGAATTTGAAACAAGGAAAGGTCCTAAACCAAAGCAACTCTCAGCTCAAAAAACCTACATCTTTCTAGCCCTGGCTAAAACCAGGGTAAGCTCCCTCAGGGCCCGACAGTTATTACGACATTGTCTAAACAATAAACTTCCCAGCAATGCACTACACTGCCCATAATCCCTATACATGCAACCACATGTTCCTGCAGCCCTTTTCTTAAGGCATCATTGCCCTTTTGCCAGTCAAGCAGCTCCTATTTCACCTCCCCRACAGCAAGTCAGCATTCATCAGCACGTCCCCATTTCAGCGGCTACTTGGCACAAAGGTGCAAGAGAGGCACTCACAGATGGTGCAGCCATAGCAGAAAGGTCCGCTCCAGTGGAGAGGAGCAAACAATGGATTCCCAAAAGATCAGGGCTATGAGCAGCTTTATTCAACATCATCTTATTCAATGCATTTGGTAGCAAGCTTAGGAAAACTGACAGTCTTCCATTTGTTGCAGCAGCTCCTGCAGCCAAGCTGGCKATGTGAATAGGTAGCTACGTCCTGCAAGACCCTCACACCTGTGAAAGAGGCTGTGACTGGACTTGCACTATTTGGAGAGCACCACAATTTCCTTTTCTACTTGTCCATGAGTCAACTTGTCCATGCAGTTCTCAAAATGAAGGGGCTAAAGGAAGAACAACTCTTTGAACATGTAGTAGTAAATAAAGCTTAACAACACTGTCACTTAACTGCTGGTAGAAGACGACAGATTTATAGAAGTGGCAAAAATTACTAGTATTAAGTAATGTGACTGCATGCTGRGTTTTATTTGTACTGCTGTATAATCATGAAGCAGGCTCCTTCCCCAAGAGGTCTATACCAAACACATAAGAAGAGAGATGATCCCACCCCAGTGTTGCTGAGAGGCAAGATCTCTCCCAGGTGATCAAACTCACAGGTCCCCAACAGGTTTGCACAAACCAYTGAGATAAAGGAAATATTTTATGAGGGCTAAAAAGATAGAAATGGGGTAGATTCGTGTGCTCCCAGGGTATAAAGGCAGACAAGATATTGATTCAAAACACAGCAGGGAGGTGGATGACAGCAAAACAACACAGTTCTCATGGTCTGGTCTCAAAAGCAGACACCACTGGTGGTCACTTATATATCAACTCATTGATATACAAGTGTTGATAATGTCATGTTGAGATATCAGCTAGTGTCCTGCCTTCTGCCTGTCGTGCTTTCTTCCTAGGCACCCTCATCAGAGCTGGGTAAAACCCCTGTTCAAAGGGAGCTCCCACAGGCTGGAGCTGGCTTCTCCTCTCCCTCGTACCTGCCCCTTCCACCCTGCAGGACGCCGCAGCAGTGTCACCTTCACACAGCTCATGCARATTGTCAGGGCTCGTTTGCTTCACAGTGTGACAGGAGGAGGAGGGAGAGGGAAGCAAGAAGAGCAGGGTGTGAAGGCACCATTTTACCTGGCTGCAGCAGGAATCCCTAGCGTGGTCCAGATTTATTCAAAATTGAGGTTGCTGGGAAGTTCACAACCCTTTCAACAAGCCTCTCACAAGAAATTTACCAAGTTTGCCCTAGGTTAGACTTCCACTGCAGGTATTTCCTTTGCCTTGCTGTGACAAAAGATGAGCTAATGTTTAACAGCGTAAGGGGAAGGTAATTTTAAGAATTTGGAAAAGTTACCTGTGAGACAAGACACAGTCTCCCACAGCCAGTCAAATGAAGATATTATGCAAAACACTAATGTCCTTTTTCAGTCAAGAAAGTTAGCAGTGCTAAGGATTACCTAGCGGCTTAGAAATGTAACGCATGTGTCAGTGCTGAAATAAGAGGTTTATGGGCTTGAGAAGCCTCATACGTTTACATTTTCCTCCCATGTCTGCCCCATACAGCATTTGTTTGCAGTTAATCACAATTTCTCTCAAAAATGGTAGGAAAGACAAATATTCAGGTTGATATTTCAAGCTAGTGCAAAGGCTCAGAATGGCAATACTGGAGATGAAAGTAATTTCATGTCATTCAGAGCAGACAGCAAGGAAATGTAAGCCAGCTGCCCACACTGCCTTCAGCCTGTCAAGGCTAGACTCTCTCCTGGTCAAGCTGTGAACATCTCATTTGCACTGAGCAGCAGTGAGCTCACACAGCACCTTGCTCAGAAATGCCCYGCACAATTCCCAATGTCTCGCCTCAGATCAGCTGAAATGGCCTTGCCTCTTCCTAATGTCTTCTGCTGCCTCAGGAAAGAAACACATCCTAAGAAATGGGCTTTGGAGAACACTTCTCAGTTACAAAAATACCTGCAAATCCACTCTGACCTTCACTGAAAACTTCCTCTGAGGGAAGGAAAATTATATCTTTTAATTTTTTTCTCATATACTTTGGTTTATTGTTTTTGCTCTTTCTCATGCAATATAATTAAAATTATGTCCTTGGCGTTGGAGGATACTTACAATAAACAGCTTATATGGATGCTGAACGACTCAGCTACGGTGCTTAATCAACTGGAGAAGATGTTTATTGCTGCATATGCTCTGCTGCTGTGAAAACTGGCCTTTAAACATTCAGTTTCTAAACATGGGAAAATAAAAATCCAATACGAACAAGTTAAGGTCCTTGACACACTATAGGGAAGTAAAGGCACAAAAGGCTTGTCACTTACAAACAGGAGAGACTTGGGAAAGTTAATATATTATAGAATGAATTACTAACAGTAGATGAACCACAGGACACACAAATGCTGGTTTTATTCCAGGAAGTGTCAATGCAGAGAGATCCTTAATTCAGGAAAAAAAAAAAAAAAGAAAGAAAGAAAAAGAAAAAAAAAGAAAAAAAAAAGCCTACAGATACAGACTGCATCCTAGCTCCTATGCCAGCACTTTCTCCTTGGTTTACCATGTATTGCATCCCATAAGAGGTCTAAACAGAGCTACTGGTGGCCAAGGAATGCATTTTAAATAAACACAAAGGATAYTAGAGCAGATTTTAGCAGCTGTGATAAACAATTGCAATATATGTTAAGGGCCAAATGTTTGAAAGCCTCCACAAGCATAAAATGAGACTGTCACTCCAACTGAGCCTCATATTTAGGAACCAAATACCAAGACATTGGAGGAGATGATGCCAGGATGATACCTAGTTTTTGCCTCAAGAAACATAAAAAAATCATAGAGCTCTAAACATTTCAAGGTCCTTCCTACTGCATACAAATAAACCAGTGTCACGGTGTGAGCTTTTTGGAATTGACACCATTATATAGGCAAAGCTCMTCAGTGCTATGGGGATGTTCAGCCTGCAGATCCTCCACATTTTATTCAGGAGGATGGAAGTGGGAAAAACCCCAAGGCTGCAGGAAGGAAGGATGGCAACTAAGGGCACAAGGAGGAGAGCACTGCAGCGCCAGGAAGAGCCTGGGCTGCGTGTCTCACAGGGGACCTCTGAGACATTCACTTAATGGTCCCCAAATTAGAAGCTCACTTGGGAGCTGCGAAGGCAGCACACGGAAACGCTGCACGGCTCCGCGGGGCAGCCTGCACACGTCTGCACTGCCGGGAAGCTGCTCCTGCAGAACGGGCTCCTTTTCTGCCCTATGTATCTCTCCAGGAAAGAGGYTTGGTATCTTCCCTATTATATATTTCCATTAGAACCTTTAAGCTTAATAAATTGCATTATTAACAGCACCAATAGCAACATAGTGAGTAATTGGTAGGCTTTTCATTTGGCATGCTAGAAATTACTGTTCGAAATATATTTTAAATGTTGATACAGAAGTAGAGGCCTCCTTGCTTGCAAAGGGAATAGATGTTTCCTTTCCCTACTCCTATGACTGAATCTGGGATCTGATGAARCAGTTTCCCTCTCCAATATGCTGCCAAATGCTCTCCAATATGCTGCACTTCGTCTTTTCCTTAAACTTCGAGCTACAGAAATARAGCTTTGCGCTTTGACTTGCCTTGGCTCCACTGAGCCACCTCACACCTAGAAGCAGYGACCCCGCTGTAAATCATCCAAAACAAATTGCTCTGAGGCAGGAAAACGGGAYGCAGAGCAATGCAAAGCATCTCACTTCACTGGACAGCAAGGAGCGACTCACACAGGCAAGGCCTGGGTAAGGACGGCTTGCTGTAAGAAACCATCATAACCCTGCTAGCATCACCAAAGCCCAGGTCGTCGGGTTTTGTTTTCCTCAGCTCTCTTAAGTCACTCTGCGCTCTTGCAGAAGCCACGCCAGAACCAGAGGGACAACSTGAGCAGCTGGACACTAAGGGCAATTCACTGGCCTGTGAAAGGAAGCCCACGGCCCTTCTTAAGGTGGATTATGAACGATGAAAGATTCCTACAGACTCTGCTCTGCAGCTCAGAACCCAGCCCTAACACAGGCAGAGAGCATCTGCGAAGCACCAAGGAAAAGAGCAACGTGAAACTGCCTCCAGCTTCCACTGCTAAGCACACGAGAACATAGCAGATTTGTTGTTGTTTTTGTTTTAACAAATTATTTTAATTCCTCTTCATTTCCTGTCATATTCAAGGGTATTCCAGCCAAGAAGCTTATGGGCAGGAATGCTTTTAGGACCAACATGTTTTCAGAACTATAGCAGATGATGGTGGCAAGGAGTTCACTTTCTGAGCTTGTCAGAACAAACACTTGCAGTAGGATGTTTGGTTTCCAGAACTGGCTGCATTCAGCATGCATTGTAGGCATGGGCAGGGGGGCCTGCTCGGGTGACCACGAGTGCAGCCTGAAAGGTTCAGCACTGAGCACGAACTGAGACCTGCTAAGCCGGGAGCTGCTCCCAGCCAGTCGCATCAAGAACACACACAAGGCTGACATAGTTGTTTATGGATATGCAGGGACTGAAAGCTTTTATCCTCTGAAAAAACAGATCCAGACTCTTGTAAAATACTAGTGAGAAAATCTCGCTGAAACCACAGAAACAAGTTTTTCCACTCCTGAGCATCCTTGTTCTGCCAGCCAACGCAACTTCCCTGCCACAACATTATCTAAGCTGGAGGTGCTGAGYCCTGTAAGGAAAGCACRTCTTTGGCCTTGGCATCCATCAGCTCACATAAGCATGGAGTTATTTTTTAAACTTCTCAAGTAATCAACTGTCGACTACCAACCTAAGTGAGCTCTACCGACTCGGGACCRGAGTGGCAGCACTTTGCAGGGTGCTGAAGAGGGAGCATCAAGCGAGGGTCTGTTCTGAATCCCAGCCTGTTCCCAGGAGATGAAAGAGGAAATACTCCAGCAGCTCCCGTATCAGCTCTACTCAGACATCAAAACTCCCTCGCAAATCTGCAGCGCTGCCTTCTCAGACAAAATCGCTACCATCACTTTATTGTACCCTAATCCCCAGGGATGCCAACCATGAGTAAAAATCCAATTTGAGGATTTTCATTGGGAAATTAAAGTGTTTCCTCACAATCACCTCTTGCTTCCTCAGCTTCAGGCAGGCACTGAATCACTCTAGATAGGATTTTGCATGGAACGAAAGGAGGAAAAGACGTAAAGCTGTGGGGCTTCGCACCAATGAATGTTCATACAAGGTAGGGAAGATAAAAATGAGGGAAGAAAGTGAAATTAAGATAAAAAGCCTTTATGATCCTAATAACAGAAATTTATAATCCAACCAGCCTTTTGTTCTGGCTTGGAAGGGCARTTTCCCTAAGGAACAACCACCAGAAAAAAAAGAAATAGCTACGGAAACAGAAAGAGAGAGGGGAAAAT
Organism: Nothoprocta perdicaria; assembly: GCF_003342845.1. Taxonomy (NCBI): domain Eukaryota; kingdom Metazoa; phylum Chordata; class Aves; order Tinamiformes; family Tinamidae; genus Nothoprocta; species Nothoprocta perdicaria. The sequence goes on from NW_020455754.1 coordinate 7,646,468, forward strand.
ACTGAAAAAGACCGAGAAAACAAAAACTTCCTGTTGGCAGACAGCCTTCACACAACCCAGGGAGGCTGCAGCCCCTCTGAAAGGGCCCCTGCCCAGCTGCCCTGCCAAGGACAGACTCTTCACGGAACGTGACTGTCCTTGSCCATGGCAGGTGCCTCGGCCATGACTGCCTTCAGCAAGATCCTGGGCTGCTCAGCAAGTGCCCCACCAGAAACAAGCCCGTGATGACACAAATGATAACACMGTGACGACACAAATGAAAACACAATGATAATGCACAAGATACTATGAAGATGAGGGTATTTTAGATGTGTGACTGCAACTAAAATGATAGCACTGTGGCTGTTATTCCTTGCTAATTTTCTACAAATGCAGCTGAAGGGACTGAGGTAAAATCCTATCTCTTACGTGACTCAGTCTCCTAGGAAAATGAGACCATGGCCTCCTTGACGCTCCCTGTAACTGCAGTGAGTAATCACAGAACAGAATCATGATCATGGGCTCTAACCACCCACCTCCTTCATACTGTAACAACTGGTGCCTTCTCCCATCAACAAGACACTTCAGTGCAATTCCTTTAGTACATCCAGTGTGAACTGGCATAGAGATGCCAGCCACAAGAATCAGCTACAGACTTATGCTGAGCGCCAGAAGACAAGAATGTCTTAATACAGTCACTCTATTGCAGTTCATCTCTTTCTTAACCCGACAACCRAAACAGCAGGATCCAACCAACCCAAAGACCTTTTCTTGGTGTTTCTACCATGACTCAGCTGGTAGAGCAGATACCYGACACTTTTGAAATTAGCCTGTCAGTGCATATTCCATTGCCTGGCATTTGGTACCAGCAATCGCTGGTTGTATGAGAGAACAAATGGGATGGAAAACATGGAGACTGGTTGACTGGAACCAGGGATGACAGGAACACGCACAGCTGGGCACACTTCACTCCCAGCTTTATTTTCTGCTTACAGCGTAACTTAGACATGCATTCAATGTAGCTGAGTGGACAGCAGGCTCCATTTCATACGGATGCACCTTCAGCCCTCAATATCCTGATTCCCAATCTGCATCCACAGACACTGCCATTCAGTAACCTTACCCCTTCCTGGTGATACGTGTCCACCAACGTGAGTTCCAGGTAACTATCCTTATGAACAAGGACCACTAACAAACTAAGGCTTTATAAAGACAACATCCTGCTGAGTAGAGCAGGACACGACCTGAACAATTTTCCCTCAAAGGCTTTGAAATTTGAGGATTTTTCTCTCCAGAATGCGTGTTTCAGTAGTGTGGGAAAACAAAAATCAAAGAAACCAGTGAATGGAGAAGTAGCTACGCRCAATCACAGTAAATTGCACAAAATCCATTCCTTTTCTGCTCACCACGAGTGATTACAGATGAAAGCACAAAGGGGATGTGCATTCTTCCAATTCAGAGTGAAACTCCGTCCTGCACAGACAACCAGCATAAAGGATATTTATGACGGAAACCCTGCTTGAGCACCTAACACCACTGCCCAGCCACGGGCCCCAGGCAGGACTTGGCTGCCAAAACTGCTCCGCTCGCTCTGCTGCCTTTGCAGAGCAGGAAGCAGGAGCTGCGCGGGCAGCACAGCCCGGGTCCCCAGGAGAGCCGCACTCTTAAGGCTGTTACGCAACAGCAGGACAAGAGCAGGAACGTTCTCGGCAACAACAGAGACAGTGAATCCATGTAACACGGGATTCCCAGGCGGCCGGGAACTTAAACAGAGGACTTAACCACGGACAGAAAAAGTTGACTGGACTAGAGTGTGTAGCATGTGCTGGGTGTTATCAGGGGTGGGCTTCTCACTGCAGAAACCTTCTAATGCTGCTCTTTCAGCAAGAAGAGACAAACCAGTATTAAAACAGGTCTTTTCTTTTTCTCCCCTGCCCTGTATACCAGGAAGATCAGAAAAACAGCCACAGGGGAAGGCTGTAACAGACATACAAGAAAAGGACATACAGGTTCAGGGTACATTTTGTCTACTTTAGATCTTTCCAAGAAGAAGAAAAAGGCATTAATCTGATTTATTAAACCATTTATAAGATTTTCATGCCTCCTTTGTAAAATATCTGGCACAAAGCAACTAGAAATGCAAAGGTAAATCGGTCTCATAATTTACATTTTAGCTTTAACAAGTTATTTTACTGTTTCTAGCTGCTAAACATGTGTTTCTGATGACTGCAATACGCATTATGCAGTGATGCATCCTGAATAGATATATGAATATTAAAGGTTGCACTGTTCTGACAGCTTGTTCTAGAGTTTGCCTTACGCTGTCTGAGACTTTCAGTTCTTCTTAAATGTAACTTGCATATCAGTGTAAACTCTCTCCCTCCTTCTGACAGGGTGCCCTTGTAGATGGTAATTTCCTGAAGAGGCTCACAATTCATCACGGATTGGGTATCCTACAGCAAGACATTTTTGCAGAACATAMATATGTATCACCAGATATAAAGCTGAGGTTCCATTCTTACAGAATCTTGAGATAAATATGGGAAAATATTACCAATGTCATCGGTGCTACTGTAACGTGAAGCTGGTACAAAAGAGGCCCAAACCAAGGATGCACAGGAGTTTGGGACAAAGAGCTGGTATTTGGACACCATAGCAAATTTAAGGCAGCAATAAAAGAGAATCTACCTTGATATTCTATAACCTAGGTCCTGAAATTCAGAATGGATGCAGCATTGATAACAAGCAACTACATGAAATGAACTATAAACTATCTTTGCCTACATACTAAGGCTACTCAAATGTGAGCTTCTGTCTATCTCCAGCTTAAAAGCACATTTCCCTGTCACCTCTGGCATTCACTCTTTCTCAGGTTTGTGTCCAAGAGCCTACACTTCCCCGTGGTATCCAGCAAGCCGTGACAGAGGAACGGAAATGCTTAAGTGTTTTGAAATATGTAATGAAGCCCCTTCCTCTCATCGCTCAACCCACAGATTTTATCTGCTAAGGGTATTACCAGTGGCAGAGGAAAAACAACTAGTCTCAAGCCTTAGTTTGTGGCTAAATTTACTCAGCAACTGGGAAAAGGGGAAAAYACCAAGTTATAGATCCAAGTTCTTAGACAAGTCTGCTGTGAATGATGCTGGAAATGGTATAAAGCAAACTTCCCCTTAGAGCAAGGCAAACATCAGTCTTTCCTCATTACATGAGGCAAATGATTTTGCCTCCCTCTTTGTATCTGTGCAGCACTTACCATGACAGCCTCGAGCAGGGCTGAGAGGCAAATAATTAGCAAGACTTTGCTATCTGAAGCTGCCTCCATATATTCCTGAGGAAAAAAAAAAAGAATTACTTTCATTGAAGGGGAGAAGAAATAAAGAGAAACTAAGCAATTTGTCCAAGGCTCATATGAAATCTGTGGTGCAGCACAAAAACTCTCTACCTGTCTGTTGAAAAGGGACCTGTCCCAACCCGCTGTAAGAGCTGCAAGCAGATCAACCACTCAACAGGTGAAGAGTAGGGAAAAGCAGGTGGAGAAAACTGTCAAGGGGAGGGAAGGTCCCCTTTTTGGAGGGCTAATTAGCACRTAGCATGCTTTAATTGCAGCATTCCTGGGCAAGCTGAAGGCAGCAAACGGTTTCTCCATTGTGAGCACTGGATCTGTCCCTTGGGCTGAGCCACGCGCTGCTCCACCCCAGAGAACAGCCCCTGCTCTGCAGACTGGCACAGCGGCCAGGGCTGCCACAAAAACCAGCACCTCCGTCCCGCCGAACCCGCAAGGATCAACAGCTCTCAGCATCTCAAAGAAATGGTAGCTCRTGTAGAGCATCTTGTACCCTGGGGGAATTTAATCCTTCTCTGGCAAAAACCACCAGGCCGCAATTCCTCAGCTCAAGCTAAGCTTCACACTGTACTGGAAACAAGATTTGGGTTCCTAGTTACACTTGAGCAATACAGCCCAGCTCCCCGGAGCTCACAGCGCTGACACGCTACAGCTGAGCATGAGTTTCCTTAGATGTTACAAGTAAATTAATTGTTTCAAAAGTTGAAATTAATTTAAAAATACAGGCCCTTAAAAAACGCAGCATCTGTGCGTCGCCTTTGTTCTGGATGATCTTAAGAGCGAAATAAGACTTCACTGATTTTCCATGTAATGAACTGCAATTGAGCAAAGTAGGTTGAAATTAAGCCAGATTATTAATTACTTTACACCTAATTATAATAATTAGATAAGCCAACATGAGACTCCAATTTTGTAGGAGAGTCTGTGATCTGCAAGGCAGCTCAGCTCCCGGCCRCTCTCCCTCCATGCTGCTCTCCCTGTGACTTGCTTTTCGCAGCTCTTTTGCAGTACGGGRCAGGCTGCAGGTTTCAATCGTGGGGATTTAAGCCTTGCCTGGCTGAGGGCTGCAGGGAGCACCYCACAGTTCTGCTCCTTGCCATCCACGCAGAAGCAGCAGGAGGCAGGAGAAGCAGAAGCTTCACTACAAAGAAACATGGGGACTCCAAGACAAGAATTGTCTCCTCCACGCAGCAGGCAGTAGGGGTTCACTGGGCAGGCACAGTTAGGCTTCCCTAGCGGTTTGGAATTCTCCACTGTTATCCAGGGGGAGGTGAAGAAAAAGATGTCATGTCTTGAAATAGGAGTTTAGGCCTAGCTCAAACTTAACTGCCCAATTTAAGAGTGGAACAGACTTCAGCAGGGTAGAGTCAAGGTTACCAGGGCTGCTTATGCAAGCAGGTCACATACTGAATCAGATGGAGTAAAGCATCGACCACACTGAGATGACACCAAGGACGCTTGGCGGCCTACCCTGGGCTCAGCACTGCTCTGCTTCCACACAGGCTCACAGGCACCCTGTTACAGGCTCAGCCACAAAACATCGCCCTGAACAACCTGGAGTACAACAGCTCTTTCCTCCCATGCAAGCAAACAGCAGCTAAGCTCTTCCCGCAGTACTTTACCTTCCTGGCAGGGCAGAGTCCTCAGGGCACCCACCTAGGTCCAAAATCTGTGTTTCAGGGTGAGTTGTGAAACCCAAAGAGCAGGTAAAGGCATCTCCAAGCTTTGGAAGGAGCAAAGCTACTGGGGTATCATTAAAAGGCTCAAGTTTATGTTTGTCCAGCATAGAACATTTGGGTCAGGTTTTCTATTTTTTCCTAGCCTCATTAGTTCACTACAGCCAGCAAAAGCATCAGCTGGTTCTAAAAGCRTCAGCCAAGTTCTAAAGCTTTCTATAAATCCCAGTTCATTTCCCTTCTACACTGATGCATCCATATAGAAGGATAAAAAGTTTCCGCACCTAAAATGCTTCCAAAGCCAACACTGCAGAGATGCCATCCTTGCTGCTGAGCCTTCAGGCACAACACCCCAGGACAGGAAGGGCTAGAAGAACATCTCAAACCCAGCACAGTTTGCAATTTTAACCTATCCCCAGGCCTGAGCTTCACAGCTTTTGCAGAAAGACATTTTTGAAAGCCCTGGTGTTTTGCAAGACTTGTCAATAGTCTATCTGCAAGGCAGTGAACCTAGGAAATACAGGAACTCTCTTCCTTGCAGTCAYATCAATATAACTTGTGCAAGAGGAAGAGGGAACTTTTTTACCATGTACCTGCAGCCAAAATAAAGATCAAGATGTACTGGATAAAACAGAAAGTACTGATATAATTTATCGCAATGAAACAATCCCTGTTGTCAGGTGGAATAGTTCCTGCAGTAGTAGGATGGAAAGACGCTGTTGAAACAAAAGCACAGGAGCCTCCTCTGCAGCCACCAGGGTTCAAATGCCCATCAGAACTTTCATGAAAAAAACTTGAAAGAGATTAAGTGGTATTTGACCTCAGCCCTCAACTGCTGAGGATCTGCCTTCAGGATTAGCTAAAGGGATGGTTTCAACAGGAATCTTGAGGCAAGTGATCCACATTCTGGTGCAGTTGCTGGCTGTAGAAGCTCACATGCAACTAGCTTAAAAGAAGGACCTTTCAGTTTGCTCATCAATTTCAATTAAGGTCTCCCTTTATCAACGTTTTACTTAATGACTTTGACCAYTCAGTTTGCAGGGCCATTCAGACACCATACAGCTGAGCTTTGCTCAGTGGGAACTTCAAAACATCGTTGAGAGAGAAGAAAAAGCTGAAGTGAAATCACCAGTCATGTGTGCTGGAGTATTGCAAAGAAGTCATCAATTATATGGGTTTTGGACTGTTACACTACAACAGCTGTTTGATAGCTAGGTGACATGATTTATGAGAGCAGCCAAGATTCAATTACCAATTTCCCATAAATTATCTATATGGTCCTTTCATCCGGTGCCAGGTCTCTGATAAACAAAGGGGGACTGTAGGGGGTGGTTATTTGACCATGAAATGAACTGGGATTTCCAAAGAGAAATGAAAAAGAAAGCAGCAAGCACCAGTGGGAGGTGTTGGGCTTTAGAGTCACTAAACCAGCCTGTCATGCTGGGGCAGGCACAAGAACACTCAGTCCAGATGCACCAAGCGAGCCAGACTTTACACTATCTGTGTATTTGTCACAACTTCTTATCATTTGGTTCAGGGGAGGCAGAGTAGCACATTTTGCTGCATTTCATAAATCTGTAAATATTATTGAGAGAAACCGCTTAATACGTTTTGGAGAATTTTTAGATGCATGCCCTGATTTTATCGGAGTATAGAAAGCAGGATTAGCCCTTAGGAATGATAACAGCAACTTAAGAGGAGTTGGCATTATAGTAGCGGAGTAAAACTGACTGTCAGTCTTACTTCAAGGCAAAACTGACTATGAAATACCAGAGCAATTTGGCCTCAGGAGATACTTGGAATACTTGGAGTCTCACTTGGAAGATGTAAACGGAACGGGAAGCAACTGAAAGATAAAGGTTTGCTCTTGTCATCCCCCGTGCCAACGACTCTAGCCAAGGCTCTGTCCTGCATGGCCAGTCAAGGACACCACAAAACTGCTACTTGGATTTGTTTTCCCTCCAGCTCATCCAGCCGGCCGGAACGGTTGGGAGCGGCGCTCCCTGGCAGCAGAGCAGTCCCTGGGTGTCCAGCCTGAGAACTTTCATCTGGGCTGGGCTAAAAGTAGGAGACTCTCTAACTAGAAATGAAACATATCCCCAAGGGGGGCCTCTCAGTGACACCTTAAAGGATTTCAGGGTGGGAGGAGGGGAGAACAATGAACTTTGTGGGTCTCCTCTGTGCATGCAGGGGTTAAAAATAAAAAACTTTGTCTCCCTTTAGAGCTAATGGAGAAAGATCCCTCTGTCAAGATGAGCATCACTATGCTGGAAGGTTCTGGCTTCAGCATCTGGTTTTGTTGTTTTCTGTTGCATCATTCTGTGCCACCACCTCATGCTCACATGCAAGTGGGAGGTAGAGGCAGAAGCAAGTGGTTATTTGTCTGTTTGTTTTCAAATAACAGACTGAAAAATTAATGCGGGTTCCTTGCTTGTGAAGCAAAAGCTCAGGCTGGGTCCTCAGTGTAAGAGGACAGCTAAGGGAAATGGATTTTATTAGCCAATTTATGATGCCTTTACTTAGCTAGTTGGTTATTGTATTTCTATCCCCTTAATTGTGCAAGCTGCTATATAGACAAATAGCAGGTGAGGCCCATAATGACAGGTTGTTACAAGGCAAGGCACTCAACTGGCAAAGCTGTTCTCACAGAAAATTGTCTCTGCTCACCTGAGTAGAGCCTGTGAGGCTCCTGAGACTCTCTGGGAGAAGCACCAGCGGGGCTGGCTGATGCTCAGGCCTCCCCCGGGGGACACAGCAGACATCCCAGGGTTGTTACCGGCACCGCTGCGGAGGCGGTTGGAACACTGCTGGGAGCGGAACCATGTGCAGCCAGGGAGAGCCCTACCTGGAAGGAGCCACGAAGCTCCTGCAGAAGGGTGGGGGAGGGAGGGTGGGCAAGAGGGAACAGAGGGGAAATGATTCCCTCCAAGTCACAGTCTCAAGCTCTAAGCCTGGGAACTCTCAGTTCTAACCCAGCGCCGTCCCCGCTGCACTGCACAGCCCTAGCTCTGCTCTCGCCTATCCAAGYAGTCAGGCGACTTCCAAACAGTTACTGGGTCACAGCTTTGGCATTTGGAAAGGAACAGCAACTGGTCCCTCAGTCCGTGTATTCCCTGATGCAGCCTCTCCGCAAGCATCCATCCTGCAGAGCAGCCTGCAGCCTGAGCAGCGTTTGGCCAGCTCACCTCAATGTTTAAACAAGGTTCACAGCTCACTGACTGGGCACCAAGTTCCCAAGTCTCCCATGTTTTCAGACAGGGACTACTTCTATCTCCCTTATTCTCCAACCTCCTTTTCTTCCTGTAAATGTCTAAAATAATTAATTTAAGGTTAAAAGACCCACGTTACTGTATTGTGCCCAAAATAATAAATGTCTCAAATTTCAATTACCCTAAATGTAGAAGCACTGGATCCCTTTTCTGTATCTAATGAGTCACACAGAGTCATTACCCACCATCAATTAATTACAACAAGGTCAGCAGATTCCCCGACATCTCTCCATGACTGCGTAATGAACGAGCCMCATCACCCAGCACTGTGAGCAGAGTCAAATCATAGATGGCCCTCCAAGAAGTGGTAAATCCTTGGGTACCCCAAATGCTCAAGAGGACAGTGACCTCTTTGTGGAGAAACACTTCTGGAGAGATGGAAGATGATGATGTGTGAAACTGAGCTGGCTGGCTGGCTTTGGGCCTAAAGCAGCAGCACAGAGAGAGGCTGCTCTAGAAGGATGTGCCAGAGAGCCTTTCCTACCCCAAGGACTGGCAGTAAGAGCAGAAAGCCAAAACTCTTTCCAAACCAAATCCACTACAAGAGAAATGAGGAAGAGGAGAGAAAGATAAAAGACTGAAAATGGTGATTTGGGCCAGCTCTAGCTCMCATTTGCTCATATATCCAATGATCATAAGCTGGATTTGCAGTTAGTTCTATCATAGCAGGCTCCTAGTACAAGGAAGGGATGCAAATCCTCCCCTGAAATCCACTTCAGCCCACTGCACCAGGGAGGTTTTACTGGCTGATGGAGGTGAAGGAGGGTGGAGGCAGTGCTGCAGTCTCTCCATGAGCACCCGCTGTTCCTCCAAACAGCTCCCAGCCTGGGGTGCATTAACACCCCTCTGCTTTTATCAAAACTTTATCTGCTTCTGTCTCATCCCATCTCATTCCTAAACAAAACAAACAAATATTTCAGAATATTTCAGAATATTTAAGGTTGGAAGGGACCTCTACAGATCATCTAGTCCAACCTTCCTGCTCAAGCAGGCACACCTACAGCATGTAAAAAAATCCTCAAGGTCTTCATAAGTATCCAGGCACTGACTGTATTTTGGTCCTTATGGCTCCTCAGACACCTGCACTGCTCATTCTTTTCTTCTGCCCTTTGCTTTTTCACCTTTTCTGGACCTCTCCTGCTTGTTTTTCATTTTTGAAGACTACAGAAGTAGCATTTTATTGTAATGGGTTTTATTATGACGATATACAACACCCTTAAGTGCTTTGGTGAAGGAAGAGAGAAAGACTGCACTATAAATAATATTCCTACCTACAAGAGGCGGCACATAAATGAAAAATGTATGGAGGTGACCGCACACAGGTACAGGCAATTCTTCCTGCAGGTGCTAGTTGCACTATAAAGTACTGTAATCGCTACAGAGGTGTATATAGCATTCAGCAGTGCATCATGTCTGAAGTTTCTTATTGAGATTATTCCCAATAAAATCTACATACAGTGCAAGTCCAGAAAGATCACAAGCTCTTCCTGCTAGAATCATTCCCTGACCAAGTATTATTCCTCTTAAAGCAATTGATGTTATTAAGAAAAAAATAAAAGGTGTGAAGAGCAGAAGAGAGAGTAAAGAAACCTTTCAGTTTCTGAAATTGTTCTCTTTGACACTACTCTATGAATGAAGGGAGATGACAGGGAAAGCAAACCAAACAAACATCAAAATCGATATTACAAAAAAAAGCAGCACAGAGAAGCCTAGAGAAGGGGAAGCTCCAGCTTTACAGACAGTGTTAGCATCTTGTTGCCTAACGAGCCATAGATGAAATAGACACCACAAAAATTAGAGGGGGAGGTCAAACCAAGCATCAGTAACAGTGAAAGAGCCACAGAAGCTGCTGCTGAGTGAATGTCACTTCCTTCGCAAGCTCCAAGCCTCCCCATCCCACTGCCCTCCCTTCCCAGCTGCTGTTTTCTTGTCTCCCCTCCATCACTTTCTCTCTGCAGCCATTTGGTTACAACTGCCCGAAGTTGCCCATTTTGCCCAGCCCAGCAAACCCCAGCTGGGTTTAACCCTCCTTTGTGCACTGACACCAGGAACACAGGACCTGSAGAACATTCTGAGTAGGAGAATGAATTTTAACAGGATGAAATTCTTCTCATTTCTATGGCTAGGATCCTAAATGAAACAAAATCTGATGAAACTGTGCACAGAATGCAGCTGGTAAATTGCATTAAACCACTTCTGCTTCCTTTCTAGATATAGAGCGGTATGTTCTAGCCTGACTGATTTATTTTTCTCTTGTTTTTCCCTTMTTTCTTTCTTTTTCCTTAACTCATCAGTTCTCCACTCTTTCCTTCCACACATCTCTCATCCTCCTGGCTTGTCCATCGGCAGCTCTCACACCTGCCTCCGAGGCTGATTTCCTTCCCGCGCGATTACTGCAGGTTTGCCTGTGCRAGCAGCCTTTCTGTAATAAAGCCTCAGCCACGTTCCATTAGTGTCATTTCCCTCTGCAGAAGCAAAGTGTCAGCTAATAAAAGGTAGCACAGACCCCTTGGGCAAGATAAAATGAGAAAGCAAGCGAGGAGGAACAAAATCTACCATCAAAGATGGAGAAATGATAAATGTCTTTGCAGAAGCACGTGAAACAGGAGTGAGGGAGCGCAGAGGGAAGAGGGGGGTATTATTTTTGCTAGGAGAGCTTGTTTCCAAATGGTCTCATTAACTCYCAAGTCATCTGCTACCCGGCTTCTCGCGCACCCGCGGGCTGCTCTGCGGCAAGGTGCTGAGCGCAGCTGGTGCTTGGGCGCAGCAAGGGGGGCTGCTGCAGGCAGCAGGGAGCTGCGCTCAGCAGGGTTCGGTGGGACCGGGGCTACCAGCAGGGCTCACTGGGGCCAAGGCTAACAGTAGGGCTCAGTGGGGCCGCTGGCCAGGGCTACCCTGCAGGACCCCAGGGTACTTTTGGAGCCGCTCCGTCTGCCTGAGCCTTTCTTCTCCACCTCGGAGCTGCAACAGGTTCCCCTGTCTGCAGGATCAGAGGACAAGTCCTTCAGGGCACAGCACTCACCTCCCTGCTGCCTAGAGTCCTGTTTAGGACCCATTTGCACCCTGTCTGCTCCCGTTACACAAAAAGGAGATGAGTGTGATGCTGCTGGGGCCTTCTTGGCCACTAGTGCCACCAGCCTCGCACAGTGTTCACAGCCTTCCGAATTCACCCATGGCATTCAAGCTTCCCAGGCCAGGCTACTGCCATGTTGCTTTGCAGGCAGCTCCCAGTCCTGAGAGACAAACACAGCCATAAACCTGCTCTCCAATGAGGCTTATTCCAGCACAACAGCTCTAATGTCATAATCCATGTAACCATCACAGCAGACATGAAAGAGGCCAAGAGTGTCACACTGCAGAGATGCCAAGTCTCTAAATGGGCCACTGAAGCTATTGACAGCTGACAGAAAAGAGCCTGTTTTCTGTCTTACTCTAGCAAATAGTGCAGACCAAAGACATGTTCACATCACCTTCCTAATTGTTCAGACTTCTTCTATAACACACAGTGCCTACGTACATGTGCACACACACTGCTTGAACCTTTCTGCAGCGCTGCCCCCAGAAGCAGGGACGTTGCTCATTTTGTTCTTGAACTACCAGTACGATGTCACTGCTGACACTTTTGAGAGCAACCACCAGGTACAAAACCATCATACAGGTGAATGCAGCAAACAGCACTGCTTGAAAGCATCAAGTCCTCTTTGCGGACCATCCAAGAGGCTGTTTTCACATTAAGTTGAAGCTTTTCCCTAACTTTTTAAGTGAAAAAAACATCACCTACGACTCACTCCCCTCAATGCCTTAACTACAAAAGACTTCTTTTCCCCCCTGCGTTTCTATCAAAGTAGCATTCCTAGGGACACAGAGAGGATTTTTTTAATCCTGTGACAGATAACCATGACCCTCTAATATCCTGGCTAAAAGCTTCTAAATTCACCCAGCTCAGCACTCCAAGGAGCCAACTGGATAGCAATTTGCTTAATAAAAGTTGTGTTTATACAAATATCTAAACCTTACTTCCTAAGATCTGCAAAGCTAAGCTACTGCTGACCCTCTACATGAGGAAAAAACTATGTTGCTGGATGTATTTTTTGATTTGAGAACACAGGCTTTTTCTGGTGATGGTGGGAGCGGGGATATGGGAATGTCTGCAGACTGTCATGGGCAGAAAGGAATTTGAGTGGTTCCTTCCACATCTGCCAGTTCATGATGACAGGACAGAGAAGGGATTGCTGGAAGAGACTGCCTGAAAATCATCTGAAAATTTCCTCAGGGAAACTATCCCATCACCACATTCACTGTGGAAATAAGCTGAGTGAACAGACAGGTCTCTGTAACCATTTCTGTTACTTCAGAGGCAGCCCGTCTGATGATCCTGTCACTGCACAGATCAAAGTTGCTCCCAGGAAAGCCTAAGAAACTCAGAGCTGGCACCTGAGCCTAACGAGGCTGATAAGATAGGAGTGATTAAAGCTGGAAGCCAATATCCATCAGGTATTCCAAATATTTGAGGAAGATTTACTCATCTCTACAGACCAAAAAAATCACTCAGTGAAAAGCTCTTACTCCTGAGCAGAAACTCACTTAGGGTCTTTAAGCCTCCAAAACATTTTCAATAGACTAACAAAAATGAGTGGAAAGGCAGCTCAGTTTAACATCTACCTCGTATGCTCCCACATTTCCATCCCTCCTTCACTGAAAGACTTGCCAGACAGGTGCTAGAAGGCATCCAAGAACATTCTTTGATCCGCAGGTGTTTCTGGAGCTTACGACAGCAATGCTTGTTCTGGACAATGATGAGGGAGAGAATTGCCTGGACCCTTCAATCAGCTTTTGTCCATTTCCTATCAAAGCACAATCTGAGAATACTCAGCACAAACAAGAACTCTCTAATACAAACAGAAATAGCTCCACAGTTTTTCTACCAGCCAGATGAAACACTAATGATACCAACTAAATGGGAAGACACTGAAACATAACAGTGCACGTCACTGTCCTGACATACACAATGTTGAATGTGGCCTTTGTGGGCAAGGCAGACTGCGGCACCTGGGCTGCTCTAGGCAGTGTTGCCAGCAGGTCAAGGCAGAAGGTCTACTCGGCACTGGTGAGGCCACATCTGGAGTGGCGGGGCCAGGTCTGAGCTCCCCAGCACGACAGATACACGAACATATTGGAGACGCATCTAATKTGGAGTTGCAAAGATCTATCAAAGCAGTTCTCCAACTCTCCCCATGCTCTTTGAGGCTGGATTGCAATGAACCAATGTAACTGAATCTTATTTGCTACAGCCCGTATCAAAATTCACTTTAGTGTCACAGCAACATAACCAAGATGAGAACCAGGACATCATTCTTTGCATTCCTGTATCGTTATTCAGCCCACACATCACAGTGTCTGTGCTAGGAGCACCTGTGGGGGCTCTTGCCCCCCTCCAAATGCTGTTAAACCAATAAGCCTTGCAGTACTAGAGACTATCTTGTGTTCATGGTGTCACACTGGAGAAATCAATGCCTCATTTGAGCCTTCATTTCCATCTGCTAATTCTCAGGTACCAGAGAACGGGATGACGAARTCCCTGTTCTTGATGAGGGGGTCAAGGACAGAAGATTTAATTTGCAAGCAAAGCTTCAGCAGTAGTAGACATGGAGGGACAAAAACATGCTCGGGCTTATTTGAAAGTACCTTCAAGTGATAGCAGTCCAATAAAGGATCATTACAAAGACACAGAGATGATGTGACAGGGATGCAGTGAGGTAGTTCTGGGACTGAGAGACCTCAGTTACTACACCAGGCTGCAGAAATAGAGCTGGAATCCACAAGAAGAAGAAAAGTTATGGTCTGATGGAGTGATATAAATTCTGGAGGGACTGAGAAGTGAAGGAAACTACAAAGCTGCTAAAAACTGTATCAAACACAAGGGCCGTGAACTTAAAGAACTGGAAAGGTTGAGCCACAAAGGAACATATGTGGAAATCAAGAGCAGCAAAAATAAAACAGGTACACTGGAGAGAGCAGAAAGAATGAACAGTATAAAAACAGAGTCGGAAAGGAGTATTGACAAGTCAAAAACATCGGCCCTGTGCTCTCTTGGACAGATAAGACCAAAAACAGTGCACTCMATCTCTAGGGAGGAGGGAAAAACTTCTCTGGGGCAGTCCATGTGCTCCCTTCCTCCCAAGAAAGGCATGTGCCCTCACATGGCCACGTACTGCCGGGGTAAATGCCCCATGGCCTACTGTGTATGGCACAAAGAAAGGGGAAAGGGAGTCACTCAAGGAAAGAGCCCGACCTCTGACAGCATCTAGATGCATCTCCAGCAATGAGTCACATGCAGATAATACAATGACTCTGCAAATAAACCCGTGGATTTACTGTCTTACTGTGTTCTCAATGGCAAAGGAAGACAAGTCGCCCATTAGCTTTTTATCCTCAGTTCTTCAGTTTGAGCAAAGTCCCACTCCCTCTGAGAGCTCAGATAAGGGGCAACACCTCCAGCAGTCCACATTTCCTTAGCCTTTGCCAGAAGGGAGAAGAAACCTGCAGAATCTTTTGTTCTGGGCCACTAACCTAATGCCAGCGTTGAATAAATAACATAATCTGCCTTTTCCAGCCATAAAAATGACTTCCTCTTGCTTCTACATCTACTTCATTACGTCTAAACTGCCCTTGTTGTGGAGGACATTTGAAAAAAATTGCCAGAATTTTTACTTACAGCTACACACAGGACCCAGCCTGATTTCTTGCTGAGACGAGGTTCACATAGAACATACTAACCAAGAGGAATTGAGAAAGCAGCAGCACAGGAGTCTGCAAACACTCCCCCTCACAAAATCTCAGCAGGACTTGGGGATTTGATTCTTTTCTTTCAGAGGTAGCTTTGGTACAGTATTTGCACCAAAAAGATCTGGATCAAAAGTGCACAGGCAGCAATGATTAGAAGCTGGAGGCCTAGGATGGGCACATATATGTGCCTGGTAYCATCCTCCTTCTCCGATTCTGACGGGACAAGGCCTGGGGGGAGGTTTCAGCACAGATGGAGGAGAGGCTGCTCCCATGAATCACGAAGTTCAGACAAGGGATGCTTTAAGTCAACTTTGCTAAAATGCACAGCCCCATCCAAAAGCAGCCTCTCGCTGTTCTTAGGGAGTCACTGCACGATCTGCTGCCATAACCCTCCCAGGGCCAGGACTGAAATAGCAGGGCCTCCGGCTGGGGGGGAGCAGGGTGCCTTAGCGAACGTGCAGAGAGGCTGCAGCAGCTGAGATCTGAGAGGAAGCACAAGAACAGCATGGTCAAGGAGGCAGCCCATTTCGTAGAAGATTTTTGTCTGGAAGTTAGGCACAAGGGCAAGACTGTGGGAATAACAAACATCTGTGTCAGAAGAGAAAGATGAATTTGGGGATGGACAGATTGGTGGAATTCCAGCTGAATCAACCACGTCAAGAACACTGTGCTCTGCAGGTCAAAGCCAGTAGACAGCATCTGAGCTGCAAACTGGCTTAGACTAGTAGAAGGTGCTGCAGGCCAGAGCTGAAGGCAAACTGGCAGAAATCAAAGTAAACTGAGAACTTGGCTAAAACCCTTTTCAGCAGAGGGAAGGGCAATCTCCTGTGTGTGACAGATCAGCTACTGCAGTAGTTTTACGCCTGACAAAGAAAGTGTCTCCTCTTCAGAAGAAATAGACTTACCAGGACTCCCGATTCGCATTGCCATGGGTGAGGACCAGCCAGCTTTTCCAAGCAACTGGCAGTCAGCTACATACCTGGACCTGTGGCATGTTCACYATTGGGTAACATGGGAGTATTGATCTAGATGTTCCAGGAATCTTCCAAATTCATGATGTATGACCAATGGATCCCACACAAGGTGCCCCAAACCTCCTGCTTTAGCTTTGACAGGATCTACTTAAGAAGCCTTTTTAAGTCTGACGTGCAAGACGCACGTTCCCCCACTTGCTGTAAACATGCTGAGTAATGGAAGAGTCTCCCAGCAGCAGAAACATCCTGCGTGCCAGTTATCTTGGCACACACCATGGGATCAACTGGGGCAAAAGTAGAGCAGCACATGCAGCAAAGCTGAGCTCTCCTGCCAACTGCTGCACTCAGCTTAATACTGCCTGGTAATGAAGTCATTTTGGCCTCCAAGGCACACAAGCAGATAGGCTGTCATTCAGGGTCCACTGTCTGCACCATTCGTTCCTTGGGGTTTGAACTTATTAAGGTCAGTGTTTAACAAACACAATCAAGGAAGGAAACTTGAGAGATTACGACAGCAGTAAAAGTGTGGCCTGCTTCATCAGCGTTTCTGAAAAATCAGTTTAACTAACCTCAGTGGCAAACAGCATTTAGCTCTACTCAACACAGGACAAGGAGGAAGAAAAAGAGACAACATAGGGTGTTTAAAAATAAGAATCAACAGGGCACATTGAGTAAATCAAAAGCAACTGTCTCTCTATATTCCTGCCTAATATCAGTCCTGAAACTCCTTCCTAGTATCAATCAGTGTCATATCTTGCCAAAAACAAAAGTAGTGCCATCTCTTGCTGAGTACTTTACCATACTCTGATCAGAACCAGCATCTCTGCTTCCCTGGACCACTGCAGGATTCCCCTTATGCTGCACGGTGCAGCTAYAGCGCGACAGCAGCTCCTCACCCGCCACAGCCACACTACAGGCTCTGCAGGCTCCCCATCATCATATGGATTCTCCTTTTTTATATCTTCTTTTCCCACACTACCAAAGGGACCTGAAAGCACCCTCTGTAGTGAACATTAAAAAACAATTCCCACTACAGAACCTCATTTTCACACCTTCTGCTTCTAAGTCAACATTCAGATTTTAGTTCCATGTAAACCACAATGTGCTTTAAAAAGGCATCTTTCTTGTCCCTCCCTCCTTTTAAACAAACCTTTATTAGTTGATTCTGAAATGAGTGAAAGGGCTTGGGGAGGAGGGAAAAAGGGAAGAACTATATACATTCTCTCAGCTTTTCTTAAAAACAGACAACTAAATAATAAACCAAACAGTATTATTCATTGAAAAAAACACCCAGAGGCTTGAAACAGGGCAGCATGTCCCTAAAATATTAGCTTGATTTTGTTGAGAAAAGGGAAAACTGAAGCAAAAAGAAAATTCCACATCAAACTGCTCTGCAGAGCATCCTTATCCTTCCACAGCAACTAGGGTAGCTCCTTCCTCCCACCCAAGAGAAATGGCTCCCCAGCCACTGCTTCCCTGCAACCCTTGTGAGCTCTCAGCTGCTGTCCCCAGGCTGCTGCTGCACCAATTTGCATGAGAAAAACTGTAAATGTCACAMGGAAACATGCACAGCAGGATTCCCCCTCAGCAAATAAAGCCTAGGACCAGCAAGCAAAGAAAATTATGGCCACAGCGCAGTTGTAAATCAGCGCCATTCTAGAGCCTTTGCGAGTTTTTCTGCCTCACAAACCTTGAGCAGATTCAGAGTCTTCCTTCAAACAAAAATCAAGTTCTGTCTTACTTTGCCCAGCACAGAGCTGCAACTCTCTGTGCAAATCCCACTGTCACTCCGACAGCACAAGGCAAGGACACTTCCTCACAGAAGCACAAGTTAGAAGGTCCCCTTTTCTCACTCATGGCAGCAAAGGCTTGAAGACCCTCAGGGCCACGCTAACAGGGTAACTGTCCCCAGGCACAACTGCATCCCACAGCACTAAGTACTTAACTGAGATGCTTAAATCAGAAATTAGTAACCAGGCACATCCTGAGCTCTCACAAAGAGACATCATCTCCAAAACACCATTAACGCCATGGAAGCGCCTTTCACACTGTTCTCCCCAAAAGGCTGTTTAGAAGTTAACACAGACCAGGCAGAGACTAGTTTAAAGTTGGGTGGGCTAAGCCTGGGGTGATAATTTTTGTTATCAAGACAGCCGCACAGTCAGTCACAATGAAGCAGGCTTTTAGTAGGGTCGTGGGAAGGATCAAAATTGCCTTTCTGATAAATCATTTGTTCATCTGCTTCCTTAAAGTTGTTCATCCAGATCAGTGATGTTTGCATGAGGTTCACTGSGGCATTTCTTCTTCCCCTCTCAGTGTGAGATCCCAGAGCTCTGCCAGAGACCTCCTGAGTCCCGCAGCAGCAGATACACAGAGGCAGAGCAGAAGGGGCGGCCTCAAGAAGCAGGATACAGTGGGGACAAGAGTTGAGCCCGGGCTGGGTGTGGGGMAAGATGTGCCTCCTCCATTCCTTAGAGCAAAAGCAAAGCCAATCTCGAGGTGTCTGAGCAAGCCTAGAACTTCAACCAATTCTTCCCTATGCCCATTCCCTCCACAGCATTCCGATTTCCAAAGCAATGAAGCAGCTGTGACAGGAGGGAAGTGAGTCTCAAGATAAGCAGGTAGGAACAGAAGTATGGAAGAGGGAAACAGGAAATGGAAGAGGATGCAATGTCACCCAGCTGCTCTCCAGCCTTTCAGCCTTCTTTCCAGTGTGCCTGAGGTTCCCAAATAAAGAAGTTCACTTTGGAGGAAAAAAAAAAAAGACAGACAACAAATCCATTCAAGTTATCCAGAACTGTTCAGTGTACAAATATTGGCAGGAACTCCCATCCCTCAGGGAGCTACAGAACTGCCATAAGAAACCAGCAACTTCCTTCCATCTTTAGAAACATCCAGCAGCACTAAGGCTCTTAGGGTATGACTGTCCCAGCCAGGGAAATGGTGCTTTCCTGTGTCCTTCTCTCTCTCACACACACAGTTCTAATTTGGCTCTAAAGATGTTACTGCGAGGACAGAGTTTAGACACCTCCAGACTGATTCAGTCACTCTTCACATGCAATTGCCAGGGAAACGCCCTATATTTGCTTGAGAAGAGGATGCCAGGAGGTGASTGAGGTAAAACACAGCTCTATAGAGAATGCATGAGATGCTACTGAAAACTGTTTAGGGCTGTCTCAAATGTGGGAGCAGTTGGCACAAATGAGAAAGCTCAGGAAAGGTCAAGCCTTGGAGGGGTTGGGTGAGAATCCCTTTCCACAGAGGAGCCATCTCTGAAGCAATTTCTTGCCAGAGGCAGCTAGGGGAGAAAAATCAAGTAAATAGCTTTGAAGGAAGTGGAGGACGGAATTCATCTCATCTTATTTTGAGCATCTTAAAATGAAGTATGTAACCTAGGTTTGCCATCCAGTCTCCCTCAACAGTAGGTGAAAAGAGAGAAAGGCACATTAGAGGGCAACTAATCCTGCCTATCTGTGAAGTGGATGAATCTGAAAGCTCCTGTTAGAATAAATCCAGGAATCAGCTCAAATGTGCTCCAACAAATGTGATTAGGTGAGGAAAATCCCACTCGTAATCACCGCAGAGCTTCTGAGAAACTGGCAAATATCTGCCAGGGTGACTTGAAGGAGGTAACTCCTTGGAATGGCACCCCAAAAACAAGCAGCAAGAGAAGTTACATGGACGTGATGCTGGTTGTATGCCAACTTTAAGTCATCAACAAAATTCTCAAGGAAAGAAAAAAGAAAAAAAAGAATAAAGGTCTTTACCAGCCTTTAAATCTGTTTTTTTAATTAAAAATATGAAAAACAAGGAAAGATGACGAATGCTAATGCAATAACAGAAGAAAATGCATTATCTTTGACTCCTCTTTGCTTAGATCTATAATCATCTCAGAAAGAGTGATTGGATTATAAGATAAATTTCATTTATTCCTGATAAAAGAATAATGCTACATTTTCAACAAGCGTTGTTCAAGACGCTACCTGGCTTATTCTAATAGCAGAGACCAAAATGAAATATGAGAGGACTCCTAAGAAGATCCTGGCAGTTAACAGGGAAGAAGCATTTCACAGCTCTTTCTTGGAATGTCCTCAGCTTTTGGGGTCAAGGAGAAAGTTTTAATCACCGCTTTTCAAAGTGCCTGTTGCAAATTTGGAGGATACAGCTGTATTCCTGCATTAGTGCTAGAAGTTACTGAAAAATCAAAGAAAAGTCAGACACGTATGACTTGTCAAAGGCAAGCTGCCTGTGCAGCCACACACCAATGGAAAGTGATGGTCTAGGAGATCCCAGAGGGACAATCTGGGTGAGCTCATTGTGAGCACCAGAGCAGCGCCYGCAAAAGGTCAAAGCAGAACCATCCTGTTTCATGGTGTGGAATCAGTGGAGAGAAACTCTCTACCTTCCCACCACAGAGCACCACGCTGGGAGCAAAGGCTGCAGAATTTTCAGACTTTCCCCTATCCCAGAAATCCACTATCGTGGCAAAACAGATTTACTCAAATCTACTGGGTCCAGCGCTGATCTCAGCCGTACAGAAGTGTAGTATTAAATCCCTGTGACTTATAGGCTGATGCTGGGGTTAGCCAAGTGCTTTTCTGATTCAAATCCATTCTTGGACAGACCAAATTCCCTGTTAATTCCCCATGGATTTATATTTGCACAAGGTCTTTTGGGGATGTGCTAAAAGTACCTCCTTGCTTTTCGGCTGTGCCTCCACCTTTCCAACACAGCTCCTCCACACTGACAAACCAGCACAACRGCAAAGGAGCTCAGGGGAACCTCTCTGTGCAGTTGGCTGCCTGAAGAATACAATCACTATGGAAAATGGTGGAGATTATGCAACAGATAAATCAAAGGGAGGCTATGCACTCTCTTCCCTTTGCACAGATCCCATACATCACCTTGACTCACTGCAGTTCTCCCAATGGGGACAAATTCCAACTTCTAATGCACTTTCCATCATATTTCTTTGTGATAACAGATGAGCTGCTGTCTTGAGATATTGCATTTTGATTGTAATATATCAACCCCCTTCTGCATTTCAGAATGATTTGGTTTGGGACCCAGTATTAATCCCATTTCAGAGGTCTGAGCTATGCATTTTACCACTATGATGCAAAAGAAATCTTCCAGTCCAATGGCTATTTGCCTCCTCTATCCCCTAGGTTTTTCTGTCTTCTCTCTTTTTTTTTTTTTTTTTAAACCAATCCTCCTAGATGCCATAAATCAGGTAATTTTAATTTAGAGATCATATACCTGGCTTTGAAGCCAGACAAGTTTAGCTCTCTCCTTGTAGTCCATTCCCTGCTAATCTTGTAAAATTCCTCCATGCCAGCTTGGCTGGAAGCGTTGCTTGGCATGTATGCAGTGGGGAATAAATGAGTGGAGAAACAATTTCTGCTCTGCAAAGATTGGGTCTTTTGTTGGACACTTGCAGATGGCATTTTGGCCACTGTCCATAACTCCTACAGTGATGCATAAGGATAAATGCCGCATGTAATCCTGAGGATTTTCACAAGCTCCCTGTACTGCAAAGTTGTCTTTATCTCAACAGCACAAAGCTGATATTACCATTCCCCAACTCTTTGTAATCTTCTCAATTGGTTATAAAGCTTCCTCAGCTATATCACTTTCCAAAAACTAAGCAGGACCCAAATCTACTGCACTGCCTCCTTGTTCACGTTTGCCTCTGAGCGCTGCTCCCTCCTTTCTGCAACACTCTTCTCCGAAACACCTGTAGATGGGAGGCATGAACCAGGAGAATTCCAGCTCTCCGCATGACAGCCCTGCCTTTGCCTGCAAGGACAGCCTCTGGCCCCAAGCTGAGGGTTACAAACAGTGACCAAGCACATTATCCAGGGATCTTCTCTTTACCTATAATTTTTCCCTTTCTAAAGAAAGCTGTAGAACCAGCAGGGGATTAAAAGTAGTTTTTTCATGAGCATCCCACGTGGCTATTTCTCATCTCCCAACCTTATATCTCCTTTAGGYTTGCAGAGCTGATTGTTCCCTCTTTTTCCCCACGCCTGAACAGTTCTTGGATTTGGCAGGCACAGGAACAACAATGYTATGACAAGCATTTTTTGAATGTATCAAAACATGTTTCTTTGCTCCTCCTTTTTTTTTTTTCTCAAATAGATACAAAGCAAACTGCTCACTCAAGCTTARTATTTCCCACTTCAATTGGCTGTAAGAGAACTCCAGATGTTGCTGAGAATTTTTAACAAAACTGTCATCTTCAGAAACCAGCAGTGCAAAGCGGGTAGCCTCTCAGAAACCCACAAAACCAAAAGAAACTGCTGGATCCCAAGAGTTGGCCCAGAGAGATCTTCAATGCTGATATTTTCACATATATAAGTTTCTTGAAGTTATGATAATTATCTATGCTTAAACATCTACCCAGACAATTTTACAGTTCACAGTATTTCACCTACAGGAAATGTGCTGAAGCCAAACACTGACCTCAGACAAGTCAATATTTTGACTTGATACATGAATAGGGGAAATTATCCCTATTCAGAAACCTGTGTTCTTTGAGTGACTATTTCAGATGGCCCTTATGTAAAACATGCAGGAGAAGGGGAAGTACCATTTCCATCAGCCTTGACCATCCAGGACTACTAGAAGTTACACCAGCCTCACTGCTGCTTTGCCAAGACAACAGAGGAACCAGTCAATTTACAAGCAATTCTCATGTTCATGTTGATCTTTCATATAAACTCAGTCACATCGCTGGATTTCATCAAGCTATTTTATTTAACAGGGGAAGCTGGCCACTAATCACACCACTGACCATTCCAGGGATGCCAGCAGACACAGGCAAGAGGGCTCCTACCATCCAGATTCCCTCACCTCCAAGAAAGCTTCTTTGTAAACGGGTGATCGCACATCTTCAAAATAATGACATGCCACATATAGTAAATGTTGACTTCTCTTTCCTTCATTTCTGGACTCTGAACATCAAATACATCCCTAGCTTAAGCCGATTCCACCAACTAGCCACCCACAGTCCCCAGAAGACTAAAAATTCTCCATAGTTCCAGGACAAACACCAGAAAACTCTGATAGCAGATCTTGAGATCCAAACAAAGAGAAAGTTCATGTCAAGCCTGTACAGGGTCAGCATTCATGCAAAGGGAACATGGTTTGGCAGGTATCACACAAATCCATTTGCCTGACTCAAACGTCAGTCGCAGCATCCTTGATGTGTGAGCAGAATAAAAAAATAAAGATTCAGTAAATCATAACATTTCCCATCGCTGGTCCCCTTTTAAAAAAAAGGGAGACTGAAAGCCATGTGGAACCCTGACTCAACTTAAATCATACCAGAGAAGCTACAAGAAGCGAGCTGGACCCTTCCACGTTGCAGGGCAGGCCTCAATGGGTTCCTGTTTGCACAGAATTACTCGCTACAGAATGCGCATCAGCACGGGTCCAGATGCTCCACTGCCCTCCCCAACCTAGGCTAATCCCCAGCTTATTTCAAAGAACTTTTATGGATGACATGGATCATTTATATCACAATGGAAGAATACAATTTTACTCCACAACTTTCTCCAATTTTTCCTTGATTTCATGCTCAGYTTCCCAACAACTAGCTACAAATGTCACCAGTGTGGCACGTGGAGCAACAGCTGGAAAACGGTAGCAAACCATAAGGACAGCAACACGGCTCAAGGAACCACAGCACCGTGGCCTCAGAGGAGGCTCCTGGTGGATTCCAGAATTTCTTCAAGATGCTACCTGTGCTGTGCAAGGAAAGTAATCTTTCTTAACATCCCCAAACGTTTCTTTTTGCTACCTTTTCCTAAAGTTCATCAAAGCAGAAAAACCTTCAGAATCTAACTGAATTAGTCTCTCTGCAAAACAGCACATTTTCAAACATGGCAACTTTATGGGGGACAAAGGGGAAAAAAAATCTAGACATCTCTATTGAGAATAATTCAGAGAATTGTGAAATTAGCCTTTAAAAATATCTGGCAGTAGAAAATTAATCACATTAAACTGTCACAAATGACTTTTAGAAACCTTAGAGAGATACCATGACCTCAGTAAATGGAGTTGCTCATGAACCTCAGAGAAGTGCTAATCATTGAGTATTATTCAGACACACAGAAATTAGGGGTGCCCCTTCACTGGGTCATCTAAGAGGGGTAAGAGTCATAAGGAGAAAAGAAACTGCCTGCCTGAAAGGCACTTCATGCAGAAATATCAGCCTGAAATTAACTCACATTAATTTTTAAAGTGGAATTTTAAATAGAGTCATAATTTTAAAAAAATCTGTCATGAGTCTTCCTCTTGCCAGTTCAGCATTTAGACTTTCACCTATGAAAAGTTCTATTTTGAGCAACAGCCCTGACAGCAATAAAGCTGAATAAGGTTAAATTCAAATTAGTCAGAAAAACCATCACACTTGGATGAGAACAAGTCCTCCCAGGGGGTGATGTTCAAACTGCCTCTGAGATTTCTAAAAGAAGGACAACACGCTGCATTGCTCTGTAAGGAAAGTCAATAGCCTGAAGAAAGGCACATCATTTTTCCCAATTTCTATAACTGTTTTGGTTTTGTTTTTTTACATCAAAAGTGTTACATCAACAGGGTATTTGAGGTTAAGCTCCTGATTCTGGTCTCCACTCTATCCTCCCTCCAATGGTTGGGAAAGCTTCATAATCAACAGCATTCCACAGATGGAAGCTGCAGAGCAAAAGAGAGGGAATAACCAGACAGACGCTGGGTACGACGGTCGCTAACAGATGGGAAACAAAGCAGGGCAGGAGAGCCACAGAACAAAGACCACCTTCCTCGCATTGTTCCATTTTTACATCCCTACTTGCTGAATTTCATTACGGATGTCGTGTTACGGAAGAACGCGCTGCCCAACTAGTAGCTTTCCAGAGCAGATCCTGCACTGCCGGAAGGATCAACTACGTTTTCATGTGCTTAGACACCATAAAAATACAACCCCAATCTCTTAACCCAAGTAAGAGATGATGGCCACATTAGCCAAGCAACAAAAACTTCTATCATTTGTGAAGGTTTTGCTAAATCAACCTGTATTTCTTTAATAGATCAAAGTACTCATTTTGCCAAAAATAACCTCTCAGTTTCTGTCTTCAAAACAAGGGTAGACATGGTAAGGGACCAGTGCTTATGGTGCCTGGAGGTGTTTTGCTGATGAGGAAATCAACTTATCTTGTAAATGAGGAACAAAAAATGGGTGTGGATACTGAACGACAATACTTAAGGATTAACTGTAAACAACAGTCAGTTTTTATAGGCATTCCCGTTTCTGTGAAGAGTCAAAACCAACCCCACCAAAATGCAGAGATATTCTCATTTTACAGCTGGAGCTACTGAAGCAGAGAGCAGCGAGAGCTCACGACAATGCCTGGCACTCGTATGTCTCCCTGGGTCTCCTTCCTTTCCTCTCCCTTCCGTTTCCCTTCTTCCTCTCTAGCTGGGAAAGAGAAAGAGATGCAAAGCTCTTCCCGGCAGGCTGTGCCTCTGGATATGCACACAATAAGYGAGGCAGAGAGATCATGCAGTGACACAACCAGGAGTCCCACAGGACAGCAGGGGACTCCTGTGCAGCCCTAAGGAAGACAGTTGGCAGCAGCTGCCAGGGACATAGCTCTACATATGGTAATACAAGAAAAAAAAATCAGCACAGAGCAATAAACACACTCGAATCACTCCCATGGAGCTGGCTCGAGATACAGCATTCCAGGAAGAATAGCAGGGCTTCTGTTTCCACTTCCCATCCCAGCTCCAGGTTGCCAAATCTGAGCCCCCTGATAGAAGCGCCTGGTGAAATTTGCCTTATTTGCCTTTAATTTGCCTTATACACAAGGCTCCACCTCAAAGTCTGTCCATTTGCATTATGCATAAGACAAACATTTGCATTTACTCACATAAAAATCTCCCTTTTATTAAAAAAGTTATTATTTTTCATCACATCTTTTTTGGAAACATCATCATAATCCCAGGACGGGGGTTAAAAAAATGGCTGATCAGCAACACTGCTTCCGTCATGTGGAGAAAACACCTTTCTGCTGTATTGTCAATGCATCACATTAGTATCTCTCACAAGATGCAGGAATCCTCACAAATTTCATCATCCTCCATACTAGGATGAATTCATCTGGCCTGGCCTTTTTTTTCTAGCACGCATTTWGCATCATGCGTGCACTTATTTAAATAAAAGAATTCTGAACAAATCTTTCGACTGCAAATGATTCTCCTCCAGGCAGTGAACAAGAGCACGACCACGTGCCAGATGTTACTTACACTGCTCAGTGCACACCTGGAAGGCACTCAAACTGGAGAGGAAGCAAGATGGGACACACCAGAATTACCAGTGTTACATGAAATTAATTTTCATTCCGTTTTCCTAACAGGTTMCTTGCTGCAGAAATAAAAGGGATGAGGTTTTAACGAAAAGGCTTTACCTGATTAAAGATGAAATGGTGGAAGATGGTAAAGAAATGTCATAGCACAAGAGTTTTGCTGTTTAAATTTATCTTTGCTATTTCACAACTATTGCATACTTACAGCTTTGCATGAGAATTTCTTGTTATTTCTTWAAAGAATTACTGATACGTTGTTCATAACTTCCTTATAGGAGTTTAGTTTTAATGGTATTAGACAAAAACACTCCACCACCTCTTCATTTAAACAAATTATCTTTGGAARAGCTATTTATAGAAAATCATTTTCCATATTTCAGTGACATATCAATAGCAATGAAAAGAATTTGAAAAAAATCCTTTTGGAACTTACAGTTGGGGATTCCTTTGTTTCACTTGGAACATCGACATTTTGAATTTATTGTACTTCCAATTTCTCATTTTCACACTGACATATCATGAAATGAAGAATAAAACTGATCTGTAATTAAAGATAATAATTTGGGATAAATTAGAGGTTAGAAAAGGCAATTATTTTACTGTAAATAAAATATTAACAAGCAACTTAACATCTGGAAGTACCAGAGACCAATATAAACAAAATTGAAAAAATAGATATCAAGAACAAAACTCCAGAACTCCAAAATTTTCTAAAAGCAACTATTTTAAAAAATGTTTGACAGGAATTTAGAGGAAAAAAGTGATARTGTCAATATTGCCCATGAAAGACATCAAAATCATCATATACGGCAACACTCAGGGAAGAAAGATGCTTTTTAAGGGTACTAATCTGGAATTTGGAACATTGCAAATTCCCAATTGACTAGAGATTTCTGGTTACACTACTGATCCTTCTAAGCTGCAGTCACCAAAGTTGTGAAATACAGTAAACAAACACACTCCATTCTGTGATACGCAGCTAGCATGWTAATAAGCATAGAAATTCACTGGATACCTGCCAGTTCCCTCCAGCCACACTCACCTGCTCCTAACAGCACAATGTTTAGAGGTAATAATTAAGGCTGAGATTACCAAAAATGCCTCGGGGATTCAGATGTCCATGGGGACCAGCAGTACTGAAGCTCTCTCTGCCTATGGATTTTAGTGATACTCTGATTGATTGTTTTTGTTTGTTTTCCCCCCACCGCTGGCAATATTTCAAGCGCATGCAGGTGGAAAGGCAAGAATATTTTCAAAGATAAGATCTTCACGTTGGCTGGATGCAGAACCCTGTTGTGCTACAGACTTTGCAGGCAGACATTAAGTGTCTACTCCCATGAACATAACTTCAGTCCCAGTGAGAACTCACAGAAGCGAATCCCTCTTGCTGGAAGTGCAGGGTGCATCCCAGCAGTGAGGGGTATTCCTGACACTGCAGACACCCAGCTGGAAGGAATTATAAACCCATCTGACTGCAGACCCGTTTTGTTTCTCTTCCATCAGAGATCCTCCCACTCAAGGTGTCCTGACTGCTGTATTATTTATTGCTGAAATATTATTGTTGGTAAAGAGAGTACACGACCCTACTATTTTGCAAAGTGTGGCTAAATATATTCACAAATATTGAATAAGCAACTAGAAAAGCCAGCTCTTTGACTGCTAGTTCTGATGCCTGCAGCCAGACACGCAGATAACGTATTCTGCTGCACTCCTGGCAGCTTCAACAGCTTTTCCATAAACAACCCAGTGGGCAGCTTGTACTGTGTCTAAAATATACATTTAAAACACCGAGAGTTTTTGTTTCCAATTGTGAAGGCAAACCTGCAGAGCTGAAAAAGAGGAGACACGGCTGGTCTTGGTCTATATAGACTAAAATGGGGCATAAATGTTCTGAAGCAACTTCTCACAAAAGCAATGCCAGGAGGTGGAATGGAGGGCCCCAAACTACTATAAAACAGGAATAGTTCCACAAGTGACATTTGATTTTCATAACAAAAACCAGCAGCAGAGGTTTCACRTAGAAATTCTCCAAGTACTATCCAACTATCAATTACTACCCTTGGCGTTATTTTCTTTGTTTCTTGCCAGGGTTGCTTATATACAAAATCTTGCATGAAAGGATCTCTTTGGAGTAGCTGAGGAATAAAACATATTTCTCATCACATTTCTGTGCTCCTTGTAACTCTAAATTCATTTTTGAGAAGGGGAAGTATTAATTGAAGAATCACAGATATCATCAGAATGTCAAAGCTCGCTATGTAATCGCTGAAAAAGGCTTTGATAGTGCAGTGGAGCCTTTACAACCGCATARAGTTGAAGACTCCTCAGCATCTCAGCAAATCTATATACTAACCTCATTTTGTATGCTTTTGAATTTAGAAAGAATGCAGGGAATACACAAGAGTTAACAGCAGACACAAACAGGTTAATAATGAGTTTAGCCCTATGCTTTGGGCAGGCATTAAGGACTGTACACAGCAAGACAGCAACATCTTTTCCTCTCATACCTTAATACCTCAGACCGCAGACAGAGAAGTGGAATTCGGTTTCCCTTTCTATCTAATGGCACTTGAATCCATATTTCTCAAGAATGGGATCAAACCAAGAAAACAGGTCTCAAATCCTCCACAGAAAATGCTCTTGTTCACCAATCAGGTACTCGGGTATCACAGAACACAGCAATATCCTAACACAGGGTGGAGAGCCATACATGCAGGCACTTCATGCATACATGCAGCCATACGTACAAGCATTTCATGAATGCACAGTCATACACATACAGGCACTTCTCCTGTATACATACAGTGATATGTGCAGGCCTTTCATGCTTACACGCAGCCATACRTGCAGGCACTTCCAATAAACCCGCACACCTAACTGCACCAATGCAAATCCACACAGCATGTGCTGCAAAAGCAGGTTTGTGATCTCCCGTGAGATGACATTCACTGTAGCTGTGCTTAACACAAAACAAACAAATTTTGGTGCTCCCTGCTACAGGAGCTTCAGAAGGACAGTTATAAATGGATTCAAAAAAGGATTAGACATATTCACAAAAGACAGTATATTAAAAGGAATAGTCTGGATACAGCAGTCAGCTCAGAAAGTCCTTAAATCACCCATCATTACACACCAAGAGGACAAAACAGGAAAAGGTTCTCCATCTATATGCATATGAGTGTGTGTATATAAACACACACTATATATATATAGTATGTGTGTGTGTCTGTGTGTCTATATATATATATGCATTTATACTTTTTTTTAAATTAACTGTCCACTGCTGACCATAGTGGAAAACAGTAGTCTACAGGAATGGATCATCAGTCTCTCTCTACAGACAGTTTTAGGTTCGCATATTCGCAGCAAAGGACACCAGGGAATTAACATTCATTTCACCGGGAAGTTGGCATTTACAGCCCAAGCACAGTCATGGGGTCATTTCACTCACTTTTAATCAGATAAGATGCACACAAAGTYGTGTGGGCTATTTCTTAATCTCAATAAGCAACATAAAATGGCCGTGTGTAATTCTAAGAAGTACAAGGAAGATCCATGGCTCCTGTGATTTAAATATAGGCCACCTACATGCCACATTTTTTCCTTGTAGCAGGAAGGTGGAGCTCCTCACTCCCTCACACGGGGAACTGTAACCCTCTGCTTTATATTTATCACAACAAACTCCTGTTTGATACAAACTTCAGAGGCTTGTCTTCTTTAATTGATCTTACAGCAGAGTCGCAGAGCAGTAAGCCACATTCATATGGAAGTGAAGTAGTGAAGCTAAATTCGCGTTTCATTCTGTTCTCCTTCTCAAAGCAAGGCCCGGCAAGAAGGTGCTCAGACAAGCAAGACAATTGAGCCCACGGTATAAGCTACATCGCTTTCTCTGAGAAAGCGAAAGGCAAGTGCTAATAAAACATCTTGGCTCCACGACCATATGCTAGCTAGGCATTTTCCTGAGTCAGATATAATGAATATTCAGCAATCTCTGGCTATTGTGGTACAACAAAGTGCCTGTGTCAGGGGAGTCATTTCTGAGGCTGAGGTGAGAAAATAACAGATCTCCGCTTGGCAGAGGTAGCCACAGACATGTTAACTTAGCCCGCACAGATCTCTCTGGATAGCATCCGGCTGGAGATTATTAATTAGTCCACTAATGAGTTTGTTTCCACTGTGAGGGAGCAGGGAAGAAGCTTTCAGTACATATGCTCCAAGCATCCCTTGGAATTAAAAGTTCAGAGTTAAAAAAAAAAAAAAAAAACCACACACACCGTACCATTAGTACTATCCAACATTATCCACCAATGTGCCCAGGATTGTTATCATGTTCCCAGGCAACAAGGAGCTCACAAATGCAGGAATAGAAAGACGGTTTCACACTAACAACACTTGTGTAAGTCCCCATTTCCACAGTAGTCCAGACATTACTGTGTCTTGCTGTGCTACAGTTCAGGCTCACTCATGATGCCATGGACTCTCTCAAGTGAAGTCTGCACAGTCGCATCCTCCAGCTGACAGGCCAGGCTTTGGGAGGCATGCGGCTCCAGAAGAAGGGAGCCAGAAGACAGTTTAGACAACTTCTACACCACAAATGTAGTCCCCATCCTTGGAAAATATAGTGCAAAGACCCTGCTGAACCATACCTCTAGCCACTCCAACTACTCAGTTTGCCACAGGCTCCAAGCCCTTCCGGGCTTCCTCATAAAAGAGGTGGATAGAGCAGGGAGCTGTGTTAGATTACTGCTATAAGGTACTATGAAAGACAGCCAGCTAGAGCAGCAATGGGATCCAGAGAAGCAGAAGAGCTAACAGAGCAGCTTTAGGGTTATTTGTTATCCATAAAGGTCCACAAGACTTAGCAAMAGGGGCAAATCAGGTCACAACTCCAGAGAGCAGCATGAGGACTTTGTCCCTTTCCAGACACTGAACAAAAGCAAGTGACTAAGTCTATGTGGCCGCCACTTCATGGAAAACTGTGATTTAATGAGCTAGGAGAGAACTCGGTTCATCTTGCTGCAAGGAGACGTTCTCTTCCTTCCCCTCCATGCAGATCAATGTGACATGTGGACAGAAGTTATGCCTATGCCTTCTGACTACTCCATCAAGACCTGTTACTGCCACACAGGCTCCCTGGGACTGAATCAGCAGCTGCTGGCGAGGGGACCTGGGAAGGGCAAACGTCACCAGCCACCACGTACGGCATCGCGTCCCCTGGCACAAGCCTCTGCACAAGAGGCAACCAAGTCGCCTTGCACTCTTCAGAGCGGAAAAGAGACCGCTGAGCAGGGATGTCAGAAAGGACTATGATATTGTGAGTGACACGGAGGAAAATTGTTTCCTGTCTCTCCCAGCACACAAATGAAGCAGCACCAAACAGACCAGCAAGTGGCAGCTTCAAAGCAAACTGAAGGAAAAACTTCATGCCACTCTCCCTGCCAGGGGAAGGATGGATGTCAACTTTGCAGATGGATTCACAAAGCAGCTGGAGAAGTTCAGGGGAGAAAAATGGGAGTATATCTGGCCAAGCAGCTGTTGAGCTGCAAACTGCTAGAAGTCCTTGCCCTGCTCTCCCAGCTGCCTCATGAGCACACATCTTTCATGGTGCTGGAGACCGGCTTGTCACACCCAGATCCCTCTCTCAGCTCAGAGCAGCTACTGTGAGATGAGCAGCAGAACAGAACATACCAGTGCTCCACAGGAGACCTCAAACTCAGGACAGCTACTGATGCTCAAATGGGTTGGGCAAGCTGCAGAGCTTTCAAACCACAGCACCCCTACCTGGCCATTGGGTTGAGGCTCTGAGGAGAAGCAGGTTATGTCCTTGGTGAGGAAGAGCCAAAGCAGGCCTTGTGTAAGCCTGAGTCCCCATGGACRCCAGGGACAGGCTTTGTCCCTTGCAAACAATGACTGGTTAGAAATGTCTTTGGCAGGATGCTATGCAGTAGATTTCCAAAGTGCAGGGTGCAGTTGCATACTAATAGGAGAGGAAACGGGTTAGGTTTTTATTCCCTCATTTACCTTAAATCCGTTGTAAAGAGACACCACTAACCTCAAAAAGACTTRAACTCAGATGATTATTCTGTGATCAATAAAAAAGTCATTTCTAAAGGCAGAGAGAGTGAGGCTTGTACTACTTTGACAAGAGCAGTTTAACAGTTTCAAAGTCTGATTCCATCCTAGCACAGATGAGCCATAAACTCACGTTTCCTCCCTACTCAAATCTCCCGGCCCCTCCCAGCAGACTCAGCTCAGCCTCCAAGGCGGCCACCTGCAGCTGGAACACACAATTCCTGCAACTTGAAAGAAAGGCACCAAAAAGCCTCTTTCAAAGAAAACCCTCCTGGCGGCTGTGTTTGAAGAGACACAGACAAAAGCTCTTGCCACTAGTGCAGTCTTTGTAGAGTCTCCTGGGCGTTCGACTGCAGGCAGTTTTCCCTGGGGAACACATTTCCTATCCCTTTTGTAACACCTACTACAAAAGCTGCTTTGTTGGCAGCCTAGCCAGGACCTTCCCTCSGGGGAATGAAGCCCAAATGCTCTCCCACTGTGGGAGCCTTTGCTGCTCTCCATGCTGCTCCACACCATGGCAGTGCCCACAGGGCACTGAACGCTTGAGGGGGATCAAGATCCTGCAGAGAAAGGCCTTCCTGGAAAGCAATGCAATAGCCAAGAGCAGATGCTCCTGAAATGTTGCTAACCAAGAGCTTGCAAGGATAGCAGAGGCTCAGGCAAGAGAGGCATCAAGGTGCTACTCCCTCTTTGTGCAAATGTCACTTCTCTACTGGAACGATTTGGCTGTGAACAGACCACATTCTGTCTCTCAACCCCCACCTGTATCACTGCATCCCTAATTATAGAGGATGATATATCCAGCCAGACACTGTTTTTCTGGAAAGCAATTTAGTCTGACTTCTCTCAGAGCACTAATGAGTTCACTAAAAGAGGGCTTTTTCTTCTCCCTCCCCATCCAAAACCATGTTTCATTAAATAGCATCAAACACACTTTTGTAGCTTTTGTACACTCACATCAGGTGATGCCCCTCTCTGCTCCATCTTCTCTCCTCCCCTGACGGAAAGAGGAGCAGGGTAACACACCTCTCAACCTTCTCCTTCTGCCAGTGCAGATGCTTCCAAGATTAATCAKGCAAACGTGACTAATATCTGTTTGGTAACTGGCACAAGGATGATCACTCATCGGTTCACAAATGTGGCAGACTGAAAAGCCTGCCAGGTCAGAAACAGCACTGCAGTTAGGAAAACAGTTAAGAGCACTCCAGCCTAAAGAGAAAAATCCAGTACACAGTTCAGCTCAAAACAGTTTTGCATTCACTGAAACAAAATTCTAGAGCATCTCATTTATCTGTCAAACAAAATATTTCAGATGGCCTAGARGGAAAATGTTCTGCTCTGTCACTCCCGAGAAAAGCAAAGGGAAAGAATGGGCAGATATGCTCTGAAGACAGGACAGATGAGCTCCTTCCTGTCCCTATTCAATAAAACATCCCTAGAAAAGGGGAGATAGACATTTATTTTCCCCACTCCCTGTGAAGAAATAAAAACCGTATCTTCACCACTAAGTAAAATTTCCTAATAATGAGGCTATTATCAGCATCTTTGTTTTAAAAAAATCTCACCTCTTGGTTTCTGCCTCCAGTAAATGAGTATTTCCAAAGCCAAACAATACACTTCACTAAAACTGCCTTAAAAAAAAAAAATTACTATTCAGCCATCTCTAAGAACAAACCTACATGGAGGCACTGGAGGGCAATCACTGGCTGGAGACTCTCCCTCCTTGCCTGCATTATCTCTACAAAGTAGATGCCAGACCTTGGAATTCCAGATATGACAGATATGACCCAAGCAAGTAACACAGACCCAGATGGGCTTGTCCATGAAGACAAGTAGGACAACGTTCCTGATGTCAGTCTGTTTTGATGCTGAAACTCTGAACTGTTTCTCTGACCAGAACGAGTTTCTTGGGCCAGATGCTGTTGTAACTCTAATCAGAATAAGTCAACCTACCTGCAGCTGACCTTACAAAAGTCTTCATAATTCTAAACAAATCATTCCCCCCCCCAAAATCTCTAATGACTTTCATTCTTCTAGTTATGCACATCTTTCTAACCTTCTTTGGGCTTTCATAATTATTTTCTAATATTCCATCTTTTTTTTTTAATCTTCCCAGGTGAAAAATTAAGCTTTTTTTTTTTTTTTTTTTTAAATTTACATTTTCAGGTTTGGTCAGAAACAATTCCCCAAATTCAAACCAAATTCATGGATCCTTGTAGTTCCTCTCACTCAGATGATTTTCATGCCTGATGCAAATACTGGGACATGTCTACTGACCTGAAGAGCATACACTGTACCTTAGATATTTCTCTTCTTGGATCATTTACAGTGCAAATCTAAAACATTAAGTCTGAGACAAGGCGAGAAGGTCATTGTGTTGATGTGTGAGGTACAGAGGGATACCAGTGATTCTAGAGAGTTCAGTTCTGCCTTCATGCTCTGCAAATCTTCCTTCCCCTAAGCCCCTTACCTGATGGAACTATTTTCTCCTGTCTGACTGCAGCCCATTTGTTATCCCCTCTATTAATAAATCTTGCTTCTCTGATGAATGACTGCAATTAATCATTAAATTAGATGATGAAATAGGCCTTAAAAAAAAGAGATTGAATACCATCAACAGAATATTTCCCCATTATAAAATTCCAGCTTCTCTACCAAATGCAGAAGTAGCAMTGCTTAACATAGTCCTAGGATGAGTCAAGGTGGGAATATGAACCACTGCAAAGGTGACAAACAGATTATGTAAATACACAGATCAATCTAAAAAAATGACTGAAGGAAAACACACAGTATTATTGGCCATAATGCACTCTTCAGGCTTCTAATGGCACAAGACCTATGTTACTTATATGTAGATGAGGCTATCAGGAATAGATGTGGCAATGCACAGTTTAAGGAATAAACACCATAATTCTGCACATGCCAGTGATCAAGTGCAAAATAAAAGCTCGAACAGAAAAAACATCCCACTAAACAGGAAGCAGCTCTCTGATGGAAACCCTGGCCAGCCTTGCAGGGGGCTGCATCCCTTGCATCATGCAAGGGCCAAGAGCTGTTCTTCAGGAACGCACTTAAAGTTAACACCAGTATGAGTATAGAATGTGTCCTTGACTCTACTCCAGCTAGAAAAGTAGGTTTGCTGCAGCTTATGGGCTTGTCTATGTGGTTTTGTTCCCTAGCCAGGTAATCTCCATTTTACAAGTGCAGAGGGCAATTACCACCAATGGCCAGAGTCTGATCTGCTCTATGAGGGCAATGGAAAAGTCTGGGCCTTTCCTGGGGCAGGTTCGTGCCCAGCTGCACAACTCAGTACAAGAGATGGGTCCAAGTGTGACAGGCCGAAGTGCCCTGTGCACCTCATGCTCTTCCCTTCAGGGAACAGTGCAGTGCAAATGCAAGGGCTGTGCCAAGCTGCTCTCACTTATCCCTACGTCCAACCTCCTTTCCTGCTACAGTCAGCCTTCGTCAGGCAAAACAAAAATAACACAGCACTGGGCAGCACAGTAAAAATAAACACACCCAGTATCATTCTCCAACAGCCCCCAGAGCCAATAATCTCTTCACACACCTAGTTATTTGATTTCTATCTCCAGAGCTTAGGAAGTCATTTTCGGTCATTTTTGGATGCTAAGTACATAATCCACCTGCTATCCCCGCAAGTCCTCCACACAGACAGAAGGAAGAACTGGGCTTCTACCTCACTGTGACCTGTTTGCCCGTGATGAACTTTCTTCTGTAAGGAATGCAGGAAATATAAAYAAACAAACAAACAAACAACCCACAGCAGTAACTTCATAGATGCCAGTATACTCTTTCCCTCTGCTACAGATCTTTGCTATAAACACACACTGTGGCAGGGCTATTCAGAAGCCTATGTCAGATTCCTGCAACGAAGGAATCTATTAATTCCAAGTAAGGGCTCATTCTCTAAAGAGCTACTGATAAAATGGGACTGATAAGATTGAGGTAATTTAAAGGTCAGATRAAATCCAGATGTTATTCATCCTGCTTTATAATGGAATATTACCAAGATGCTTCATCGGCAAAGGGGCATTTAAACATATTTAAGAAAAATTGCTTATCTGCAACAGAGATACTGCATGTCTGATGGGAAACCTTCCTGCATTTATCTATCCAGCAGCTAGTATCCTGCTGCCAGCCTGAGTGTCCCTTTCTAGAAATTAAATCTCCTATCATCTTTTTATCACRCATTGAAAAGAGAAACCAAATGAAATGGGAACCAAACGCAACATTCACACAACATTCACACAAGCAGCTGAAGCAAGAACTGATACCAACAGGACTTGCCTTAATTCACGCATGTAAAAGACTAACATCACACAAGCTACTGGCCCCCCTTCCTGCCCTTGGGTCTGCATTTGCAACACTCACTGTCTGCTTGGCCCAGCTGCCTGCTCCAACACTCCATTTGCCATTGGGCTCACAAGTCCACAGAGCTTGAATCTTGGCCTCAGAATCAAGTATGTGGCCTCTTTACTCCAAAACAATGCTAAAACTTTACTTCAAAAAACTTCTCTTCAAAAAAATTGATTTTTTCCCCATTTAGTAACATAATACTTCTCCCTTTTCATATCAGGATATTAAGCTATATTAAGGCACAGCACATGATCTGATGCCAGCACAGGATCTAAACCCAAAGAAGAAACTCCAGAGTACTGAATACATTGGACCACAGTGTTTGCTCGGCAGTGCCCTCATTTTCAGATAAGAACTGAAAAACACGGATTTTGCAAGACAGCCACTTCTGTCATTATCAAATAGTCTATTGCAACCTTGGGACAGTTACAGGCTACAGGAAACTCAGAAGGACATGGCAATGAAGCCGCATCTAGGTGTCCTGAATCCCATATTTGTTGTTGAACCTGGCCTGGTTCCTCTTAGATTCCCAGATGTGGCTGGGTGTTTGGCCATCTGGTCRGTGAGCCAGCTGAGCCACTTCATTCCATCAGGGAATTAATTTCTTTCTTTTCCTCATCTGAAAGCCAGTCAGGTTCCTGTGTGCTCATCTCACCCCAGTGCATAATAATTGAACATTACCTGTTGAACGTAATCTGAGAAAATCCTCAACCGGGATGCAAAGGTTTGAATGGCTAAGAGCAATTAAATCCACTTTGGTGTGTTTGTGTGGGAATTGCRCCTAAATATAATTAGCATTTTTGGAAGCATTCAAGCATCTGCTCAACAGGTAAAGCATAAATATGATCACAAGGAAAAGGAACAGGAGCTGCGATTTGATGCCTCCCAATTCAAAGCACTCTGATGCAAATGAAAAGCAGCAGTGCCCTCCAAGCACAGGAATTTGTCTTTCACTCTCCAGCTCGTCACACACTGTGTTCCCTGGTACTCCTGAGTCACACATCACTGGAAGCTAGGGAAGGAAACCAAGCAGGACTAACTGCTTGCCCTCTTCACACACCCCTGCCTTGGCATCCACTACTGACACCTGTTTGAGACACAAATTTAGACTTTATGGACTTCTGGCCTGACTTACTACGATCCTTCCAATATACTAAGGTTTTACATGTTGAGCTATTCAATCCCAAACACAGAAGGGGCTATGAAATCCAGTCCAAATAGCTTTCCTTATTTTTACCCACAGTGTTCTTTGCTAACCAGCTCAACAATCTCTCATCCTCATCAGGAAGATACACAGGAACTAGAGTTGTCTGCAACATATGAAGTTTCTCCATTACAAGACCTCAGCAGGAATGAGGTCCAGACAAGCTCCTTCTGGCCGGCTGAAGAGGCAGGGCTCATCTGACTCCTCTGCTTCCTASATCTCTCTTTCCCTCCAGTCTATTTTCTTCCTTCATCCTTTGACATGCTCCTCCCCTAATCCCTATAATTAATATTAAACGTTACAGTTTTGTCCTATTAACACAAATTGCCCTTTCCAGAGACAGATTAAAGAGTTTCCACTGGGGATTTCTCCTCTCCTTTACAGTTTTGCTTCTGTGATCAGTGCCGTCTGTGTCTCTCACTAGCTCCTAGGGAAAAGGAGTGGGAGGGAAAGAGACGACAAACACTTATTAGCAACTCCTTTGAAGAGCCAGAGATTGTGAATTAAACTGATGATTAACTCCCTTCTTACCAAAAAGACAGGTTCTCCTTTTCTTCTCTCTTCTCCTCCTCCCATAGGAATGGTAATTGGAAATCACGTAAATCATGTGCACAAAGTTTCACTTGAGCAATTTACTGAGCATCTTTAATCAACAAACTCTTTCTCTCTCGTTTTCTTTGGGGATTCTTTACTCACTGAGAAATACATGTCCATAAAATACTTAAGCGTACAGGCATGTGTATAGGATGCGAGTGCTTACACATTCCCCTTATCATGACCGTTCTAGCTTGGCTCCTCAAATTGGAAAAAAACCCACATTGGTCCAGAAGAACACGTTGACCATAKGTTGCCAGATAGCTTAGTGATGTTCTGGCCCTGAATTCTTAAGAGATATTTAGGTACAGAGTTGCCTCATCAGGCACCTGTGTTTAGCATCACAAAGGCTAAGGCTGGTCCATCCTTCTCCATCAGTCCACACACAGCCACCATCACCACCACCAAAATTCTCGCAGTCCTCGCTGAGGCGGATTTGCTGCCAATAGTTATGTCTGAAGATACCACTAGTCTGAAACAGTAAGTTTGGGATCCTGTTACAAATCCCTATTCATCACCAAAAACTTAGACACCTACAGAACTATATCCCCCAGCTGCACTGCTTGCACTTTCCCAGACACAAGTGGGAGAAAGCCAAGCCTTCTTCCCAAAAATGCCACCTATAGRAGAGGCTCTGGACCTCCCTTGGGATCAACACCACCAATGAAACCTGGCCACTGAGAATTCACTAGGACAGTTCATCATGCTAATTAAAAACCAATCAGTTATCACAAGGTCTAACGTGTATGAAATAAAGTACTTGTTTAAAATGATTTAGATCTTCATAATYGAGATAATCTTAATTACTGTACAAGGCCCTTACACAACTTGAATTAAATGCAGAGCTACCTATAGACACATTGCATTTATTTAAAATGTTTCAGGTTGCAGTGGCGTTCTTTTTCAGCAGTGTTTTTTTCAGCAAACAGAATGAATGAGTCCCTGGMGCTTTCCTTTCTTCTGCTAGGACAAGGGAAGTGCACTTGGATTGATTTCGTACACACAGCTCCTCCACGTGAGTTGTTTTATTGGGCCAACAAATTAACAGATAAGGTCCCAGAGCCCTCAAATTCTCACATGAGACATACAGATCCCCTCTATCTATAGCTGAGGAAATGTTAACTGAAATTTCAAAGACCATACATCATATTACACAGTGCCAGGAACACAGCTTATTCTTCACACTGCCCCAAGTCCCCTCTAAGACACTGTTTCATTCTTCTATTACTCTGGCCACCTCCGACTGTTATTGACAGCATTTTCCATGATAGATTTCTCTTTAACTTTTCACCGAAACAGTGCAGAATTTTAGAAGGAAACAGGTTGTTTCAATGATGCTGAAGAAGCATCCCTCTATCCCTCTGATACAGGTGCTAATGTTTTCAGTAATTCAGACTGAGGATACAGATTCACTGTCTCTTACATTTCCTATAGAGACCTGTCCAATTTCAGCCAAGTTATAATGCCCTAAAAACTCCCAGTTCTCCTAGGTTTATAGAAGCTCTTGTAAATTTCTACCTAACTGGAAACAAAAATGAATCAGATTGTTTTCAAAGAGTAGTATTTCCTGCTTTACTCACCCCAGCCCAAGACAGCTTAGGCAAGGATACATTCAAATAAGACTCTCCACCAGCTCAGTAAGTTAATTTTTCTGTGAGTAACTTATTTGGAAGGAGATGGGGGGGGGGGGGTTAATTTTCATGTCTCTCCTAGCTCATGACACTCTACATGAAGAGTTAGGAAGCAGAGCTCTATTTGCACCTCCACATAGAGCAGCAGCGGGCACGGATGCATTTCTGCATCTGCTACATTCAGACAATAAGCTAAAAGAGAACAGAGCATCACAAGTTTCTTTGGTTCCCACTGAAGAGCTACCCATTGACTTGATTTGCTGCCTTTTATTTCCAGACAACAGCTTCAAAGATTCTGTAATCAAGCAGTAAATGCAAAGCAAGGCCATGTCTGGTCACAGGCGCAGAGATTTAACGAGAGGACCGTGATGCTCCACGTCTCAGCCGCAGCCGAGCTGTTTCTCACCCTCGGTGTTCCAAGCCTTCTCTGTAGCCTAACAGAGCCCGTCCTCCCTGYGCAGCCTAGATAAATCACTGTCTAATTCAATCGCCTTGGTAACGAGCTGTTTTCAGGGGGGAGGGAAAGCTGTATGGAAGAACCATCATGAACATGAATGGGCCACAATTTCTTTTCGTGACTTGTCCAAAGGAAATGCATGTTAATATTCCATTTTTTACCATAGAGAATTATATCGATGCTTGGGAGAAATTAAAAAAAAAAAAATCAAAACTAGCCTATTTTTTTTTCCAAACCCATTGCTGCTGCAGATCCATTCTGTTTACACCCACTTTTTTATGCTTCCATCCTTTTCAATAACTATAGGTCACTGACACTTGGTGCAAATTTGCACAGGCTTAGCAATTTTAGCTCTTTTCAAGGCATGTAGCAAGTAACAGCAGCAATGGAAAAATACTGCAAAACTTGAATCCAATAGTGCTTTAGTGCCTTTGCCTTGGCTAACTGCAGATGCAGAAGCTACAAGAGTYTTTAGAATCCACTAATATTTAGACTCTTTAAAGAGGAAAGAGAATTTTGATTCTGATAGTAAAAGCAATCCTGCAGGAGGAGAGAAAAAACATTTTGAGGGGAAAAAAAGATGGTGATATAGCAGAATTGGTGTGCTTCTCCCACATTGCCCTTTAGGGATACTCCCCATGCAAAACAAGTGATATTAATCACTATTGTCTCAGAAATATCAAGTGATTCTGTTCATTGAAAATGGGAGTCATTTGGTTATCACTAAGGAGAAACTTATTAAGAGCTGTGATCAAGTTGTGTGTGTGCAGGCTCGCCTCAAAAGACAAACATTCCCTTCATGCATATTTAGTAATAGCCAAACAGGCAAAGATGACTATGCCAAATTCCCCTGGATTAATCCAAGGAACAGTCCACTCTGCCTAGT
The DNA here is from genome assembly GCF_003342845.1 of Nothoprocta perdicaria. Classification (NCBI taxonomy): domain Eukaryota; kingdom Metazoa; phylum Chordata; class Aves; order Tinamiformes; family Tinamidae; genus Nothoprocta; species Nothoprocta perdicaria. The sequence goes on from NW_020455754.1 coordinate 7,688,065, forward strand.
ACCCTTCTCCTATTGATGAATCAGTATCACACACACACTAAATAAATAAATAATAAACACAACGCAGATTACAGGAAGGCCATTAGTAATACAGTCCTGCATCAGCTCTCCCCTTGAAAGAGCGGACTAAAAGCTACATGTTTTCATGAGGATCAAAACAAGTAGCTTAGGTCAATGAATGATCGAGTGAAATTTCTGCAAGTTCACAAGACCACAGTTTTGAGCAATTTGACTATGTAATAAAATGTCTGCCTAAATACATCTCAAATCAACTGCTGGCCCCACTGGGGAATGGTTATTTAGGTTGGCAGCACAGCAGCCATATCTGCCACCCTGCATCACTGAGAAGCTCATCCGCTAAACTGAGCGAGGCAAAGGAGCAGAGACGGAAGCAGTGCAGAGAGGCCCACTGCATCTCAGCAGTGCCACCTACGTGGAGGAACGTCAGGTGGAAGTGCCTTTTGTTTATGCAATATGAAAACTCACCTTATTAAGCAGCACTTTTTGAAGCATTGGAAACTGAGACCATTAGCAAGAACAGCTCCACAGATCCCATCAGAGGGAAAGAAAGGAAGATGGAGCGGACCAGACCTTTCTGATTGCTTAAAAGAGCAGGGATCCTAAAGGGCTTCTTTTTATCCTTCAGAGGTCTGACATGCAAGTATTTCAATTGCCAAAAGGAGAGAATAATAATAAAAAAAAAAAGCTGCAGCTTGTTTCTTTCACTCCAGAAGACAAATGATGCTACTCGATCCTATGAGTGAATTGGGGCATGTGAGAGGATGTTTCTGCATGTGAATACATGGACACTCAGGGGTCACTTCAACATCGCAGCCTGTTAACTGATTTGCTTCCAAGTTTGCTGCTTGCGGTCAACATTTTCCTCTAGGAGGGTTCTGCTTCCTGCTGTCGTCCACACACATGCTACTGAATCTTCCAAAAGAGTGAGACAAGGGAGGAAATGCCTCTCTCCCAGCCCTTAAGAAAGCAGGGAGATGGAGCAGGGAATTTAATTCCTCTTGTTCGGCCCTGCATGCTTCTATCTGTGCGCCATAACCTGGTGATCACTTCAAAATAAATAGAAGGCCTTTTTAAATTTCAACAAACAGCCAAGGCATGTTTTGGGAGAGTTTGGTTTCCTGTAGCTCATGAGTCTTGCTGAGACACTGCTTCCCCAACACATACCCACTGCTCAGCACCCAAAAGGTCCCAGCAAGACTGGTTTGTATGGCAACTTCAGCTTATTCTTCATTTGCATGAAAGCGGATGTGAAGGTTTTATTGACGAAGACCTTGAAAAGAAAGAGTACTTCAAGGTTCTTCAGGATGGCCTGGTAATTATACTGCAGAGGTCAGAAAATAATTAGCTTGTGACCTGCAACTGAAGCTTCTAATGGAAACAGTATTTTCCCTAGAACTACATGTTGCCTGCCTGCTTTCTTACTAGTTACCCTCCCAACACTACATAAATTAAAACAGTGACAAGAACATGATATGTAGCAAGACTATTCACAGCTCAAGTCAAGTGTCATTACATGAAATAAAAGACACTGAAAAAATATTAATAAATCAGCACTGCTATGGGGAAAAATGACCAGCCATTCATTTTAATTTCTCTTCCATCAGGTATTCAAGTACCTGACACATGGAAGAAAAGCCCTCACCAGAAGACCTGAAAATTGCTCTCGGTAAACTCTTCAGCTGACCTTCCACAAACATAGAATTTGTCATGAACTCATTCTGGTGCAGAGCTACTTAACACTACTTGCCAAAGAATCTACAAGCACAGAGAGGGGCTGCATTTCCACCTATGAGAAATCAATATAGCACCTAATCTGCTGGTGAGGAAATCCATTCCCAACAAGTGTGAAGTCAAGGACAGCCTACATATCTGCTCTTTCTGCAGAGAATGATACTCGGTAGAAATCTTCACATTTAAGCTATTCAGTGTACAGCATATACGCCCTACATGAGAGAACACTGGCAGAAACAGGACAGCAGATGTAGATGCACTGCACGGACAATTCAGATRGCCACCTGCAAGTTCTGGAGGGAAGAAAGGAGAACATGGAGTTCCAGGCATTTCTGTGCAGGCTGCTCTACCTGATCACTACACACTTTACAGGAACACACATACTGTACATAGCACTAACACCTTCTGTGCATGCATGMATGTGTGGCTATAAAAATATTCCCTGGCTCATTAGAACCACAAGGAGGGTTCTGCAACAGTAGGAGATTGAGGTTTTTCTCCAGCTTAACAAACTGTTCTTGTTTGATTGTTTTTTGTCAGCAACATACAGAGTTTTGGAGTCTCTTCATCCTGGGTGCGGCTCCTAATAAGGCCCATGAACCACAGACTGGATCCCTGTCCTCATCTTCCTTCACAGTTGCAACTCTCATCCCACCAGCCACCAAATGGCCCTTTTTTGATTACAATCATATCCTATTTATGACAATGCCCATTTYCAAAACAGCCATCCATGACATAAGATTACAATCATGTATTGAAAATACATTTGAGAAGCCAGTTATCTCTGAAATAACAGGAAGCCAGTTGTCTAACTACCTAAAACACTAAATAACAAGCGAAAAGAAACATGAAAGCCATCAAGTGCACTGAAACATTAGTCCAAAATCATCAGTACTAACCGAAAAGTTCAATAAGGACTCCTGCCCCCAAAAATGCAGAGAAGATCAAGAGAAGGTCAAGAGATTACTATAGCAAGTTAAAGTCAAGATTGACTCTCTCATACAAAAAAAACTTTCTCAGCCCAAATCCTGGGCCCCAAAAAACACTCATTGCATTGAGGAAAGGCTAAAGCTACACAGAATTTGGTTGCATCTATTGGCTATTGTATCAGTTAGATGCCAGGTGGTTGCAACATTTTAAATGTTGATCATTTCCAGAAAATTTTGATTTAAATACTGTCCTCTTAAATGAGCTACCAGAAGACATTACATCCTCCCCTAGTGACCCSACAATAGTCATCTCTGTGATATCTTGTACATGCCCTGAAGACTAATGAAAAGAATCAACCAGGCACAGATAGGGGGAAAAAAAATAACGCAGAAGATTCCAAGGCTCAGTTTACACACCGAGTTCCCACACTGAGCTGACAACACCTGCCCACATGGAGTCAAACTAGCAAAAACAGCAACAAAAGTGAATGCACAGCAGGTAATTCTAACACTTAAGAGATTCATTTGACACTACAATGACTTTTCTTGAATTCTGCTATTTGTACAACTGCCACCAGGGAGATATATTATAAATGCCTAGCAAAACCTTTTGGAGTCTGACAGAAAAATAAGAAACCTGACAAGTAAACTCTTCCCAATAAAACTGCCAACCAGTTCCTGATGACAAAACTTACTTGTTTAAGTGTTGAGAAAACTCAGTTCCAGACATCTGTAGATCTTCCCCAGACCAGTTTTATCTGACATTACCTTTTGGGATGGCAGAAACAGATCAAAATCAGGCACTGCCCAGAGCCAGTCCGTGTAATTGCAGCAGACACCTCCCCACAGATGGGTTTCACTACTTGCTATTTGGCTGCTGCTCTTTCCTGAATCACCCAGCTTAAATTGAAGGAAGAGAACTGCAGGTACACTGAGCCACCACTGAACAARGTGCCACACATTCAAGAACCACACATGGCACTGCACCAGGATTAGGAGGCAACAAAAACCCTGTCACCAGTTGGCCCAGAGCTGAATAAACCCAGTCAGAAAGGGGGAACAGACCCAAGGCTTTTATCCAGAACACATTCTGATCCCAATTACAGCAAACATAGTAGGCTCAAGTACTTTTAGCGCTTTGCTGAAAGGAGATGCAAATCTTGCACTCTTTAAATGCAAATCTGCTTTGGTTTTACTCTCTGATCAAGATCATATTTGATCCCTAAATCTACCTGTTCAAGTGCTGCAAAACTTCATTGACTCAGTTTCTCCACATGCCAAACAAAACAAACAGAGCTCTTATTCTTTCCCAGTAACAAAAGCCCTTCAAACACTAGCAGATAAACCTCCCCAACACATGCAAATCACGGACTACAGCATCAGTATCAACAGGAGAGGAAAAGGCAAAGTAGGGAAATTCTTCCCTTCAGAAAGGCAGTTTTGAGTCACTTCGGCAGGAGTGACTCTCAAGCGTCACTGTGTTGCACAGAGTCCCCTGCTTCCTTGATCACTTGCACAGTCACCCCCCACTCCCCTAAACAGAAGGCAATGCAAAGAGACTAGAGGCAGATAAAGAAACAAGTCCAAATTTCTATGATAAGAGGAACATCAGGAAACCAAGGCAGAAACTGCATGAGACATCTCTCAAAGTTCATTTCAAAGGGAACTAGAGGGATAACAGCACCTCAATTTCACCTATAAATGCATGGAAGCACCGCATGCCTCCTGCTGTGCAGATATTGACAGCATTCCCAGCCCAGAGCTCTTCCTTGGGGCTATCAGCAGGGAGGGAGGAAGCAGTGACAGTAGCTCATCCACATGGGGATAACTACGAGGACAGAAAGCACAGTGAGGAACCAGCAAGCAGTACATCCTGCTTGGAGCCACATCCCCGAAAGTCACCCCGGGTTCAACTCAAAGCCTATTATTAATCTAGCTAGACACTGAAACTCAGTACATGCAGTAAGTCAGATTAATCTCCTTCCCTAAAATGGTTAGGAGCCAAGCAGGTCTTTTTTCCCCCTTTGCTTTTGAATCTCACAACCCAAAGAGTAGCTCTGTYCCATCACTACACTAAACAAGCATGCCGATTTAAACCAAATACGCACAGGATCAAAAGCATCAGGTCACTTTCAGCACCACAGTAAGGTCTTCCAAGATATAGCTCTAACTGATGAGAAAGGCTTGTCTAATTGCTAGTCGGGAGCGCTACAGCAGTCAGTGGTTGGGCAAGCAGTCTCTTCTCCAGAATAAAAAGCAGCTAGAAAGAGGTTTAAAGACTTCCTTTGTCCTGGAGCAGTTTTACAGAGCAGGTAACAAGTAAACAATATATACCTTAAAGTAAAAAAAATCCCCTTACGCTGTCACAAGAGAGAAGAAAAAAACCCCAGATGACTTGAGAGTTACATTTTATTTCAATTCTCAGATATCAATCAAAATCCAAGCAGAGTGAAAGAGCCCTGCTAACACTGTGACTGTAGAGCACACCCCTTCCCCAGAGCCCTCCACACTCAGCAGCACCCTGTGAGATGCTGGGGCTGCAGTAGGAAACTGCTAAATGCTCCTTACCTGTTCCAGCCTTGATAGCTCTGCTGATTACCAAATGTCTTTGCAAAGCAAACGGGAAAAAAAATAAAGTAAAACAAAATAAATTTTAAAAAAATCCTTATAAAGCAACAGCAACACACACAGCAACTGCTAGCTAAGCAAATCTTCCAAGAGATAGAGACTTAAAGCATGTTAGGCTTGCCGTGTCAAGGGAGACGATTTCATAGACTTCTTAAAAAGACAGTGACTTGGGTTAAAAAAACTAAAATAAGTCAAAAATGTATCAGCGCTTTAAAGGTTAACAGCCTCTGCTGTACAACATGCCTTTATCCAACCACGTCCTCCAGCACTTTTTTCAGCCCCGAGACCAATGAGCACAGCTAAGAGGAGGGCCTTGGGATGCCAGAGGGACTGGGTTATCCCCCTCCCCTCTCCTTTCCTCTCTTCCCCCTCCCCCCCCCTTTTTTTTTTAGTTTAGTAAATTAATGCAGCAAGAAACTCCCAAGATCTGGCAAGTCCTGGCAGGGGAGAGGGCAGAGGGGAAATCAAATGCATAAGGAGGACACAGAGCCACTTTCTTTTTGAGCGCAATGGGAATGCTTCCCAAGAAACTTCCCCTTTGCTCCCTTCTGCTTTAGCCGTAAGCAATGGGACACCTTCCCTACAGCAGCAATAACTTATTCAGAAGGAAAACAGCTCAGGAAGCAGGAATCAATAGCAGCCAAACGGCGGGCAGAAAAGCAGCACAACAGGGACTGCAGCACGGCTCCACACTGGCAAATTCCTGTGGATGTAATTAGGAAGAGTCGCGGCTGGAAGCAGAGATTAAAGTCTTGGGTTGTTGAGGGGTCCCTGCACCTCCTCCTCCCGTCACCCTGATGGCAAACCTACAACCCCTGCATCTGCCCCGCTCGCCAGCCTGATGTCCGGATCAGGATCCCGCTGAGGRGAGATTTCAGTGCGAGAAGTCTGATCCCTCCGGCCGCGAGCACTGCTGCAGTGGCGGGGACACAGAGAGAGGAGGGACGAGCCACGGCCGCGGCGGAGCGGAGCCGCCAGCCGCCTCGCGGAGCGCCGCGCACCGGCGCTGTCCAGGGTGCTGAGCGGGGGCGTCTGCCGCGGCGCTGCCCGGGGCGCTGAGCGGGGGCGCCCGCCGCGGCGCTGCCCGGTCGCCCCCGAGAAGGGCGCCTCGCTTCCCTTCCCCTGGCTCCCCAAGTGCCGTTCACTTTATTGGCCAGCCCCAGCGGCCCATCCCTTGCGGAGTACAAAAAGAGGAGAGAGCTGGAAAAATGTGCAACGTCAACGCGCTCGGAGTCTACGTGTGGGAGACGATCGTTTTCTTCAGGTAAGGCTCGTGTTTGCGGGAGCAGTGCGCGTGCAGCGGGCACTGCCTGGCGGGAGCAGCCTGGCCACTCGGGGTACAGATCGCACATTTAGCTCCAGCGTTACCCGCCGTGTTCCACCTTTCTGCCTTTTCATCTCTGCTTGGTTGCCTGGGACTGACTAGCTCAGAGCCCCGGGCTCGGGACTTTCCGCCGCTTTAGGAGTTACTCCGTTTAATTAGCACTGCAATCTTGCTAACCGCAGTGCTGAAAACACCGACCTCGGCTGGTTGCAAAGTGACAACTAGCGGCAGCTGGGAACGCTGCACTTCAATTTACCCGGGTAAATAGCCCTTCCTCACTCCCTCCCCATCCTCAGACTGCAGGTTAAGATAAATTTTTGTGGGATGCCTCCGCTATCGAATTTTGTTATCCTGAGAAATTGCAGGCTTCCTTTTCAAGGAGGGTTCAGCCCATGACACCAGCTTGCTGTGTCTACAGGCACTGAAAACGCACGAACAGGCACCTTCCTTAACAACTTTTTTCTTTCCTGCAGTTTGCAAAACCTTTTGCTTGCTAAACCTAAACAAATATTAAAGGGGACAGCAGGACCGTTTTTGCATTTATATCCAATATTTATTAGTTATATTTTGAGTCCTTGTTAGACGCATTCATTTTTTTTCATTAAGGGCTAAGGAAAGAGAAAGAACTTTTTAATCTAGAAGTGTTTCTTCTCCACATCTCCTTCAAATGCTTCAATTAGATAGACAAACAAAATATCAAGAGGTGTAAAGCAGAAGCTCTTCTCTATCTCCGTGAATAATGAAATCTGAAGTAGTGACAGATAAGATACATGCAATTTAAAGAAAAAAAGAAAAAAAGCTGAAGGGCTCTTAGACAGATCATCTCTGATGCATGGATTCCCCTACATCTCCAAGTCCCATCTTACAGTTTAAGATGAAAGAAAGGATACTATTTACATATACATCATACATTACCAGAGAAATACTTCTTATTTTACAAAACACAGTAACATTCTTGCTGACACTAGCAAAACTATTCTAGCTAGTTTTATTTTCCTTACAAGCGCTTGCCTTTCCAAGCCTGAGACCTGGGCCATCTCCACTTCCTCTTTCTGTAATTCAACAGAAGCAAAGACACCAAGATTGCAGGATCAAATGAACACACTTAACACACACTATTTGTTAGGAGAAGAAAGAAAAGTTCTGGAAATAAGTAAAAATCACCAAAATTCAAGCACTGAGCAACATTTGAGTATTTCAAACTCACCCTTTCAAGTCTTACTCAGCCACAACACAGAGCAGCACTGCATGTTATAGTGTGACAGACTAAAAGGAAGCATATGTGTGCAAAATAAGCCCTTTAATTTAGCAAGGAGAGAAATAAAAGTCAATAGTGAATCCCTTCATACCACCACAAGCACTCTGGAACGTTGTCCAGAAATAAATGGATGGCAAGAAAATGAAAAGGAGCCTCTCCAGACCAGAGTGTCCTATGGCCCTGGGATTTAAAAGCCTGTCAGGCTTTTCTATCAACTGCCTAAACAAYTGAAATTGATGCACACCTATCTTGCCTAACGTGTTCAAAAAGGTACTCATGTATCACACGTCATGACCTACACACTCTAAGCACATCAGAGTCCTGAGCATTCAAAACCTCGATGAATTATAACCTTCAAGTTCTAAGGTTTATACTGTTATATATATCTGTGCACACATATATACACATAAATAGTACATATTTTATATAACATATGCCACATTTTATATATAACATATATGCCATATTGTATTTCTGAAAGTTTGGATCTTAAAATACACAAAGCTTTTTCAAAATTGCTTGAAAATTCAATTATTTGGAGATGTYAAAAGCAAACTATTCTATGAACCGTAATCATTTTTCATAAAGAAACAATGCAATAAGTCTATTCAGCACCAACTCCAAGCGATGTTTTTCCCTTCTGTGCGATACGCAGTCAATTTATTAGAGATCAGAAGTCTATCAGCCTTTCTAATTGAGAAATAGCTTTGTTGTTACCGTAAGAGGAAGTTTATTCATTAATAGCCATTCATAAATTTAGTGTGCCAATTATTCACTCAGTCATACATAATGTTAAAAAACCAATAACCTAAAAATCCATAATGGAAGTATGAACTGCTTTAAATTACAAGATCTACCATATTTTTACTGTCAGCCTGTCAAAAATATTCCATTTTGCGCTAGCATATACACTGCAGCATCACAATAAAGGAAAAATCAAGATCCAAAAGGAAAAAATACATACGGCAGATACAGAAAATAAAACGAGATCTGTTATTTAGTCAGTATGTCCTTTGCCAGCCTTTAAACACAAGACCCTATGGGAAAGAATAACAGCTGGTGTATGAATGCAAACATTATGATATTACCAATATAGTGTTTCTTTCCGTTACAGTTGGAGTATTTTAGAAGGAATTTGCCATAAGCAGCTTATTCCAACACGCATTTCTTTATGCAGAAGTGATTCCTATTCTGTTACCTGTCTTCCCAAACTGCAGTCACTTATCTGTGACCAGGAACCTGGGTAGAAGCAGAGATGAGGATGGGGTTGGGAATGGGAGATATAACGGTTATTCTGACAGACAGGCCACTTAACCTTCCTTATAGATCTCCACAAGGAGAAATGCCAGTTCTTGAAAATAATAATGGACTGGATAATACTTAGGATTCCTTCTCTGCTTGTATCTGTAGAGACATATATAACATCCTTCTGAAGTACATGCACTGTACATTCATATCCCAGTTCAGTTGCTACATTCCTGAGGTAGAGCAAAAACCACTGGCCTTGCCAGGACTTCATATTATACTGTAGTATTTTATTAACTGTAGCAATGCAGAAATACTGCAGCAGGAGCCTGTCGGTGGGAATGCCCCCTTGTATGGATTAGGGGACAAAGATAACCGAGCATCTGCAGTTTGACTGACTGGACAATGTCCTGTGAGTCTTCAGTGAYCTGAGCCCATTTCTTACACTATATGCACTTCGGCAAATAATCTGCCAGCATCTGGTCTACTGAACAGAGATCAGAGCGGACCCCTTCTGAGCGATTCAACACTACTGCTTCGAGAGATTCACTGGCTCAAAGTTGCTGCTGGCCTCAGACCCTGGTGGAGTGCTCTAATGAGTATTTTCCTACCCCATCTCTCAATACCAGTGCTCCTTCCCCAAACCAGCTTTTAAAGCAATAAAAAGAGGACATCTTGATCTATGCCTTTATTAATCTTGCGGAAGACACTTTTTCCAAAACAGACTTAACAGATAAACAGATAATTGGAGAGCTGCTGATTCCAGTATAAGGGAAGATTGAAGGAGGAAAAGGGGAGCAGAAATGCATGCAGCTCCCAACTTTCTGCTGTGCCTCTGCAATGCTAAACAGCACTGCAGAGATACCCGTGAGCGAAGCATTAACCAGACTCCCAAGCTAAGCGACAGGGCAGATATTCCCTGCAGTAAARAGTGCTTTCCTCATGCTAACTACAACCTACCGAAGTTGTGCCTCATGACCAACTGTACCTCTGCTCTGAACTGTCAACTTCTCCGTGAAATAAAAAAAAATCATTTAGAGCTATAATGTCTAACACTTTGCTAAAGTTGCTCTTCAGCTTCTGTGGTCTGTACCTATAAYGGCTCAATTAGAAACTCCGCTAAAAGGGTTACATATTTAAGGTTTAAAAATGTGGTAAGGTAGACAATTCTACCAAGACAACCTTATAAACCATTCCATAAAGAGATTGTTTTCATCCCACTAGGAGGGCAGAATATTTGAGACTTTGCTTACTGTATGAACTTAACATACATTTCCATCTACACAAATTATAGCATTTCAGTTGCATTTTAGGCGATTATCAAAATAAATTAACAGAGTACACAGAACATTTTCTAATACGCTTTCTAATCTTAATCTGCCTCTCTGATCAGTTGCCTCCCGACAACCTCAGATTTGCTCTCTGGACAGAACAGAACAAAAGAAAGGCTCCAGAGATATCYGGACAGAAACTCTCTTCCTGCTCCCTCCTAGCAGTAGATGCAAAGGACAAATGAACAGTATACAAGCAAGATGCTTCACAACAGCATTGCCAAAAACGCTGCTGTTTCTCTCCTGCACTAACAAAATATTCCTTGCTTCCAAGACACTGGTGCTGTACAGATTTTCAATAACACAGACTGACTGTTCACCTCCATTCCCACTGAGCATTATACTCTTCTATAAAAAGCCCCACTGGCAAAACACACATTTACTGCTCAGACACTACAAGTGAGCTGCTTCTGAAAAGAAATTRCATTCATTATATGGGGGGATCCTGCCCTTCCATATGAGTGTTACATCATATGAATCATCAGTGAAGATTTTCTTCAAGCACAAGAATTTAAGCATGACAGTCTAGTCCCTCCTCATTCCCATCTTCTCATGAAAGAGCTACTAGAGTGCCTTGCATATGAAGCAAATGGCAGCAAAGTGCCTTCTGACTCAATGTCTTGGATTTAACAGCACAGTCTAAAGGCTAAGAACTTCACTACCAATAAGCAACTCAAGCCAAGAAGGATAGCACTTAAAAACAGCAACATGCTATAATTGCACTGCTCTTCAACAGACACTTTCCATATTATGTTTGCTTATGAAGTTTAGCTCACCAGACCTTCATGAGCTGATGTGGACAGAGAAGGATGCCAGTATCTGAACTAAGATTTGAATCAATGTCCAGAATTAAATTATTTTATTACTCCAACACTGACCAATGATCATCAGTGGCAAAAAGCCAGCAGAGAGGCCTACTCTCATTTCATCCTTGTGCGCAAGCTAAAGGCTTTCCAAATTTCAGTACAAAAAGCTATCTGACAAAAAGAATCTGACGATCTTTGAAATCTAACTGTTATTTWGGCATCTAAGACAGGCAAAGGTTTTAAGAAAAAAAATCATGCTTTCTTTAGCTATATCAAAACTACATTTAAGTATGTCAAATCACCTAAAAACTGTTCACTGAATTTTACTTGCTCATTTTCTGTAACTTTTCAGCTTTTCCAAGAATCCCAAAGTGACTARTATTAACAAAAGCTAGGTTGATAAGATTTTGATTTCTATTCATTATCTGTCTGTATCAGCTCTGTTGTAGCACATTAAAACAAGGTTTCACTATTTAAAAAAAAATTTAGATTTGCTTTTTGCTTTAGATTTGCTATTCTTACTTCATCTTATTCTCTTACATACATATCATCATCAGAACATTATATTCTCTTATATACATTAAAAAATAATCATCCAGCTTAACCTTCCCGCCATTGTTTGATTCACCAATTTTAACAAGTAATCACAAAGGTTTTTGATAACTTTAGTTCAGAAAAAAAAAAGAAGTTGCTAAACACTAGGGTCTGAGGATGGATAGAGAAAAAATAAAGCAGTGAGAATTCTTCCTGCAGATGCAGTGCATTGTGCTGGAAGGATTATGAGCAGCAATGAGCAGACATCCTCACTGGCTGCCTGTTAGACCTGCTTGCAGAGCCCCAGGAAAAAGAAAATAATAAAAATAAAGGAACTTTTGCATTGCACTTGACATTAAAAAGATACTGCTGATTCAGCAGGTCATTTTCCCTTAAAGGAACAAGTTTACACCTTTATTCTTCTACCCCTCCATTTTCCCCAAAAAGATCCAACAATTTTTATCTGCTTTTACAGAGCCAGACAACAGACTATCTCCCACACAGGGAAAAGGGAAACATTGCTATTTCTTAGCCATGATGCTTAGCAGGTACAAAATAACATAGTCTCCTCAACCTCTTGGGAATCTGCCAAATTACTCCAGTTCATCTGGTCCTATAGATCTGTATGCTTTGATCCCAGTGATGTTATAGATTAAGTACAATTACTTCCAAGATGTTGCTAAATTTCTACTTATACTTCAGGGGACAGATGCTAAGAGACTTGATCTTGGTACACTTCAAAGGCCAAAGCACAGAGAGGGCTGCAAAGAACAGAAATAGATGAAGACAGATGTACCTGTCACCTACACGCACCAAGCACACCCTACTATAGAGACAATTATTCCATTCATACAATGCACCATGGTAAGCTGCTGATCAGGGGACTGCACCACATCTGGCAGGTATATAGACACAGCTGGCATCCTGTAAATATCTCTCTGCTGGATGTAAGTGGCAGCTGAGAAAAGCAGGAGAAATCTTAAATTTACCAAGCTCCACAAAATCTGATTTGAGGGGGTGAGCAGAAGACCACCGCCACATACTGACACCTGCTTTCCTTTCCATTCCTCTCTTCATTCTCTGAGGCTTACAGTCCTCTAGAGAAAAAGACAATCAGAATGCAAATGCCGGAGCAGACTCTCCCGGTAACCCCATTGTTTCCGTCTGTGCCTCATTGTGGAGTGGCTAAAGAAAGGAGAGGCTGCCAAGACAAGAAGTGCCGTGTGTGTGGAACTGCAGGGCTTGCAGTGCCATCAATCACTGCACGCATTGCCTTCAGAGGAGAGCTGCTGAAAGCAGCTCCCCCCACACGTCTGATGTATGAGCAATTTCTGCCCCTATGGTTACTCGCCTGGAATGCAGATATTGCCCCCCAATGCGTGCAAGGCTGAGGGTAAACACACACAAGTCAGTAAATAGCAACCAAAAATGTGATCAGTGCTGGAATAAATCACTATCACGTGCATTTGTTTAAGCAGAAAATGCAGCTGAGCAAGAATCACGCAAAAAGTACGGCAAATTCATTGCTTCTCACCTTTGCTATATTTTCCTTGGATTTTTTTTTAATCTTTCTTTTTAGAAAATTCAAGTAAAAATTTGTTTCTGACACAGCCCAAATGAGCACAGACCCCTCCTTCTGCCATTTTTCATGGACAAGGTCTGAAAACACAATGGGTCAGCTGCTGTTTAGCATCCTTTAAAGAACAATTAACTCCAAGCAGCTTTGTAGGTGCCAAGAACCCCTGTGCAAAATGGATAAAACCTTCCATGATGATCCACGTATGGATCATCATACGTGATCCATTACAGCGGGATCACGTATGACTGCATTCGGGTGTTGGGAAGCGAGGTGCTCCACACTGCTGGGCGAGACAGCCGTTTTGCAGGCTGTACGCACTGCAAAGACACACTGAGGACAAGTGACTTTTCACGTGGTTTCTTTACAATCTTTCCTCTCTGTTCACTCCTGCTGCTTTTACCCTCCAGAAATACTGCCATGAGCAGGGCAATGATTGTTGACATAGACACAGGTTTTTTCTCCCTGCATCWGAGCTCCTGAGACCCGCCTTACAAATGGAAGCCTGTGCATCGCATCCCTCCTGCCGCCCCTGCGCATCTTCCAACTTCCAGCCCTGCCCACTGCACCCAACGCAGAGCCGGGGGTTAGAAATCATCTGCCAACAACATGGCTGACAACGGACAAGCCCCATTAAGGGCGGCTTGCTCGCCTGCAGTACCGCAGGGCCTGCAGTGCTGCCAGGGTTGAAGAGAGGCTTTTTTTGTCAGGGAGCTGAAGGGAATGAAGTCAGAGGCAGCCACGGTGGGGAGAAAAGTCCTCTTAGGCACAGCGCAGCATTCCAAAAGTTGCATTTTATCATGGTTCAGAAATACGCTGATAAATTACACAAATAATCACAGAGCACAAGGGAAGCATTCATCTCTAAATGCCTTTAAAAAGCAAGGTATTTGCTGCATGTAYGTTTCCCCCAAAGCGATGCCAATTTGACTGTACTTTGCACGTGTCCAACAGCATTCATAAGAACTAAGATTATTTTAACATTTTCTAACTGAATTAAATTCTCCGCTGGTCAATTCATTCTACACAATATAAAACAGACCTGAAAAATATACCTGACAGAGTCCCTGTTTTACTGCAAGTCCCACAATTTTGCAGGTAGGTTGTACATGTTACCTCAAGAAACCTTCTCAAAAGACGTGTGGTAAAGTCTCAAAAGATAAAAAAACACCAGCACTGCGCATTGGATGATATAGTCTTTCTAAAGCAATTCTATACTCTACTCATACCATTTCTGATTTATCAAAAAAGAAAAAAGCAGTGAAAATATTCTTATCCAGTCTTAATAAGCAGCAGAAACCTTTAAACTAAAACTAATTTTTTAAGAAAACAGCCATAACAAACTATTTGAAATGTTGAAATTGCAACTGATAGTGCGACTGCAGAGCTATAGATAGAACATCAGACGAGTGTCAGAAAATTCTAAGAAATCGCAGGTCTGTGATCTAAAACCTGACATCAATAGAGGTTCCTACTGCAGCTCTCCATCCAAGAACTAAATCAAGAACACATCAGTGAACAGACTTTTCTTACCTAGAATTTGAAGCCTCATCTTATAAAGACATTTTCCCCTTTATTTACGGTATTTAGGAAGGCACTTTATGCATAGCTTTAAACATCTGACTAGTCSCCTTGACTTTAAAGGGAATATTCAGAGCATGCGAACCTAGACATATACTTCTGTCTTTGTAGGCTTTTCTTCTTTTGTTTTTCTAAAAGAATGTGCTTATAAGCTTTTTTGTAAGAAAAAAAAAAAAAAAATCTTGACTATTTACACTTTCCAGACTCTATGCTGGCATTCCCTGAATTTACTTCACAAATGGTTAAGACTTACTAACATTGATTTGCAATTCTCCATAGTTYTCCCTAATAGTTTTCTTAACGTGTTTTCTCATATTTTCTTAATATGTTTGTAAATTTAAGTGGCTTAGGATCATATGTGCCAAGAAAGTCACTCATGCTCCAAGAACATTATGGAGGACAGTGTAAATAACGTCAAGAGGGAGAGCATCCATGGCTTCATAACTGAATTTAATGCATTCACATAGCAGGCAGGAGAAACAAAACTCTATGGGGTGCTGTAAAGAAACAACTTGMCTCAGTTTGAAACACCAACCACTGAAAGCTCTATTTGCAGCAAGTGCAAAGAAATCAAAGGTGGGAATATTTCCTTCTGTTTTTTATGGCATGCTTGGAGGTCAACAGGGAACGGGTGCAAAGCACCYGTGCTGTGAAGGAGCATGTTCACTGTCCGAAAACACTTTGACAGGCAAGAGTAACCATGCAACATACAAAAGAAGGATTTGAACAACAGCCCTTTTAAGAGCAGGGATCTTGGGTATAACAGAGCAGTATTTCTAAGCACTTTGTTGGTCTCACTGCACCATTCGTATCTCGATTATGTATCATATGCAGTTTTCTTTTACCCTCTTCACTGGTATTCTAGCCATTTTTTATTTTCTTAGCGCTCTGTCCAGGCAGTCTGTGACTGTTCCAAGCCTGGTGGCTTTCCATAGAGTTAATCAATGTAATTGGGATGTTTTATAGCTCTAGACAGGGTGTTTTGCCATATGGGGTAGGAGCCATGGGCTGCTGAAATGTGGCAGCAAAGCACRGAGCCACCTGAATGCTGCAGTCTGAAAAAAGATTTTTTTTTTTTTTCCCCTTCAAGTCAGTGAAGTCTTTGCTGCTTTCCCTGGCTAGGACTGTTCAAAGAGGGTTAATTCCAAAAACCTCTGGAAAAACGCATCCTGGTTCCTGCTCTCCTGTGCAGGCACAGGGACCAGTGGCAACAAGTTGTAGAGGACCTTTCACCCAAAGAATCCCAAAGTGCTCTCAAAGCTTTAACCGAATACATCCTGCGGCTACTGCAATGCAGCTACTTCTGGTGCAAAAGCCAGAACTGGTTTAAACAGCTCACAGCAACAAAACACAAACGTATAGGACAGAGATAGAAGTATTTTACAAACGTGTCTTTTCCTTTTCCTCCTCTGAATCTTTTTTTAATTAAAAAAAAATGTGCCTCTGTTCCTCATTACCTGTTTCTTCAGCCAAAATCACCTTTCTCAGTGGCCCAAATCTTGTATTTCAGTCTTACTGAACGTGACTGTTTTTCCACCCTGTCCAATGAGCCACGTCTGCTCCCTGCTTCTATTATACATGCTGTCAGATAAACTAAGAAAATAACCAAACGCCATTTTTTCTTTCCCATCATAAAAATTATCTTTGTAAATTCATCCCTTAGTAGGTGTAGGGCACATTACATCCAATAATGCATATACTGAAACCTTCACATGAGTACAACCACAAGGACTGCAATCATCACCGTGATGCCAGCACACCTGTAACTCACAGCTCCTTTCTTTCTGCACCACATCAGAACAAAATTCCAGCATCACAGTTCCCTTCTCCCGCCATCTCCACTCCTTTCATCTCATCCATCTCTGAGCTACAAGCCAGAAATACTAGGACAACATGACAGAGAAAAATATACAGAAAATTAATTTCATTCCTTTTAATTGAATTGTATATCAATATTGATTGTACTATTCATTTGGATAGCAAATCTAATCATAAATATATATRTATCTCCCTGCTTGCAATCTCTGCCAAGCACTCCCAGGCCAGCATCTGGCAGCATTTCCCTCAGGATCGCACGGTTGATAGGCACTCAGAAACAGTCTGGTGCAGGTTCTAGGGCTTCCCCATTTCCTCCTCACTAGGAAAGTTCTGGTCTCGCCTCTGCAGAGGGCCAGATGGAGCCAGTAGCCTCAGTTCACACTGAGAACTGAAGACAGGCTAAGCGTCCTTGAGCTCACGGCTCTGCTCAGAGGCCTTAGTGCCTGTCTGGCACCATCTTGGGCAGCAGCTCCGCAAGCCACCGTGATCTGAGCAGGGAGGGGGATCAGAAGCACCAATGGTCGAGTTTGCAGCTGACCTTGCTGCATTCCCACACARTCCCTTCCCATGGGAAGGACTGCCATGGGTAACGCAACTCTCGCTAGTTCATCCCAGACAACGCGATGCCTTTCTGGGCCTGTGTTCTCTTTGCAGCGATGCCTCCTAGGAGAGTTTGATTATCAGAGTCGGTGAAATTACACTGCTGCATTCCTGGTCCATGACACTGATACAGAAGTTGCATCTCTGCTATACTAAGTCTTAGCATGGAACATTTTCAATTGTCATCAGAGAGTCAACAGGCCTAACTTTTCTTGTAAAAGCTAATTACAACCAAAACAACTCATCAACTGACCTCTTCCCCACTCCCCCCACACACACAAAACGGCAAAGTGCAGCATGTTTTGCAACCTGAAGCATCTCAGATAGCTCCTTGATCACTGTAATAGACCTTGTGCTCTCCCTGCTTGCCCAGTGCAGTTACCCAAGCCGCTGCAAAGACAACCTGGGTTTTGCTCCTCAGGAGGTGGGAGAGAAGGAGGAAGGAAAAAAAAAAAAAAAAAAAAAAAAAAGATTTCCAGGAAGCAGAAAACCCAAGACCACCATAGAAAATCTTCCACAAGCTTTACACCAGAGGATAGCAAATGCAAACAGCATAATGATATGAAGCACCTGCTATGCAGGAACAGCAGGAATAATCTGGGATAATCTCCCACCCACCAGTCCTAAACACCAGCTCTCACAAGACTGGCACTATGGGATGGGATTCAGCTTAATCCTCTGCCCCACCGAAGCATTATTTCTTGGAGCAATCCGAGACCCTACTCAGCCTGCAGCGCTTTATGTTTTGAAGATGGCGTGAACAGAGACTAGACACAGGAAGCAACAAGCTACAGGCCACCAACCCTGCAGAATTAATTTTTGCAACTGAGTAACTATTGATCTTGTTCACAGGCTGCTAATAGAAGTTCTAACATTGCTCACTTTGCTTTTTCAAATCACCCCCTCTCCACGAGCATAGCATCCTAGCACCTGCCCGCCACCTCCAGCACCAGGGTCCACAGCGTGGGACCAACCAGGTCACTTAACTCACGGTCAGACACCATCGGGCAGCAGGGCCGCCGCAGAGAGCCGGGCAGCCCCGCTCCAACCGCTCCCTCCGYGCGACCGTTAGTGGCGTCACAAGGAACCAACGGTTATAGGTGTGGGCAGCGAATAGCCGCTTCTGATTGGCTCGTTCGGGTTCCCACGGCGCTCAGCCATTGGCTGCCCGTGCTCCCACCCCGTTTCTGGAAGGTTCTCTCACCGCCTCGCTGAGGCGCCGTGGTATCTGCTATTGCGCAGAGAGCCGCGGGGAACGGGGCAAGGCGGCCGGGAGCAGGGCTCGCTCGCAGAAATGAAGCTGGAGGTGTTACTTTAAATAAGAAATTTGAAGAATAAATATGCAGTTCAAACCTACTGTCAGGGAGAGACAGCTGCGCCTTGAGACTTGGTCTCTCTATGTGCCTGAGCTCAGGGGGCCAGGGCAGCTGCAGTCCTAAAGCAGCGCAGGAGCAGCACAGGTGCTTTTGTGTGTGAAATCACAAGCACAGGGAGTGATTTCCATCTCCTGCCTCTCTGACCCAGGGAATTAGATTTGCCTTAAAACTTGGGTTATTGAGCACATAYGCTTGGTCAGTTTCACTGCAAAACACTTCCAGGAGCATTTAGACCTGACTCAGGCTGCAGGGGCTGTAGACAAGACGAATCCCAAAGGAGACGGCAGCATGGTTGGTCAGCTGAAGGTCCCAGAATAGGGAGAAGCCCAGGGTCCAAGAAACAAGTTCCTCCTGCATCCCGAGACCAAGCACTGCTCTGGTGAGGCCCAGCTTTGGAGATGCTGGGGCAGCCAGTTATGCTACACACCTTAGGCTGCCCTAAAAACTATTTCCAATACTCTGCTGCGATACCTACCCACAGAAAACATGACATTTGAACGGCAACAGTGTGAACCATCTCACCTGAACAACTGCTCCCAAGACATTTGCAGGGCAAAGGCAGAAAACACACACAAATACACAAAAATGCAAAATATGCTAGAGAAAATGTTGCAAGTGGCACTGAACCCAAACYGCACAGAACCCAACCATAGGGGTAAATCCAGTGCCTTTCTCTCCAGCTACTGATGTTGCACCAATTGGGTTTCATGACAACGTGGTGTTTCTGCTTCTTGCAGAGAAATACTCCTCTGCAAACACTTGCTTTGCAGCAGCATTATTTTTCCTCTCRGAATTAAAGATTAACGATTAAGTTATTTGACAGGAGAATAGAGGTCCGGTGCTARTTGAGTTTCTAGGCCTCTCTGTGCAATAATAATAACAAGTTTTCAGTATCAGCACTTCACCAGAACTGGACAGTTTGCAGTGTCAGACTTAGTTAGAAAGGAAGCTAAAGAAACAGGCACAAACAAGCATAAAAATAAAGCACACAGGCCATATAAAAGAGAGGGACTCAAAGCCAGTTGGGGGGCTGTGAACAGAACAAGCTGACATGTCTGCGCCGCTGGAGAGMGCCCCTTTCTAATTCCCATACCATCATTTATTCAAAACAAACTAATACAAAGACAGAGGAGCCRGTGCCTGTGTAGGTCGGAGAGAAGCCAGTAGTAGGTGTCCTGCAGAGTTAAACCGCTCCATTGTAAGGAACACGATTCAAGGCTGCCCTGGGCCTGCCTATGCACCAGCATTAATATCGAACGAGCTTGCTGGCCCCTTGAAGCCGTCCCTTCCACTCATGCCCCCGTGTCTGCCTGAAGCCCRTTCTCAGCCAGAGTCACTAGGGATTGCACCAGTGTAAATGAGATGAGCCATTTTCTGGCTGCTATCAAAGTGCACCAAGACGCTCAGATACCCCTCTTGGGCTAATTTGGGGAAGCAAGTTTGCAGTTCACCTAGTGTGGCCTCCTCTTCTTTATTTGGAGAATAGATTTTCCCTATGCTCAACACAGTAACCCACGCTCAAATTCCAATTTCTTTAGGAACATTTGGATTGCTTGCTGATTGCCCCCTCCTGTCTGTGCTGGGCCACAGGGGAGCAGTCCTACGTGTCTTGCAAGGATTMCTCTATAGGAACTAGTGAACTGAGAAAACCCCAGAAGGTTCCCAAGGCTGCACATTTGGCATTAGCCGAGGGAGACTTGAAACAGAGCTCAAGCTGATGCCTTTTGGTGCACCGAGTTGAGCGGCTGTAGTGAAACTTGCTTGTCACATCTAGCACAAACATTTCAGGTTAGATACAGTCTGTCCCTCTAAAGCCTGATATGGTGAGGCCAGCCCCTCTGTAACTTCCACTGCTGTTTTCTATTACTACTTTTGAGCTAGGAACTGGATACTTCCACCTGCTGCCCAGATAGCCAGCTCTTGGGAAGGCTTTGCTGTTCCCACATTCTCTGCTTTCTGGCCTCGTGCAAGTCCATGGGGAAATTGTTGCAAGCCAGTGGTTTTAGGAGAACACTCAGTAACCAAAGGGAAACAGGCAGAAACTCGGCAGTTTGCATTCCTAGATCATTTAAATAGGATACACAGCAGTCAAACAGAACTAAAACATCCATCAGGAAGCCTGAAGAAAGGAGGTCTGAGGTCTCACAATAACTAGATTAGGGTAGGGATAGGTGGAGGTGGTAGAGCCTCATTTTGCTGGCTTTCCTTCCCCCTGAGCTGTCTGCAGATTTTAAATATTGAAATACTCGACAGCTTGAGTTTAATTCTCTTCCCATGAGGATGTCCCAACTCTAACATGTTGCTTCCTGCCCAACCCACAGTGCCTACAAGAGGCAATGCAAGAGCTGAGCAGTATTTGTAAAGCATTTTGTGTGAAAGCACCAGGGGAAATAAAATCTTTGCCTAAGTCSTTGTTGTGCATTTTTGATCAGTTAAACAAATGCCTGCTAGATTTTGCATATAGAAGTAGATTACTGGGAAAAGAAGCTATCGTTTTTCATAAAGATGAATTTCCTTGTAGGAACTGAGACCATGAAATTAATTCCACTTGCAACTTAGAAGCAGAAAGAATCAGAAAATCATCCCCAAGACTAGYAGACTTGCTCATTTGTGATAGCATGACCACATACTCAGATGGGCTCTTGAACTGAATTTACAGTAAAGCTGAACACCAATTTTTGTGCTCTTTGACTCTATTTCTTTTAGATTCTTTTTAATTATCTTTTTGCACTTAAAGCTTATGAGGTTTGTATTGCTTCTTCCTATGCCTCTCTCCCACCCACAGATTTTTCCAATTCCATGTTTTCCTCCAGTCTGTAGTTAGCGAGAAGTATACGCAGTCAGTGCGTACTGCAGTATTTGACATCTCACTGCTGAAATGGCAGGAGCCTTTGGTTACCAACTCATTTGATGCTTAATTGAAATCTTTTCTCTAGACTCATTGCCATGCAGACACTCTATTGGAATGCAGTCAGTTTTGCAGCCCAGTATTGATTGCCTCCCCCTCCCAGCCTTCCTCCTCTGCGTTTGCAAGTTAATTGCACCGCATTGTCTTCCTTTTTTAAAAATCACCCGCTCCACAACTCCAGTTACCTCTGAAACACGCTGGTTTAGCCCTGCATAGTCCCCTGGAGCAGAGAAGGGAACAAGTTAAGATACAGGATTAGGCAGCAGTAAAAGCCAGATCAGCTGGGGGAATCAACTAGTTCACATAATGTTTGGACTGAGAGAGGACTGCAAAGGCAGAAAGGGCAGATTAAACCCTGGTTTTAGATTATCTTACCAGAAGCGGTCTGGCATTCATCTCCCACCTTTATTACAGAAATTAAACATATTTTTTCAACAATAAAAAAGCTGGCAATCCTACATGCCTAGTACAAATGCAACTTGCAGTAAAAGGCTGGCTGCATTTGTGAGGTTGCAGGATTGGAAACCAAAAGTTTGTACATGATGATCTGCTGGTACTAGAGATGCAAGTCAATATAATGTGCATGTCCTCAATGACTCCTGCCTTTGAAGTTATGGTACCCATTAGAAGTGGACTTGTAAGTCCTTTAGAACCCCATCCATTTCCATCTCCCTTTTCTAGGCAACATTGGTTAGAGTCTTTGCAAATGGTGAAACCATGAATCTCACCTCTTCCTGAACAGATTTATTTATTATACATTTGTACTGCAATATTGTCTGCAGACTTAAGCCAACATCAGGCATCTGAACCAACAGGCAAGGACAGATATTGCTCTAAATATCATGTCCTAATTACCATCTACACCTTTTTGCTTATCTTGGTTATTTACACCACTGTTTCAGCAGGAGAAGCGATCTGATTTTTTTTTATTAGAAGCACATGGTGGGAATTCTATAATAACGTCTTCCCTCTTAGAAATTGACCTTTCCTGCAAAATTGAGAATGAGAACTTCATACCAGGGATCCCTCATTCCTGTGCAGATGGCAGAAACAAGAGTCTCAGTAAGCCAAAGTCATGACCTGGCAGATCTCACGGACTCCCATTGAGTCAGGAGATGCTGTCAGCCTTGGTGAGATTTCTTCAGGGGAGCATTTCCAAGATTTTCACCCTTTTTGCCCCAGAGGGGCATATCCCAGACAGATTTTATTTCCTTTCATCTCCCATCCCAACAGGAGTAACATTCCAGGTTTAWACGTCAGCTACCTCTCTGTCCGGACACTGCATTGCTGTACGGAGCTCAGAACTCTGCATTGCAGGTACCTATAGGAAATGCTGCACTGACTGGTTGCAGGGAGCAAACCGGAGTCTGTCGCATTCCAGTCCCAAAGGCTCTGCAAGAACTATCCAATCCCATGGTGCCCATTTAAGCCACAAATTCCAGATTGATCTGATCCTATCCGCCTTTTGGAAAATTAAACTGTCAGGGTACAGGATATCCTCCCTGCTATTTGCCATATAATTAAGCAATAATTTCTGCCCAAGGCTAATCTCTGAGTGTATTTTTCCTCTGGAACTCAGTGCCAGAGTTCACATTTCTGATTTAGTGGCATGCCAGGGAGCTATACCTAAATTCACCAAAGGATTCTCTCCGCTCATCATCTCTCTTCTCACTCTCTACTCATCATCTCTACTTTGGTGGCAGCTGGGATTCTATATTCAGAGATGTTTGGGCTGGGCAAACAAATTAACACAAACCAACCTCATTAGGAATCCACATGGGTACCCATACCGCCTCTTAGTGGGAATGAGATGCTGACTGCTCCTTTTCTGGAGCCCAGGCGCTCCTCAGCATGGGATATGTTTTAAAATTTCTTTTCTTTTTCCTACTCKCACAGCTTGGCAGCCTCCAAAGAAGCTGAAGCAGCAGCACGATCCGCCCCCAAGCCCATGTCTCCTTCCGATTTCCTGGATAAATTGATGGGGCGTACTTCAGGATATGATGCCAGGATCAGACCAAATTTTAAAGGTATTGGAAAAAAAGAAAACAAAAGTGTGGTCTTATGTTGGGTCAGAGACTGCATACAATCCTAAAGAATATCTKTCCTAGCTATATATGAATTACAAAAAATATTTATATGAAATATGCATGCTCATGAGAGACTTGGTATAAAGGTGTCTTGCAGAGCTGATACTATTGTGAGGTCTGGATGGACTGCTAGTTTAATGCCCACACACATATAGAGATCCCAAGCACTTGGGCTTTCACCACTTCCATTCCTGTCGCTCTGCATACAGGAGAACTGGCTGTGTCGGATACGCTGGATGTCAATGACTTCTTAACCGCAGTCAGGAGCAACAAGCTCCTGCTAAAACTACAGATGAGATTCAGGAGGGAAGTCTGTCATCRGCCTAGACTGATGCTTGACATCAGCTCTACTGTTACGTGGTAGAGAGGGGCCTGTCTCTAACTCAACTAGATGGGTGAAAATAACTGAATGCGAATTAAGGTACCAGATACATTTGGAATGTATGATGCRTAAGTAGGAAACAGTCACCTTATTCCAAAGTTGCATGAAGTAAATCATCCATCCTAAATGAGTTTTGATTAGAAGGCACACATTTTGTTATCAATATAGAAAAGTTACTTCAGGAGTTATTCTACACAAGGTAGTCAAGCATAAACACAGCTCGTATCCCTCCTTCTTGCAATGCCAAAGAACCTTCAAGACAAAACAGGGCGCAAAATTTCTTTAAACAAATGAACAAAAATTCCTCAACACTTTAGCAAGAAACCAGTACCAAAGCTAGGCCATCCTCCCTTGAAATGAGACAACTCAGTTTCTTGGACAAAAGMGTAGGGAAGCATATAGAAGGTGTATACTGATTTTTGATCCTCTATTTGAAGTTGCTGGAGGAGCGAAAGCCCCCGTTGCATTAATAGGCAAGGGAAAAGCAAGACAATGAGGCAAGAGTGAAAAATACAGCAGTCTTGGTGTTTGCACTACGTAAAGTACCAGGTGCCATCACAGGAGCACCCTGTCATGTCCGTGTGCAGTACGTGCCCAGGGACAGCACATGCCTCTGTGCAARCCCACCTCAGACCTGGGAGCAAGTTGAAATGAGCACGCTTGGCAATTTGCTTTGCTTTCCTGGCAGCTGGACTCCCACCATGCTGCAGCAGCTGACTCCCTCAGATTGCATCATTCCACAAGGTTTCAAGGGAACAGCTTGGCCTGGAGCTTAAATCACTTGTGCCCTATACGGCCCAGCTCTGTTACCACTCTTTCACTGCCTGGTACATAGCCAGGTTCTTCATTGTCCAAAGGGCCTGAGCCCTGGAGTCTTCAGTGCACATCCTGGACAGCTAACACATCCCCTCTGCTCAGCTGCATGAACATGCTTTTATCTGTAGAGCACCATGCTCCCTATGGAGGCTCAGCACACACAAAGTTCTCTTACCAAATCCCTCTAACAAGATCTGCAAAGAGMTCCAATTTCCACTCAGAAGGGCAACAACCTTGTAAGAACCTTTTACAACCAGCTAAGCATTTACATAGTCCCTGGCAGCCACGGAGTGGTAAACCAGCCCTCAAGAGAGGCAGTGGGACTGCTCTTTGTGCTCTTAAAGGAGTTTTCTAACTCCTTTAACAAGGGCTTTAGAAAAAGGAGAACAGAGGGAAAAAAAAAAAAAAGGAAAAACACATTTATGAACTGTCCTTCTCAGATTGAATTGCCCTGAATTGGTACCTAGAGATAAGGTGGGACTTGTCTCAGCCATTGCCCAGCCCTCTGAGGTACTGGTATCATTTGCTTATTTTGTTTCCTGCCAGTGGTTCTCCCTCCCTCCAGGTACCACAGGGCAATGGTAACGTAGGTCTCCCAGGACTCATTAACAACAGGTACTAAGCTCTGTCCCAGAGTCTTATACCCAAAGATGGCTAGGAGGCTTTTCTCCTGGTAATCAGCTAGATAACAACAAACTCTGCTATTTTAGCCAAGTTTCAAAAGAGTTAAAGAAATGCCCTGTAGACCTTCCTACCACTAAGTTATGTACACACAGCAAAGAAATTAAACTTTAATATTTAATGAAAKGTATACATTATCTTCCTGCTGAAGGCAGCTGTATTGCAATTCTACTCAAGATAATTTAATTTCACTTTTATTTCAATGAAGTACACCTTCCCCACAGGGCAGGTTTGCTGGCTTAGCCTCCCACACATAAATCAGGGTCCAATTTATATGGSAGGTATAGGAGATATTTTACAGAGCTTGGGGTTGTAGCCATCAGAGCACGTAATTTAAATTAACTGGCAGTAACTCATAAGGGCATTTTAATGGCTTAGAAATAAATGAAAATAATACCAAAGGTATATACCAGATTGATTTTTGAGGAGGAAAAGATTAACAAAGAGAAGACCACAGGTCTTCTATAAATGCAGTCAGGGTTGGACTTAGCTGTGGGAGCTCYCACGTTTCTGAGAGCTAGGAAAGGGCATCTAAGCTTTGGTTTAGGTGGGAGAATGAAGGTAGCAGAAGGAACTGGGTGGACCCAGTAGATGTGGGACAAGGGGCTCTGTGCCCTGGCTGCGCATTCCCAGGCAGGAATATTATGGGAAGGGTGAAGCCGGGGCTGAAGCCTCCTTCACACTGCAGGTCTGTCCAGCAGCCAAGTTGATTAGCTCCAGATCTGTATTACACAGGCTGATTAAAACAAAGCCTGGCAGCTATAAGCCTGCTGGATAAGAGTTGGTGAAGGTGGAGGGATTAAATATACAACCACTTTGTATCTGATATTTTAGCCTGTTCCTGTGTCTAGCAGTCTGGAGAAGGGGTTGTGCAGATTGGACAGCGTGTGAACTGCTGCCAAGCTGGCAGAAGGCTGCCTGCAAGCTGGTTAGGCAGAAATCTGCTCAGATTGCCTGGGACTTGCACCAAAAATTCCCAGGCCATTACACAGCTCTTATGTGGCTGTGATCTTATTCCTAAAGTAGACAGGTACAAAGTTTCAGAAGAGACTAAAGCAGGAGAGAATGGAAGAAAATCCAGGAGGAACAAATCGGGTTCCAAGTGTTACTTAGTAATCAAGGAAATTCCATTAATTTCCACAGGAGGAAATTTGCACTGATTGCAGACACAAGTCTCTCGTTAAAGCCATTGGCCCTAAGTAAGTATTTCATTTCACAGCAGCTGCCAGACTGCAGATGTGGCCTCAACAGGCAAATGTCAGCTCCCCTGAGTGAGGCTGAGCCATCAGACAGTGCTTGAAACGCAGACACATCATCCGAGTCCCCATAAAGGATGRGGGCTTAATCTACAAGACTACACTCTCCATTTCCACAGATCTGTTTCTTCCAAGACACATCTATCACGGGGATTTTACAACACTAACTCCCCAATATTAAAGGAAACCTTGGTCCTGGGGCAATATCCTCAGTGTCTTGGGGCAGGAGTGCCTGCTCTCTCCTCCCACAGACTCATCTTCTCTACTAGGACTCTTCTTCCCCATCATACACTAGGCAAATGCAAAAGAGCAGGAGTCTCTTCTGCTGCTCAACTAGCCTTGATAAAGCTCTAGAGAAACCCTTTGGTGGACAAGCCACTCTTCCACGGAAAGCAGCACAGACGTAGCTCTGTTTCCAAATTGTTCTCCTGCTTTTTGTCTTAGGATCTGCAGCTTCCAGCATATTCCTGGTTCCAAAAACAGAGTTTCTACCACCTCAAATTTGTTAGTCAATATTATAGATCGCATTCAGTCCTACCAATATGACGGGGAACAAGAACCAGTAACCACACAAACAGACTGAACCTCAAACCCCCCATCTAACCACATTCATCCTTTAATCCCTTATTCCACTCCTTTGGTGGCTCCTTATCTTTTCGAATATGAACATGCTAAGCAAAGCTTCACAAGCAAATGAAGCCTAAAAAAAGAGGCATGGTCCCAAATCTGAGAATAACCTCCCAAAACGTGACAGCTAAGAATTTCTGCTGGCAGAGCCCTGAAGTCTCCTGTCGGTTGCTGCAAGTCACAGCAAACAACTGTCATCAAGTGGGGCGTTCACTCCATTACTCAGCCTCATCCCTACAGTGCACTCGGAATAGCTCTGCACAGGAKGCCTTATAGAGCCTAGGGACCTAATTCAGACACACCAGATGGATACTAAAAAATAGTATTTAAATAGTTACCTATCTCTAGACATAGAGAGCCTTTGAATAGCTTCTTGGATCTCCCCTGGTGCTGTTGGAAGCAAGAGGAACTTAGCATCCATTGCAGTGATGTTGAGATGTCTAGGAATATGCCCTGCCTCACTCTTACCTATCTCTTTCCATTAATAAAAGTATGTAAATGCTCTCCCAAATGGGGAAAACAGTGTGCAAGCAGAAGTATTATGCTTGCCAGTGTCTGACATTAACTTTGCACCTTAGCTAGGCTGAGTCTGGAGTCCAGACGTTATGCCAGTACTTGCTACTCAGTCATGCTGCTCTCACAACAGGATTTAATATCGCAGGGTGCGAATATTTTGTCTCAAACACAGGCTGAATTACTGATTCAATTTGTATTTGTCACACAGGCCCACCAGTGAATGTCAGCTGCAACATTTTCATCAACAGCTTTGGTTCAATTGCAGAAACAACTATGGTAAGTAAAAGAAAAAAATAATAACAATGTGTTCAGACACTGGTTCGGTCTCATTTCCAGCAAGATACTCCATATTAATGTGACCAGTGAAAAATGGTACCTCTATGCTCCTTTACCTCAGGTTTCAGTAAATTTTTTTAATTAAAAAAAAAATCAATATTGTCAAGTCCCAGCCAGCTTCAGGTGAAATTAGTGAACATAGCTAAAGACTGGATCCAATTTGCAAAGCACCAGGAGGAGACAGTCATAAGAACAGGAACTAACGATTTTCAGGTGGAACAATTAAAGATTGGTTGTGACATAATCAGTGAACAGCAAAGTGAAGCAAAGTGAAGTGGAGGTGCAGTGCCATCCTTCTGCACTAATTAAAGATAATCCAACAATATGATGTTTACTTAACACTTTGGTAATTCTTTTTCTAGCAAGTTGGTGAATGAAGTATGTAAAACTCCAGTCCGACTTGTTCTGTGCATTTAGACAGGATGTCACAGGATTGGACACACATACATGGTCACCCTTTGACCAAAATGAGTTACTTGTAACACAGGCACTGTCAGTGGAGAACAACCTCTAGATACCTAGAGCTGTGCATTTCTTAGACCACTGTTCATCTTCTTCTAAGGTTGGGGGGAAGAGAGAAAAGCATATTTGTAGATTCATTTGTATATAAAACATGAGAAAAAGATTTGGAATTGGCATGTGGACTAGTTCCTRATGCACATTTTACTGAATACCTCTCTCACGGTTACAGGTGATAAATATTCTATTTGTACAAAGTTCAGCAGAGAAGATCCACAGAGTATAAGGGAAAGAGGCAGGGCCACAAGAGATCTCTGTGCAACATACAGAGCAGATTATATAATTGCATGTTTTGCATCGTCTCCATCCTACATTATGAGATACATTGAAGCAGTCATACAGAAAAGCAGAGCATCTCAGTAAGCAAAATATTCCATAAAATTATTGCCTATTGACATGAGAGATGGAGGTACAGTTCACTCCTGAGACATGCTGCAGGGACTGTCCCCTCCAGGTGCCCACCATTCTGTATTCTATTTTCTGTAGGAAAAAAAGTCTCCTGCGAACTCAAGAACCCCCTCTGGGCATAATACTTTGTCTAGAAATACCCAAGTCAGCTCTGACAAGCTAGTCCAGATGCCAGGCTGACACAGCATTACACGCAACCTAAAATACTGCACTTCTTGTCAGCATTTACAACTGTCCCCAAAGAACACATGTGAGACAGGTATTGAAGCATCTAAAAAAATGAGAGCCCAGCAAGTGAGAACAGTCTTCAGGAGTTTCTGGCTTTGGATATATGCTTGCAGAGAATCCAGACACATTCACCCCACTATTCAAGGATGCAGCACATTCCAACAGACGGCATCAGCTCCCTGCCACAGTTCGTGGGAAGAGCAGAAGGTCTTTCATGGAGGGTTCTTGAGACTGAGATATGACTGCTTTGAATGAGGACAAATAATCAAGTTATGTGTGAAAAGATGCAAGAGAAAATTCAACCATCTTGCACTAAAAAAGGCTGCACTTCACCACTGGCCCTAGCACAGCTAGCTACAGTAACAGCTGCTTCACTGGCCTCAAGAGAAAAGACAATGTGGTGCTTCTTAAAAAAAAAAAAGTGCATATATACATGCGCACACGCACACACACACACATTTTTATGCTCCTTAAGCATGGCTAGATTCAGACCCAGGTTATGGAGTACTATACTATGCTGTAAACGGTAACTATTTCACTGGTATTTGCAGGAAAAGAATCACAGATTTATATATTTATAGACATATGTAATTAGTGAAATCCTAAACATATACCTGCAGTGGGACTGTTAGTTCCCACAGACAGCACTGCTGCTGGCATTTAAGCTTACATTGGCCAAATCCCAGAGACAGCACAGAGCATGAGGTCAGCATGCAGAGGATTAGGGAGGCGGGAAGGGAAGGCTTCCTCTCAGCTTGAGGGAGAAGAGGAGGAAGAGAAATGGAAGAGGACTAGGGCAGGGTGGGAGGGTGCTGAACAAAACGAGTTCAGTGCAGTCACCTGGGAATTCAGGTGTGTGCACATCAGAAGAGAGGTGAAGGCAGCACAGGACCTCCAGAACAGACTGAAGGCTGGTACCTGCCCCACAAGGCTTCAAAAGGCACAAGGCACATGAAAACTCTAAGTAATGATAAGAAAAATCAGAGATAGAAAGTCATCCAGCAAAGAGAATTCCCCAGGGCATAGTCCAACTAAAAGGTGGGAAGCAAACCCTTTCAGCACCTTGTAGAGCTGGAGACCAACACAAAAGCTTCTGGTGGTACGCCTAATTGATCAGGCATTTATGCCAGATTGTGGCACGTATCATACATCCATCTACCTTGCCTGGAATCAACTCCAAGAAGAGCAAGGGCACCTGCAATTGGGAACCTATTCCTCCAAATCCAGCAAGTGCTTCAAAGGGAAAGATGTAACAACTGCAAAAGCCAGACAGATGGGTGGACGGGTCTAGACAGCCTCCTTCTGTCCCAAAGCATTACTACAATAATGAATCCAACAGCAGGGGATTCCAGACAACAGATACAACATGTACTCACTCTATCAGCTTACTTTTATCAACAACTTGTCCTGTCTTTATAACAACACCAAACCACACTTCCCCCTAGATTTATCAGTGGAGGGAACCTAAAGCAAGGCTACAAATTCCTTAGACCAAAGGAAGCAGAAATCAAGTGTCTAGGGAACAGGGTCTTTGGCTTTTCTTTGTAGCACAAGAGAACTGCTAGGATTATCTGAGCACTTCATCTAATAAATTTCCTCCTATAGCAGCATACTCAGAATTAAGTGATGCCCTTGATTTCTCTTTCTGTGGAAGCTGCTGTTTTGTTTGGGGATTGAGCAGATGGGAGTGTTTTGTGTACAATAGAGGCATATGGAGAACAAAGTATTTTTGGATGTGAACACATAAAATTGTCAGGAGCTGGACTCTCTGCCCAAGATGACCCTTCCCAGTTCTAATTCTAAGGGCCATCATGACACAGACAAGAATTTGAAAAAATAGCCATCACAGGCTTCCCGGCACAGTTTATATATGCAAATTTATCACCTTTTTGCTGATTTTATGCCATAAGTATTCCATCTAAAAAGCGCAAACCAAATGTAATTCTCCAGCTAGCTACAACTCAACCATATTTGCTCTTTGAACATCTAACGCAGACAGAATAAACTGGAGGTTGCAGTGGTTCCACTGTAAAATATGTGTTCGGAGACATCTCTACACCAGCTTTCTGATCAGATAATGAACCATTTCTGCAGAGTGGACCGAGCAACTCACTCCAGCCTCACAGTAAATGTGATTGAAAAAGTGTACGAGCCACACATGAAATACTGGATCCACTTAGCCCAAGACTACTCTGGTGTCCACCAGTTAGTTACCACAGTGCTGAATGTACCCTGGAAGGAGGTAGTTGCAGTCTCATATGTTAACATGTTATTCACCCCAGGCTCCTGGGCCAAAGTTCCCTGGAGACGAGTTAGGAGGGGCCTTCCCACTGTCTTCTACTAAGAGAAGCTCATATTCAGTTGATTCACAGGCATGTGGTTAATGTCCAAAATCCTGGTCATTACAACTACAGCAGTCATTTTGTTAACAAGTCTCTTATGCCCGTTGTGGTACCAGTATGAACCCCACTATGCCACTCTTCAAACCAGTGAATTGCAGCAAAATCAGTGAATTTACTCCAGTGACAGAGCTTCAAAGCTTATCTGCAGTAACACAGACCCTGTAAAAAGATTGGCTTCCTAATTCCCCCCTCCTCCCTCCAGCAGTTCATCAGACTAAGAACATTTCTGGGCAGCTACCACTGAAGTTTATTCCAGACATGAGTTTAATTTCTGTTGTACATGAAATAAACTCCCAGCTGAAGCTGACCTGGTAGCATCCAGCTTATTTGCAGCTGAATAAGCAAAACAACCTTTTGCTTGCTACCTGTTAGGCTGGCGACACTAATTTCCCCAGACTGCAATGGCTGCAGATCTTTATGCATAGAAAAGGGAGAATTCCAAGTATATGGTTTGTTCAGGGAGCTGCTCAGGCCATGGAAAGTGGAGATTCAGGGTTATTTTCCTCTTTCAGGTGTGCGTTATTGGCTAGTCCTGCAGTAAGACACTTGTTCCTGGCTGTCCATAGTTATTCACATTTTCTCAAGACACATTATCTGTGGGAGACAGATATGGATAATTAAGTTGGAGGGACCCACTAGGACTTGTGGAGGGAGCATTTGAGATACCAGCAGA
The DNA here is from genome assembly GCF_003342845.1 of Nothoprocta perdicaria. NCBI lineage: Eukaryota > Metazoa > Chordata > Aves > Tinamiformes > Tinamidae > Nothoprocta > Nothoprocta perdicaria. The sequence continues at coordinate 7,720,662 of NW_020455754.1, forward strand.
AGGAGAGAATGTTGTGACTTTTTTTTTTTTCTCCCGTTCAGAAGTCTACTCCTTTTAGCATCAAGGCTTTGGTTCATTTGCTCCAGTCACAATTATTAAGGTCATTAGCTCCAAAGATGCAGATGGCACAAGTGGCCTTAAATGCATTTGTAAAACCTGGCCTTGACTAGAAACTGCCCCATCCAAAACCACAGAATGTCCAAGAGAAGGTTCTCTCCCAGCCCTCCAATGTGACTGGACTCCATAAGGCCTCATTGCTATGGAAATAGGAGCAGATCAGCTCAGCAAGTTTGGCTCATCTGGTAGCTTTCAGACCTCCAAGACAAGAGGCTGTAGGTTGACAATCAGGTGAGGCGCTTGAGGCAGCAATATCAGAACTGTCCTCCAAACATATCCTTCAACTTCAGGGCCCTAGGGTCTCCAAAGGAAAGAACAGATATGATAGGAGTATCAGAGGTATCTCCTCAGAGCTGCCAAATATTCTTCTACTGAAGGGAAGGTCCTAGTACCTGGAGTAGGTATTAGATACTGGAAAGCACATCAGAGTCCCTCTGTTTCTTGTCTCTTAATAAGGGACTTCAAGGTTCATCAGAATTAGGAAGGTAACAAACCACTAGACTTGATAATAACTATTAGTTTGGGCCAGGGCAGTGAAATGGGGTTATGATATTCTGCCGTTCAGACACAGTCTGTCTCTGTACTTAAAAAAAATGTCAGTTAATTTATGAGCATGGAGCTTTTTTATCCCTCTCCTGATAGCTGACTCATCCTCTCCCCATTTCAGTTCATTGGATCACTTTCTTCTGTGACATTTAGCAGAACAGGGACAAGCAGATGACCCTGGGAATCTACTGGTTACACAAGGAGAAGAGAAACTGCCTTTAATTGTCCTGGAGAGCAGCTGGGATGYCTGAGCTAGACCTCAGCAGCCAGCCTCGTCCTGTGTTGCTCCGGAGAGCTGTAAGACAAACATCAGACACGAGCCAGACATCATTTCTATAGTGCTGGGGGACTAGCTTCAATTACAGAAGATGACCAGCCTTTACAATCTGTAGTGTCTATAGCATTTTGATGTTAGAGAGAGGAACCAAGAACACCAGCTTAGGAAGAGAGGAGACTCCATTCACATTCCTCCAATCAAAGGAGGAATCTCTCATCAAAGGCTCCTGCCAGTTCATTTGAGCTTCACTTTATATTAGTGTTCATGCAGAATCCTGTATCCCTTCTACGGGCTGCCTGTCTCATCAAGCCTTCTCCTTCCACAAATGCCAAAAGGACCCATAGATAGTCACAACAGGGGGAACTTGACTTTGGTGCCTTTTCTCCCTTAATCCTCCTCAACAGTCAGTTTGCAGATCCCAGCTCTTTGACATCTGCAACTGCACACAGCTTCTCCAGCCCCAAGGTTTGGACCAGCAGTTTTGGCCTTTCACACTGAGCTGCCAATTGCTGTGAAGGAACAAGGGGTAATGACAGGTAGCTGCTCACCATAGGAGATGGCTGTAAGCTACAAAGCTAAAAATAACAATAGCTCCTTGGGAGCTGCCAAGAAAGTTTGCTATAGATTAGGAGTATAAACCTGGACACGGCTCGCTTTTGAAGCCATTTCAGCAACACTCTCCAGTTCTCAACACTTTTGGCCTGGTCTGAGTACTCTCTAACTCCATTTCTCCACTCTTCCCACACACCATGCAGGATTACAGGGTGAACATCTTTTTGCGACAGCAGTGGAATGACCCACGGCTGGCCTACAATGAATACCCAGATGACTCCCTGGACCTGGACCCCTCTATGCTGGACTCCATCTGGAAGCCCGATTTGTTCTTTGCTAATGAGAAAGGGGCCCATTTTCATGAGATCACTACAGACAACAAGCTCCTCAGGATCTCCAGAAATGGCAATGTCCTCTACAGCATCAGGTGAGATGACTGAAGGGGGACCYAAAGATGTGGGGCAGGGCAGAGCTAAACACTCACTGCTCAAGCCTAAAGTGAGAAACTGGAAACACCGAGTTTACCTTTGGATAAAAGGAATTAAGAATTTTCTATAAGGGAGGGCATCCGATTCAGAGTCATATAAATGTGGTGGGGAGGGATCTTTGGAAGTCTTCCACTCGACATCTTGCTCAAAACATGAATATTGCCAAGACTAGATCAGGTTGGCTGCTTTGTCTGGTCAAGTCTTGAAGCCTCCCATGGATGGATACACTGCACACTTCACAGAAGAATTATTGAGAAATGAAACAAATTCTCATTTTCTTGATCAATGTTGCTTCAGATTTTTAAGCTAATTATGCCTTACCAAGGAAAAAGATCCGTAACAGCTCCTCCTCTAGACCACGGCAGACTAATGTGCCATGGTGAGGTTTTCTGAGAGGGCTCACCTTCTCACCAGTATCCAAAAAAGTTTGACATTCGCCTGTGTTGTCTTCTCTCTTCAGGATCACGCTGACTCTGGCCTGCCCCATGGACTTGAAGAACTTTCCCATGGACGTACAGACATGCATCATGCAGTTAGAAAGCTGTGAGTTCTGYGCACGTCTCCCTTTTGCAAAGGAGACAGTATGTTTTCTCTCTTGCCATTTCCCTTCCTGGATGGAAATCCATCCTAGTTCATCCTGCACTGGGCTGTTCCCTTAGAGGAAGGTATGATGCACAGCCAGGAGAGACTTGCTCTGTTGGGTGTGTGCCTGGGGCTGCTTTCACAGCCCTTCACCTCTCATTCTTCTCTGCTAGCATCCCTTCCACCACCTCCCCACTATCATCTGCATTTACATCAGAGGCCAACTGGGGCAATAATGTTTCCTGCTGGAGACAGAAATCTCTTGGAAAGGAGGAGGGTAAATTAAGTTCAGAATCCCACAGAGCAAGAACACCACCTGCAAGCTGCTGCAAGTTGAGTGTCATTAGTGTCCCCTCCTCCTCTCCATGGGTTCTTTGATCTCCTGACCGTCCCAAAAGCACTTGCTTGGGGTTTTCCATTTATTTACCACATATGACATTTCCTAGAGAAGCCAAACCTCAGCAGATCCCATGAGAGGCACCTTGGCTTGTTTCTATTTACACAGGCCTTTTGCTTTGAAGGAGAAAGGTGAAAGTTCTTTTAGTAGCAAATAGGATTTTTTTCTCTCTGTATGAATATTTGCCCTCTTGTACAAGTTGCTTATCCCAAAGGAGTGAAAACCAGTAAATAACCTTGTTGAGAGACAGAGGTCAAATTAAAAAAAAAAAAATAACCAGCTCAATGAACACAATTGAAGAAAAAACAAAAGTGATTTATCACAGACAGCTCTTTGCACACCATCACAGTTCGAGTGCAGGCCATTACCCCAGTTTTTATCACATGTATAAGCAGTTCTGCCTCCACCCCAAATCCTACGTGCTACAGCATTGCCAAGGAAAGCTGGGTTGCCCCTGCCCAAACACAGCTCTCTYCTACACCACCAATCCTTTCCAATCCATATTTAATATGCATCTCACATGCCATTTTTTCCCTTCTATCAACAGTTGGTTACACAATGAATGATCTCATATTTGAGTGGCAAGAAAAAGGAGCTGTGCAAGTTGCTGATGGACTAACATTGCCTCAGTTTATCCTCAAAGAAGAAAAAGACTTAAGATACTGCACAAAGCACTACAACACAGGTCAGTGCTGTTCCCCTTAGCCCCTGGAGCCATCTGAGCAGGAATTCAGGACCATGCATTTGCCAAAGGCCTTTTAGCAAACGTGAGGGCACTCTGGTTATAAAAGCCATCTCCTAGATATCTAGGGACAACATATATACATATTCCTCTGTGTGCAAATATATATATATATATATACACACACACACACATGTATATACATGTTTGAATATAACCATGCACACATATGTGGTCAGTCAGTAAATATATGCATATATAGCCCGTAAAGAGCTACTAGATACAAACATATGGATCCCTCTTTTCCTTAGTAATATCTGCATTTGTTCAAGAGCGTTTTGGTTTGGACCTTCTTTCCCAACATACAGTGTTTGCAGGTGAATTTTAAGTGACAAATGACATTTTGATGAGCTTTCTTTGCCATGTTGATATCCTGCCTACATATTTCAGAACGAGGCTGACAGCTATTTACTGCTTAATTTTTATTCTTTCTAAATGACTCTGGTTCTAGGCCATAAGAGRAAAGTTCCCCGATAACCAGAGAGGAAAACTGGGAGCTTTACTGTTTCTTACCAGTAACTTTCCATGTATTCCCCCACCATTCTCAGGCAAGTTCACCTGCATAGAAGCTCGTTTCCACCTGGAGAGACAGATGGGCTACTACTTRATCCAGATGTATATCCCCAGTCTCCTCATTGTCATTCTGTCCTGGATCTCCTTCTGGATCAACATGGATGCTGCACCTGCTCGTGTTGGCCTGGGCATCACCACAGTGCTCACTATGACCACACAGAGCTCTGGTTCCCGAGCATCGCTGCCCAAGGTACAGAACATGCTTGTCTTCACAAATGGGGCAAATTGTGCGCTGTCTAGAGCCTGCACACATGTAGGGCACCATACACATCCTCCAGGAAACCAGCTCAAAACAAGGTGCATTCTGCTCCCATTGCCCTATTCCAGTTTAAGGGCAAGCAGAACAAATTCCAGCTCCATGCTGCAAAAATTTTAGCAGATCTTCCTTGACTAGCTGTAAAACTTTCTAAGATCCCGCATTCACCCCAAGATCCAGCACAGCTCCCAGCAGGCAGAAGCTGTGCACCTTACAAGCACCTGCAACAGACGTGTGTGCATAAGCACTCTGCGTTCTAGCATTTGCTCCCTTGCTCACTATACTTTAGTAAGAACACTGAACATCCCAGCTACAGAAGAGTTCTGGTGTAGTTAGTTTGAGCTACAGTTTTCCTTCTGTTCAAACCATCACAACTGAATCAACTTAAAACTCTGGAATTATTGCTACTAAAGAGTCCAGGAGCAGTTTTAGTGGCCTGATAACACAATCTGGTTAAATAAGTTAGATTTCAGTATCCAAGAGCAGATGTCAGCCAAATTACAGATTAACCATCTCCTTCCAGAGAATTTAGGAATAACATGAATGTTATTCATTGGCAAGCTAAAAGGCATTTGGGTGCATAATCCCATCCCAGTCTCTCACTCTCACCCCCAGGTGTCCTACGTGAAGGCCATAGACATCTGGATGGCTGTGTGCTTGCTGTTTGTGTTCTCTGCACTTCTAGAGTATGCTGCTGTCAACTTCGTGTCCCGACAGCACAAAGAGCTGCTCAGGTTCAGAAGAAAGAGGAGGCATCATAAGGTAATACACAAGGTATTGTGTAAAGGACGTAACTGGAATCTGTCCTGGCAGGCCAGAACTTCACTGCATGGTCAGCTGGACCAAGCCACTAGCTTCCAGAGATCTCCTTGGCATACATTCAGATAATAAGGGAGTTCATATATCAAAAATACAGGGCTAACTCAATGGGTTTTGAYTTCTTTTCTAACAGTCAATTGATCCGAGGGGTTCCGTGAGACTTTTTTTGTTAGTCTGTCTACAACAAAAGTTTGGTTTATGTTCTTATCATAACAATTTCCATACAAAGAGGTGCTCTGAGTTAACTTTTCATCTTCAGTAGACACAATGAGGGCTGGGTGGGAAGCAAGCAGGGAGGTGTGAGGGTTAACTATCAGCTGGTATCCCCCAACAAGTCAGCTTACATTAGTCTGAAGGTAAGTGACACTAGTTTTGTTTCTGTCATTTCCATGTTTGAAAGCATCTGCTGCTCAGATGAGCTGTGAATTTCCTATTGGAATGAAAGAGCTTTCTTCACAGCCTTAGCCTTGCTCCATGCTCGTTTGCCATGACTGCCACCAACCTGAGCATGCACAACATTACATAGACATACAGCCTCTGCAGCTTCRAATTTACTAGTTCTTAAGCTGAGATATGGACAGCAAAGACCTCACTTCACAGGATGTACTAGAGAGCAACCTAAAGATGACTGTGGTTAACTAACTAGCTAGCTGAATCAGGCAGACATAAATTTTCAACATCAAGTCTGAAACATAATCCTGAAGCAATATCAAAAAGCAGTGATTTTGTTAAGGAAAAACACATCTCAGAGGCATTAGGAGACTACCAGGAATGGAACTTCTCTGCCTAGATATTTGTCTACCCTAGGTTTTAGAAAATCCCCTGCAATTCATCCTATCCAGATCCTATCTGTTGCAGTGCTTCACAATCCTAGTCGTTAAGAGAGTCTTTCCCTGCATCTAACCTGTAGCAGAGTAGGTCACAGCATYTTCCATCATTCCAGGAGGCACCATGATCTTAGGGACAGGGTAYCAGCAGGAGCTCCTTCCCTCTTAAGATCGCTCATTGCCTCTCCTTGCTTCAGCTGTCCCATCTGAAATATAGGGGATAATTGTCCCAGCCCACACAAGGCTAAGGTTGAAGTGCATTGCACACATTTAAGGAAAATAAGTAGCAGCTGGAATGATTAGCAAGCATTAATTTTGTCAGTGCTGGGCAAGACCCTGCCATTTCAAAAATCAGCTGAGGGCATTCTAGTTCAGAAGATGTAGCCTGTTTAATAGAGCCAAAGATAAAACCACCACCTACCAAGTGGTGTTTCACAGCACTTTTAATTCAGATTCAATCATCCTTTCTGAATCTGTGCCATTGTATGAAGATCACTCTGGGCTACTGTTCATAAACTAAGAAAAAGAAAAAATAGCTTAGTGATGAATTTAACATACATTTTCCAGAGATATCCCTTGAACACAAGGCTGTTATGACAATCCCTGCCTAATCTCACAGCAGTTTTAATTGGAGCAAAGTGTAAACAAAAACACTTGCAAATGCAAAATGAACCAGGTTTGCAGACTCATGAGAAAATTAGGAGCTGACTGCAAATACACCAATGGTCTAACACAGCTGCCAGAGAAGGTAATTGCTCCGTCCCAATGTCCTGACATGTCTGGGTGCAGGCATGACAAGCCGGACTGAAAAACGTGAGATGTTGTAGCAATCCATGCTGATAGAGGCAGCTGGGGAGAGGACCAGGCCCACATTTATTTGGGATGTCCAAAGCAAAACCTACCAGCTATTCCTCACAGCCCAGTCCCCAGGACAACATGCCACAGTCTGGCATGAACAGAAATGAATCCGGACACATCTGTTTCTGATTTCCCTCAGAGTCAGAGGCAAGCTGCTAGATCATTCTTGTCATAAAGTCTGTCTTCTCCCTAAAACATAAAAATCAAAGAACTAAATAGCCAGGTTTCAACTGGCCTTTTCTGTTTCTCAGAAAGCTCTTACCTCCTGCCCTCTAGAAGGACAGGAAAGACTAGGCCAGAAGATTTGGCTAAGAAGCACTCTCTGAATCCATTATAATAGTCTTATTTACTGGAACAGATTCAGCTCCTGGATTGGRAAGCGGCAGGAACTCTAGGGCTAGGAAGACACTGCCCCTTTGAGGTATGTGTGACTGCTTGGAGTGGCACCTTCAGCAGAGCCACCTGGAAGCTGTCTGGAACCCCAGCCCAAGCGCAGCCTGGCTACTGACTTGTACTCYTGCGATTCTCCTTTGATATCTCATCATTAATGAAGCACTATTAATTAGCTGCTCTATCACAGATGCATTGCTCATGTAACAAATCAGCCACAGAAAACAGTCAGTAGTCTCTCAGCAAAGAGAAGAGAAAAACAGTTCAGTGAATTAGAGAATCAAATGGCTCAAACTAAACCATTTGCATCTCAGTACATGCACGTCTGCGCATGCAGGGAACAGCTGGGGCAACCCTTACATGAATACATAATATGTATRGCATTATTAAGGGAAGGGCGATAAGCTTTTACCATGTCAGAGCGTCAGGCCTTTGCAGCCGGCACACGCCTATGAGCTGCATGAAAGACTCCAGTTAAGGACCAGGCTTTGGGTCAGGAGTGAGAGAGGCCTTTGCAGAACTGTCCCATCGCTGCCGGTCGCCAGGGCCCCGCAGGCCGAGCCCTTGCACGCGGGGCCGGGTCCCAGGCCTGTCCCGAGCCACCTGCCGGCGAGCGCAGCAAGCCCGGGGCTGCCCCAGCCACGGACGCTGCCCAGAGGCCTCCGCGAGCCCCGGCACTTCCTTATGGCTCCTTGGGCTCGCTCCTGCGCGCCCGCATGCTCTCCTGCTGCTTCCCGCCCCGGGCATCCATCCCACGCAGCTGCCTGCTCCATACAGGGGCCATCCGGGAAAGACACTCTGCAAAGAAGGTCAAAGGGGGCCACAGGGCAGGCTGGGCACRCAGGGAGGTGCTGTTAGATCAGCACCAGGGAAGAGCAGATCAGTCCCACCATGGTTAATTAACGCCACTGATCTAACAATTAGCCTGAGCACTCTGTAGCCAAGAGACAGTTTTCTAATCCCCACCCTGCAACTGACTGGTTGTATTATCTCAGCCAGACCTTTRTCCTGTGATTACATCCCCATGTTCAATAAAACAGCTAAATTACTCCAAGAAGCCCACAGGTCCTCTACCAAAATAGAGCAATATCGCTTGCCTTTAGAGAGGCAAATGAAGGATTCCTCCTGTTGGTAACTGTGATCAGCACATCTGCCTGCGTGGTCCCGTGGGCACCAAGGGCCAGCTCTGTTCCCCACTTGGGCAGCAGTGCCCAGGGCGCTTTCTGCTCGCTGCCTGCAGAGGTCTTTCACTGGAGCTGTCTCTGTGCCTGCACATCCATGTAACTCTGTAGGAAGGCTCCTGCTGCAGCTCCAACTACCTGAGTTACATGGAGCCCCCTCCTTCTGGGCAAGCTCAATAACACACAGGCAAAGCAAAGAAGGTGACCGCARGAGCCGGGCGGGAGGGAGAGGCAGAAGCAAAACAGGGGATGCTTTTGGAAATAAAAGAAATGCAGTACCATAAACCATTATAAACCATTCGAGTATGTCAAAGCCCAACAGGGTGGAAGTCAGTGCTGTTCTCCGTGGGTGCCAGGATCCCCTGCTTTGCATCTGTTCATCACACAGCTAGCACCCCTCTATAAGGCTGATCTCCTGAGCGCAGAGGGTTTGTCTGACAGAGCGAAGCCCGGGGCAGGAGCCAGGGATCCCCTCCCCGGGGAGCAGGAAGCTGGCAGCGGAGAGCCTTATAGCAAGGGTGCGTTGCCTATATCTCATTTTAAGTAGAGTCCCATGCTGAATCTGTTTCAGGAGGACGAAGCCGGCGAGGGCAGATTCAACTTCACCGCCTACGGCATGGGGCCGGCCTGCCTCCAGGCCAAGGACGGCATCTCCATCAAGGGCGCCAACAACAACAACACGGCCAACCCCGTCCCRCCGCCGTCGCGCTCCCCGGAGGAGATGAGGAAGCTCTTCATCCAGCGAGCCAAGAAGATCGAYAAGATCTCGCGCATCGGCTTCCCCATGGCCTTCCTCATCTTCAACATCTTCTACTGGATCATCTACAAGATCGTGCGCAGAGAGGATGTGCACAACCAGTGAGGGGAGTAAGTGGGAGGGACAGAGCAATCCTTTATATATGTGCAATAGCAATGCAGCAATGCATGAATTTAAGAATGTGGCAATATCTACTAAAAAARGGGGGGGATGGGAGGGACTTTTAATCATATGAACTGAGGATAACTGGAACAGGGAGAAGAGCAGCTCTTGATCTGGGGGATTGCAGGGTGGGAGTTAGTTTTACAGCATAGGAAGGTTTGGATTGCGCCAGCTGCCAATCCAAGCAGTGTAATATATTAATATATATTCATGCTTAATTATAATGCAAAGAGAAAAACACTCAAAAAGACAAAAAAACTTTTTTAGCCTATTAACAGCTTAGATTCTAAAGTCACTGGAATGATTCATAATTCCATGTGCAGAAACAACTGCAATCAGAAACAACTGCAATTATGCTTTATCTGACTTTTGCTATAGAAAGGCCATACCAGTCAAGCACGTGGAGGGGAAAAAAAAAACCCTAACAAAAAAAATGCAAGAAAAATCATTCTATGCTTCTCTAGACTTTGCACTTTAAAAACTGGATAGATGGGGAAATTTAAGAAAGAGGCTGTAGGTTGTTGTTTATTTTAAACATTTACTTTTTTTAGCGTCAGTTTTGCTGATCAAGCACTTTGTGACTTTTGGATAGAGGAACACAAACGCGTTCTCTCTCTCAGCCCCATCAGAGAGCATCCAATGAGAAACCCAAAAAGGACACAAGGGCCTCGATGGGAAATCGCAGGTACCTCCTGTCCTTGCAAATGACCCTGTATAGGGTTAGAGAAGACAGAACTACTGTTCACAGCACTAGAAACGCTGAAGGATTTTTAAGACAGCCCTCTTTTTCCAACCTCTTCTGCCATGTTTGTTTACAATGTGGGGATGGGAGTACAGGATGAGTTTAGTTAAAGTATAGAGTATATTTAAAAAACAGAGAATTGGGGCATCCTTGTGCCTCGCTACGACAGGAACGGGCAAGCGGCAATATTGTCAGCTGGGGCGGGGGAAGGCGGCCAGTGCACAGAGAGCGCGGCTGTTATTTTCAGACATTTCATAGCAGTTATATTAGTAGCAAAGCTGGGCCAACGGACCCAAAACTCTATTTTTGTAACTATTTTGGTGCTGCATTTAGCTTTAACATGTATGGGGAGATGAAGGGGGCCGCTTCGCCCTGTGGCAGGGGAGGCTGGCACCACTTCCGAGGGTGGGAGGGATGGGAGAGGGGACACGTGGAGGAGCGGGCGAGGGGCTGTCCCTCGAGGAGCTCGGCAGCCTCAGGACAGGCCTGGACAGGTCAGGGGCTCTCCATGTTGGACCTTGCACGCAAGCTGGGCTGTAGCACCAGCCTTAGTTCAGTCTCGTTCATTTGCACTTTAGCGAGCAGAGGGGAAGCAAAGGGAAGAGAAGGGACAGTCAGTCTGCACAGACGCACTTGGGACTGGGTCTGGAACAGGCACTAAGTGACGCTTCCATTCAGTTTCCTGCGCTCATCCCYATCCTGTGCTCAGGACCAGGCAGCCGCTGAGTTGAAAGGCAGAGCTGAGGCTTTCCCAAGGATTAGCCAGGCTCCCAATTTCAGGAGCTGCAGGCCCTAYTGCAGCCGGAGGCAGCTCAGAGCAGAGTCTCACACCCTACAWGAGCAGGGCAGGTCACGCCTGGCTCTGGTCACCTGCACCTAAACCYGTGACAGGAGGTGGGAATCTGCTCTCAGCACAGCCAGGGGCAGCTGCTGCAGAGGCAGGCGGAGCGCAGGGACGGGCCAGCTCAACAGCAGCAAGGGGAGGAGAAAATGCACGGCCTCCCACCCCAGCTCCTGGACARAGGGACACTGAGGCTGCCAGCTCAGCACCTTTCACCAGCACTAAATACACTTTATTAAAAAAATAAGAAAAAGGGAAAAAATAGAGGRAAAAAAGTGTTATTCACTGCACAGACTAGGGCAAGGGGCAGTATTTCCTAAYGCTTTGGCAAAGGCTCGCTAGTTTTCGGCCTTCTCCAGGCCCAGCACCTCAGAGGCAGAAAATTCAGCAGCGCTTCAKGCAGCGTCTCAGTGTGCCCGGGCTCGCTGGGGCAGCTAGGGGCTGCTCGGCTGCGCTGGGCACAGCCGGCCGCAGGGCTACCTGTCTTCTTGCGGGGAGTTTGTCCCTGYGAATTCTTCGACTCCATCCTGCTGTCTAACTGGAGCTGCTCTAAGAAGTTAGTGGTAAATCCCTAAATCCCAGGCCCTGTCCTCCCACCTAAGCAAGTTTTGATCCTACATCGAAGCATCCCAAGAGCAAGACCAGAGCAAGGAAGGACATCCTGCCTCACTTCTTTCTGCTGTAGCTTAGAAAAGCGCCTTAAGACCAAAGCGGAATCTCGTGCTAGCCTCAGATCTACTACGTGGACATGTAGATATAATAATAGTTATCACTTCATATAAGTTCTAGGGACACTTTTTGGTAGTGGAGAAGGCCAAAGAAAGGYGAATTAGGGAATATAATCAGAAAGATCCTTGCATTTCTTGCTTGTATTTAAGCACTTGAGAGTTTATGGACTGAAATAAAAGTTACCTCCTTACCGGCCTCCAAGTCCAGCTCTGCCTTTGCATCCAGTTCAAGCTCTGCCAGCCAGTGCATAGATTTGTCACTCACTGTAAATGCTTTCATTTCCTCTCCCTTCGGCCTCGGGTTTCTGTTCAGAGCTTCCTTGAGCCCAGGGSCTGGCACACGCTCACGCTGCTCAGCACTCGTGTCTCAATGTGACACGGCCTCTGGTTTGGGCACAGCCCTGAGGGAGCTGTCCCACAGCTGGTCTGCCAGGCACTCTCACCACATGTACAAGACTTCACACATGTGGGAAAGGATTGTAAGATATATATATTTTTAAGGAGAGATACATTTGAAGGAAGAAAGGCTATTTTAAACGGTGTCATATTTTTCACATATTTTATACAATCATATTTTTGTACTGTAAAGCATTCTTGAATAAAAGATAGTTCTTAGCCCTGTGCCAAATAAAGAAGAGTTAATCTCTCTCAATACCCCACTCCTACTCTAAAACCCTGCTGGAGGCAGGGAGAAACAAATGCCTCCCTCCCCAAAACACAACCCTATGAGCAAGGCTGGGGCCCTCCCAGGGCTGGGCATCCTCCCTCTCCTCTCTACCTGGTCCCATCCTGCGGCAAAGCTCAGAGCAGGGAGAGGAGGATTTGATCCCTCCTCTACTAGAGAACACCCAAGGCGTTCCTGTCCTCTTCTCCCGGGGAAAGGCCATGCTGCTTCTCTATTGCTTTCCATCATTTTAATGGGGACAATGCTTAAGTGCTTAAGATACTTAGTTGTTCTTCAGTGTGCTGGATGAGCACCAAAATAGAAGCGAGCCGTCATTAATTCCATCACTGTCAAACTTTCTTCTAGTTCTTTAAGTCTTCTCAGCCCATCTCTCTTTAACACTTATTTCCTAATGGCTGTTGCACATCTCTTCTGTAGAAGTGARTCTGTGCTGCGAGTCTGTTACCTTGTTAAAGAATATCTCATTTTTCTGTGTTCGTCTCCCTTCTTCCTCCAGGAAGCTGTCAGCAGAAATAAGGAGACTTCTTTAGATCATACTGGCCCCCCAGCAGTCCTGGGTCACAGCTTTAGTGCTAGGCTTCCATGTAGAGACTGTTCTGGTTGTTTTTGTCTTGTTCCTGCCCTCCAGGGGTACCACAGACAGGTCAGGGAAGCCGCTCATGGGACAGGGCCAGCTCCTAACCASGCTGCAGAGCAGAGAAGCCAGGGCTCGAGCCAGGACAAGTGTGTGCAGAGCGACGTGTTGGAAACAGCTTCAGCAGAAGGGGACAGTGCTGCCCTCAGGGGCGGGCAGGGATGGCAGCCCGGCACATGGAGCTCTGCTGAGGCAGGGGGCTTGCAAACTGCGCCTCGTGCTGCCTCTGCGCCCATCAGCGGGGAGAAATGGTCACAAAAAGCACAACGAGCAGAGACCTCAACAGCTTCTCCCTCATGGAAGCTCTCATAGAGCAGAGAGGATGCAAAAAACCTCTTATAACCAGTTACCAGCTTCAGGTTGGAATACAGTGCGAGCTCCAGTGCAGAAAGGACTCAGTTCTTCAAGGTCAGGAGATGACACCACCACACAAGAGCTGAGCACAGGCAGAGACACAYGGAGTGCCTGGCTGGTTGTTGTTTTGTGGTAGGGGTCAGAGGGAGCTAGTCCAGGATTGGYAGCACTGTAGCAGGCCCAGGTCGTCTTCACCGGTGGGTCTGTGAGAGGAGATTATTCAAGGTGGACAGGGGGGGACACACACAGGGTGACAGAGACCTGTTTGCTCTAGTGGTTTAGCTGCACCAGGTAACTGGGGAACTAGGTAACAGCGCAGGAGAGCCAGAGCTAACGACGCAGAGAGGACGTCCTCGCAGGYGGCTGTGCTGTGGCCAGGGAGCCGCCTCGCAGCCGGATCCGCAGTCGTGGCCCTGCCGAGGGCCGTGCAGGCCGTGACTGCTGCTGAGGGCATCAGGCCCGGGGCTGCAGGGCTTCCTGCTTGATACCTACAGGCSACCTTTACTGAACTAAAACTATGCAATATTGAACAGATTGAGTCAAGGCGGGTGCCTTAGCCACCTCGCCTCAATATGCACTTAGATTTTTAAGTCCTTAGCAGAAGTTACTTCTGACGGGATAAAGCAGCAAGAGGAGTGGAGCTTTGCTCTGGATACAGCTCCCAGGCTGGCCCGGCACAGCCTTGGTAGAAGGCAGCACTATTTCCCTCACCTTGTGTTTGCCCATGCCTGCTTGGAAACACTGCATTCTGCCCGCACAGATCTGCTGTTTGTTCCTGGTCTGTTCTTCCTAAATCTGCCTACGTGGCAATCCAGAACAGCACCAAGGTCAGGTCAGAATGAGGCAGGGATGTCTCAAAATGTCATAGTTTGACAAGTCCCTAAATTTGCCAACTGCAGGTGGTGGGATTAGAAAGTACCCCCCTCCCTAGGTTGCCATCTCCTTTACCATCTTCCAGCACTGATTACGGTCACTAAACTTGACAAGGCCCTTGAACATCCAAAACAGCTCCTTGACTGACAGGTCCTTCCTTAAATCAGTTTAAGGCAGCAGGTTAACTGGGAGGAAGGGGAACGTCAACTTTGCATGTTTCTAAACCAGATTTTTTTGGAAGCCAAAATAGCCAGGTTCAAATAGTGATGTTCTGTGAGGATGGTGGTACATGACCCAACCTTCCCGTGAGCGGGAGGAGCAGTACRTTTTGCCTGAACGTTGCACCTTGGAGCTCCATGTGCTGCAGAGGAGCCTCGCTGGACAGGGCAGCAAGGGAGAGACAGGCAGGTCCAGAGAGGTTCAAGGTGACAAACAYGGACATTAAGGCACAAAGGCCAAATGACTTCACTCACCGTGTGCACGTGGGCTAAGTTACTCTGAAATGAACTGCCTGAAGCATCTCAATCCTAAGGAGGCACCGAGTTGACCTGCAGAAGCTGGTGTGGTGCCCGAGCCTGGCTCACATTACAGGTAGTGCCGATCACGGCCAGCGCTCACCACTTTGCACAGGCTTCAGAACTGCAGGAAAAGGAGCTGCTTTGTGTTTGCTAGAACTGCAATGGAAAGCAACTGCTCCAACCATCAACGCGCGTCTGGGATGCGGTCAGACTTCAGCAACTCCAGAGATCTATAGAGGAAGCACCAGGCTAAGGACTTCGCTCAGAAGTCATGTGATGTGCAAAGGTCACGGCATCCTCCATAGTGATTCACCATCCCTGCAGCATTGAGCACCTTCCTGGACGGSTGAAGATGCACAAACCCTGTCCTCAGCAGCGGTCTGTAGCCACCAATGAGAGATCAAACAGCAGCYCAAAGCAACCCAACATCACTGCAGACATGGGCCCTTTATGGACTATGTTGCCTCCTCACATTCTACCACGCTGGGGAGCATATCATGCTTATTAAATTAAAAATAAGATGAGGAATAATACCAAACTTCCACAGAAATGGTATAAAAAGGAAGGGGAGGACCCAGGAACTTCTCCCTTCCAACTACAGACACACACCACCCATTTACATGACTAAGTGATTTCATCTTTAAAAAATAAGAACACTTAAACATTAAGATATTTCTGTTCAAGACAACTACTGCACACTTAATGCTACTTGCAAGGGAAGACAAAACACTGCAGGAATACTTTCTAATTGAAATACAAGTCCTAAATATAAGTAGGGACAGGTCAGCACATACAATAAAAACATGTTTTCCTACCTTGAGAAATAACATTCCTGTTTCCCGGAAGCATCCACCTCACTGGGAAACCCCTAAAGAATCTGATATTTAAAAGAGATACCGCCTAAAAGGTTTTAAAAGCTATTAAATAGCGGCATTGTTTTGTYCTATTTTCTGCATCTCTCCCATCTGTAAACCACTTCTATGAAGAAAATCTTTGTTTCAACAGCTCAACCCATCAAAGGTCCTTTGTTCCAAAACACAACAGGGCGTTGATACTGTTTACACCAGGGAGAGCAGCGGGCTCCGGCAGATGAGCTGGGCTGGGCAGCCCGGGTAGGATGTTACCAGCTGCCCCATCCCGTGTGCAGCTGCTGGGCCCCAGAGCGAGACACACAGGGTGAACGAGGCAGCGGGTGCTGAAAACTGCACCCCTGGAAGAGCCCGTCCGGACCCATCCTGACCTCAGTGACCTGAGCGGAATTCCTAAATGTTCAACCCTCAATTGGCAATTAACATGTATTTCTCTAGCTTGCTCATATACAAGATTGTGGCATTACTGCCAATCTTGTTTTCCGTAAATCTTTTTGAAACATCGAAGGCAGCAGTGATATTAGAACTACTGCACTTTAACCAACTCTTAGAGAAGAAAAAAGCGGCTGCTGCTCAGAGGATAAGACTCATCTCCCTTCAAGTAGCTTCTGTAAAACACATGTAAATCAGTCATGCTCACCTGTCCCTGCTTTAGTTGGCTTCCTTGTGAGGTGGGGACTAGACATTGTCATGGGGGATTCAGATCTATGTGCAAGGAAGGACTAGGGCCCCTGGGGAGTAAGTGAGCAGGGAGAGAGAACTGGGCAGTGCTCAGGTCCCCAGGTACCTGTGCTGGGCCACTAACAGCAACACTGTGGTTCGGTTKCTGCTGAGGTCAGACAGCAGCCACAAAGCTCCTCTCAGCTCTAGCGTGGAAGACTCTAAACAAGTCTAAAAAAGCAACAGAGAACAAAGCTGGTTAATTTTAGTGTTTCTAACCTCCAGAACAGGAACAGCACTACAGATATACAGGACATGGCACCAATACTTAGAACTTAAGTTCTAAGAACTTACAACATAAATTCCCAAAAGAAAACACTAGCTTAATCATGAAGTGCTCATGTGTCTGCTCCCTGCTCACCTTAAAGACAGACCTGTCTTTTCTATGTGAATTTAATACACACACACACACACAATTGGTATGGCCTTACTCTCCATTAAAAGACATGGTTTTGCTATATTGGTGACAAAGCGCAGAGCAACTGCTTCCTTAAAAGCAACATTTTTATATCATGATGAAATAAACCTGCAACTTAGACAATTTGCATGACCACACACAAGCAGTGGTAAATTATTTTTGGCTTGTTAAAAGATTTTAAAACAAAGTTCTATTTCGACAGTTTGAAGATGGAATGTAAAGTTTCTGCTGTACGTGTATATATCGAGTCATACATCCACGCTGATTCTAATTTAAAAAAGAAATAAAGATTTTTCTGACATTCTCTCCATGGACTTTTAATGCCCTAGATGCCATTTTACAGCCCACATGATCCCTTGGTGCATTTGTGCTGGTACAGACTTTCATGGGATTATTAAACACTTTAGCTGTTTGGCCCTTTCTTCTGCAGGTTCAATCTCCCCTAGCAAAAGCCTTATGAGCTCCACCTCGCACACAATGTCCACAGCCTTGGAGTGCAGCAAGAGCCAAGCTCCTCATTAGCCCCGTTATCCTTTCAGACTCTTGAAAGCCCACAGAGTTCACACAAAGTTATTTTTCCTTTCCCAGAATTTAAGGTGTAACGTGGGCAGCAGCAGCAGAACTTTCACCACCAGAATCAAGGCAGCTGGGGATCATCACAGCCCCTCTCAGGATGAGGCATCAARGTAGCTCCGATGTTTCCAACAGCACTCACATGTGGCCAAAGAGGAATACCGGSCTTGGCATCTTTAGGCTATCCTGGATTTTAAACAGTTTCAGGAGCCATGTGACAGGGACAGCACTGCGTCCTGCAGAGCCTGGCCCTGCCGTAAGGTCTCACACCAGCAAAACGTGTTGGGGTGGCAGGGAAGCTCTCTGGATCACAGGGCCATTAAGACACACATACACACACCCCAGAACCTGCAATTCTTCACCTCCTTTCTCTGCAAGCACCCGGTTCTTCTGTCTCCACACAAGTCACCTGCTACCCCAGGGGAGCTGCCCCTTGCATCAATAACAGGGATTTGAACCTCACAGGAATCTTGCACAGGTGACTAGTGAAAATACATTAAGTGGCAGCAGCCCCTCTGCTGCCAAGTAGTATTGACATGACTTTACAAATTAAGAGATAAGCTACCTTACATGGTAAAAATCAGCAGAAGGGACCAGACAGATCACACTAACCATAAGCAGCCTGCCACGCTCTCAGAAGGCTGGACACTGCATTGATGGTCCTGGCACTGAACACGACACTGTGAGAAAGCAGTTTGAAACCCGAGCAACTTCTCACCTTCCTGCTCTGCAGAGCAGTGGGAAACTGAACACATTTCAGCCCAAACCCAACCCTCACTACTTAAATTGAAGGGGTTTACATAGAGACAAACTGTGTCTCAGACCACGTAAAACCACCCCAGGGCACTTCACTTTCTAAAAGATTCATCAGATTTTGGGTTACTACAGGCTCTTGCTCATGAATACTTGGGCTCAGTGCAGCCTGCGGAGGCAAACAAAATCACATCATCTTCATTAACACAYGTAAAATATTGAAGACGTTGAAACAACCTGATGTTCCAACAGCCCAACCAACGCTTACATCAGCGCACTTGAAGCTACTGAAGCTCAAACAAAAAAGCCAACCCGATCACATTTAACAACAGACCTTTTCAGTACAGTTTGTAGGATCTGTGATTAGGCCGTAACAACGTGCAGATGAGCACAGCATTTTAAGGTGCTGCCACTGTAATTTGCTTTAGAAGTGTTTCTTCTTACAAGACATTACAAGAAAAACTTATGGAAATATTTTATTTTGCCTGTCATTGTTTTGGACAAGAACATTACTGTCTGGGTCTTAACATTTATATTATGGTTCATATCAGAACAAGCACACACTTCACTTCAGGAGGTTCAGGTCCTCACTGACATCCCTCCGCTTTCAAACAGGTAACAGGAACCCAGAACCGCCCCATTACGGAGGCGTCAGTGCAGGTTTAGGGATGTTTTCACCCATTTCATTAAGAGATATAGAAGCTTCTCTGAACAGCACTTCGATGGTCCAAAGCACAATCCTACTGTTGTTCTCAACATCGAGAGCACTGGAAACATAACAAATGAGAAGGAGAAACGGCAAGCGACAAGGACAGACTTCAGGGAGAGACTTCTGCCGTGCAGTCGCACATGATGATCAGTGTAATCCTCATGAAGAGAAATTTTAAAGAGGCAATGCCAGCTACCACCACGAGGGGAAGCAGGATGCATTCCCGAGGAGCTGCCCAGAAGACAGCATCCCACAGCTAGTGCATTCAGCTCTTCTCCAAGTTACCAAGATACTTGTTTTAAGCTTTCAGAAACAGACTGTAAACAAGTTAAAAGAAAGAAACACTCATAAAAAGGGAAGGGACAAATATTGCAACAGCACAACAGTGAAGATGTAGTCAAAACACAACAAAACTCCAAAGCTCTACTGACATTTAATAACACCAAACTCAACCACTAACTTTGGCAAGTAAATGGCAACAAGTTATTTTTTCTGGTACAGGCAACACAAATCTGCCCTTTGGGGCAGGTCAATTCTGCTCTAGAGCTTTAGAGCGAGTAAAGAGATATAAACTGTATCTGCACAGAGATTATGTTCAAAACACAGAGCCACCAAACCCTCACACAGGTTTAACTAACTCGGTGAGCAGCTCTCTGCTAGGATCAGGAGATCAGGTCTGTTGTGGCCGAGACTGACGTTTCCATCCAGATGTTGTGAATGCCACACATCACAGTAACCAGAAATAACGCTGTTTTGTGCGGTACAATCTTACAAAATCTCTTCAAGTGAAATGAGTTTTCTATTTTCAGTTTCATCCTTTGAAAGGTGGACAGTGTTCGGTAACTTACTCAATTCCAAGGCAGAAACACCTGCTGTATGTCCAAGCAAAATGCACCTATTTCAGGGCTTGCTGAAGTAAGGGATTAAAATTAACACCTAACCTGCAAAAGTAACTGCTTATCACACAGCAGAGAAGCATAAAGAAGGCAACAAAAGTACTTCTATTTCAGATCTAATCTTATAGCATTTATCATGGAACCTGTCCAGCCTCAAAACAAAGTTGTTATGAAATTCTTCACCCAAAGACTACTTTCCTTTCTGCTCATTAGTTTGGCTGCATTTAAGTAACCATTTTCATTTTTTGAAAATACTAAGTTCTTAAGCTCTACCACCCCTACCTACCAAAGCTGGTGACAGATTCCCCTGGAAAAACTCCAAGATACTCTTCAACTTGATAAAGCAAATCTAGACCTTTTTTATTTTTTATTTTTTTAACAATTTGCCAAGACTGGAATGAGAGATAAATAGAAGGCACAACAATTTTGCTTTTTTTTATACAAATACAAACTAAACATGAAAAACCTCCCTATTTCAATAAAAAATTTCACAAGTTCAGGAAAAGTGTTTTAAGAGTCAAGTTCTAGACATTTAAAACCTATCCCACAATCCAAAATTTCAAAGTGGTAAAACAGTAGTTAGAATTCCTTTCCGTGATCATGTATCAAAAGAAAAAAGATTCTACGGATACCCATTATTCCACTTTTACAGCGCCACAAAGATAGATGAATGTCAATTTTTCAAGTGGCTATATCTCCGGATCAGAGGATGTTCATATGACCCTCAAGGGATAAATCGATAAGTTTCTTTTTTTTTCCTGCCCTTGAAATACTTGCCAAGTACTATGCTTTCCTAGAGGCTCTTGAACACATGCACGTGAAATATTATTCCACTGACTGAAATGCACCCAAATTCAGTAGAGAGGGGGAAGAGAAAAAAAAAAAGCAAGAAAACAAAAAAAGAAAATATTCCTTTAGGAAAGACCACTGGTACCAAAAAATCCAGTCCGTAAGTTTGAAGTGAGCAAGGAAATTCAGTTTTTTAAAATCCACTTTTCCTAAAACGTTGTTCCACAAAGCTGGAATCTGGGACAAGGACTAGAAAAAAAATCACAAAACCATAACACAAACAAAAAGGGGCCAAAATAGTATCAAACGTAGCAGTCTATAACAGGCTAGGGCCACATTCCAAGATACCCACGGCTGAAATTCACAAAACTGCAGGAAAAAGGGTTTGCGTCACCATGTCAACATCCGTGATGCTTTCACTGGCGTTGCCCGATCCCCCTTCCAGCTCCAAATCCTGGTTTCTGGGACATTCCTCCACGCGGAGGCCCTCGAATCCCACCTCCCAGCCCCCCACGAGTGCCTCCAGGGCCACGGGGCCTGTTGTCTCTGCGGTCTCCCTCCCTGGCCGCTCGTGTTTTCTTCTCCTCCACATTCAAGCGCACCTCTCCCCTGAACATGATGGGCTGCAAGAGAAAGCAAAAAAGAACCTTCAGTAACGATTCATCTGCAGCTCTCCAACATCAAGACCCTTGCTTCAACCCGGTTTGTGTCTTTCTCCAAACCAAACTAAAACATTTTATGAATTACTATGAAAGACAAAATGGTTATGGGCAAAATACATATCCAGTCTTATGCTTTCCTGGGGAATACTATATATTAAAATACACACAAACATCTGAGACATTTCAGCAGTGATTTCGGGCATAACACTAACATTTTGACATATCTTCTAAAAGAAATTAAGCTATTAACAGTACCCTACATTCATCAGTATGTAGCAATTCACAGTTCACAACTGGACAGAGTCCCAGTTGATTTTTATTTTGGCTCAACAAATAGCAAGATTCCACATGCCACCTTAGTAAACAAACCAGGAAACTGTTTATGACAAGCTCAACATCTGGAATCACAATAATAAGCAGTGACTTGATTAAGAATCCTCACTGAGGTGACAACAGAAGAGCAGAACTGCAGTATACAGCATGAGCCTCATTACAAGTAAAGAGTTAAAATTGGGGGAAAAAAAAAATCCGAGAATTCCAAGAAAAGAGATTCGCCCATTTCAAGTGCATTTCAACACTTCTGTAACACAAGAACATGAAAGTGTTCCCATTACCACGGGGAGAATTTTTTCACCAAAAGCAAGAGCTAACCCTTTGCTACTGCAGAACAGATTACAAAAGTAGCACCGGTCCAAGCACTAAGCAGCACTGCCCTTCTCAAGCCATCAGCTGTGCTGGACAAAAAGGTCAGAGCACCTCGTTATAGCCTTGCTGCCGAGTCCAGTGCAAGCTCCCACGTTCCATACCAGCCAAGAGATTCAATTTCTTTGGCTAAAAGTCTACCCAAAGCCTCTGGAGCTCCTTTATAGCAAAGCTCACTCTGAAGGAAGTCCCACTGCTTAAGGGCACAGGTTTGCACAACACATGAACTTGTGGAGACTGTAACCTCCTCTTTAATGTAAGACCAGAAATGCAGTGGCAGTACTGGAGTACAGGAAAGAGGCAAGGAAGAAGGTAAGGCCCTGTCTGCTGAGGAGACAGACAGACAGTAAGGGATACCGAGAGCTCCGACACTGCATCTGGATTCACTGCCTACCACTACTCTCTACGCTCACGAGATAGGAATTCTGCATTAGCCATCATGGCTGACAAGCTGAGCAGGAACCTCCTGCCTCTGTTAGGAGATTTTTCTTTCTCAGTTCAAACACTAGCACAGTTCCTCCCTTTAAACCTCTTTTCCTTTTGAAAAAGGAAATTCTATTCATCTACTTAAATAAGAATCTGCAGGGCCAGACTCTTCCCATCTCATCTCCCTGGGAGCTGTTTCCCTACTTTCTGCACAGCTCAGCTGTTTCCCATTAGAAAAAAAGCCTCAAAAGATACTGAGGTCAGTCTACAAGCAAAGATGACCTTAATAAATAATTTTTTCACTAACAAAGTAGAACTTTTCTACTTTGAATATAAGTATTTTGATAGAAGGGAAAGAAGTATCCCTACTTTAAAATATTAAAGGGGATATCAGAAGGGAAGTGGGTAGAATATCTTTCATCGGATAAACAGATAGAAACATCCCTGTTAGTAACAAGCAAACAAACACTCTGACTAAAATTACCCACCCTGTTGCTAAGGATCTTCTGCACTGGTTCAGGATCATCAAAAACCACAAACCCAAAATTGGGAAGTTTTCCACCACTGTTGATGCGGAGCTCAACAACATTTCCATAGCCTGCAAGAGAAAAGCCAAGTTCTGGGGTCATACATTAGAATGTCCTGCTGGCCACAACGATGTAACCCCCAACCCCTGTGAAATAGTACAGCAGGGCAACTTACTTTGGAAAAAGTCTTTTAGTTCACTTTTGTCCACATCATGGGGAAGGTTCCCAACAAACAGCTGATGACTGTCTGGATATCTCACAATCCGCCTAGTCTCAACGTCGCCTTGTTCACCATCACGAACTTGAATAAAAAAAAAGGCAGAATTTGTTTAAGAAAGTCAGGTCTCCACAAATATCATAAAAAGTCAGTCATGGTGAGAATTAGTGTATTTTAGAAGATTCAGATTTCAAACTGTTTATGTATACATAGACAACTACATATGCCACAGAACACGAGGCAAATACAGTTCTACAACGCAGCAGATATTCAGGCCAAGATCAACTAAAATATCTTCCTCAACAAAAATAATTTTCCTCCCACTCCCAATTGGCACAGTTGGTGGTGACATTTCCAAACCTTAATCAGTTATCATACAATCTCCTGAAAACCATTCAATAAGCACAAAACAGTTCATTCCTCCTAGCTTTTCTTACTTGGTCTAGGACCCCTCTGTGGTGGGATGTTTGTTCTCTGCTCCCTCACTCTCTGATCCCTCTGAGGTCTCTGTGGTGGAGTCTGAGATTCCGGCTTTGTCTCGGGGCGAGGCTGCACAGGTTCAAAGAATTAACATGCAAAAATCAATACAATTCAGCTATTCAGAACTTACTAAAAAGCTATTCATAAAATAAGCTGAGAATTCAGGGGAAATTTAAATTCACAGTTTTCATCAACAGCTGTAAAATGCACATTTAACTCACATATGCTTACACTGTTTGTGGCTTGTATGCTGAAAGCAAGTCTGTCACTGCACACTGCAAGTTAAAGTTCCAAGTTGCCTCATTCACAATTATGTACACTCAAGTGCCTCTGCCCACAGTATAGTGGCAATTAAGCAGATAAAAGTACTCATGAACAGGCAAAAGAGAAAGTTACAGAAGCTGCCTCTCCTTCAGAAGAGGGTGCATTTATTTTAGCAGATAAATGTGCATGTGAATGCAGGCTGTCTTTTCTTCTCAGAGCAAAATTCCTTCTCAACTAAAAAGGAGTATCATTTTATAAAGTCTACAAGGTTATGTTGAATTTAAAAGCCAATGGAGCTTGTCTGAAAATTCAAAACTTAGGTAGATTTCGCTATATCCTCCCCCCCACACAACTAACTGCCAGCCAGTCTGCCCTTAAGTGGCTCTTGGTGTAGGATTCCTACCTGTGAGACTGGTACTTTCACAACATGAGGTGGTATCCCCGATACTGGAACAGCTCCACTGGGAGGAAGGTTCTTACTAGTTACTGACGCCCATGAAAACGTCTAAAGAAACAGAGATTAACTTAATATTTTCTCCTTCAGAAATACAGTCCTGATGTTACAGCTAGTAGACACAGAATAATTTTAACAGTGTTAAGCTGCTTTTCAGACTTAAATTCTATCCCATTTCTATATTCTGTGTAGAGCTGAAATGCCACAGCAGGAGGCTAAAAGCAAGTACTAGATCAAGGGTAACCAAGGTACTGCCTTTCTGGTTCCTCTTTTGTCTTTCATCTTCCTTAATATTGACAAGTGACAACTACTCCTAGCCAGGAATAAAGTCATCAGATGAAGAAAACAGATGAAATGTGCAAAGTTTCAGAAATTGTCTTTATAAAAAAGCTGAACTGAAAACTAAAGCTTAACTGCTGCCACAGTTCCCAAACTAGCAGATACAGGCAGTCTTGCGTTAGATTTTGATATTGGATCAACCAGGTTACTAGATGGAATTTCAATTTATTGGAGGACAGCCAATGGAAAGCAGCCAACTGGTCATGATAAGAGTAATTGGGCAGGAAACAAAAAGAGTTAAAGCATCTAAACACTTCTGAACCCAGATATTGCTTCTCTTCTTGACAGAAGAGAGTGTGCAAAAAACAAACACACACCCCACCAACCTCAAACAGAGGTCACAAAGACACTCAAAAACCATCACATCACAGATGAGAGCTACTGGTTTTCATTACCCTGGAGTCCTCTTGCACTGCAGGAGCTGGATCAGCAGGAGCTGGAGAAGGACTCTTCTCCACAGCCTCTTCTGGAGCTGATTCCTCCAGCGCTGGCTCAGGCTTTTCTTCTTGGGCCTCTGGTTCAGGTTCCTGTTCAGGTTCTGGCTCCGGCTCAGGCTCTGCATCTGCAGCTGGCTCTTCCGCATGTTCTTCCAAGTCATTGCTACTACAGAGCACCACAAAAGGCAAACCATAAGGCAGCATTATATTGAATCCATTAGCAGGTGATAAAGGATGCTGCTTTCCAAATCAGAAGTTAACCACATAATCAAGAGAGGGCCACAGGTAACCTGTCTAAAGACTGCACTACACAGGGATGCAAGTTGCACACTGTTACCCAACAGAATGGCAAAGCACTGTATAAGCTGAAGGTAGATTTTTCAGTTGAATACTCTTGAATTGCAGCTGCCTTACTAACAGAAGTCTTAGTTCATCAAGGAAAATCATGAGAAACAGTAAATTCATTTGACTACAGACCTCTTCTAGGAGAAAACTGTATTAGACAACATTTGGCTTCACCCAATACAGTGTTATTACCTGACAGTCTGCTCATAGTAAGTACTGCTATCATCAGGAACAGCCTCAGGTGTCTGCTGCCTTTCCTCAGGTTCCTCCCCCTCTTCTTCTGATTCTAAATGAAGTCAGAAAAGAAAAAATAAATACACCATACCCATCTTCAGTACTCAGTGCCAACCTAAGGCATTTACCACAAGACGCAGCTGAAGCTTCTGCTTAAAAGTAAACATGGGAAGCACTATTAAGATGGAACACAACAAGAACTTCCTTATATTTTTGCTATTACTTCAGTCATTCAGTTTTGGCTAAAAGTCAAGCAGTGTTTTCATGTTATTTGGAGAAAAAAAATACCACAAACAGATTTGTAGCCTACACTGTAGATTGCTGCTGCTCAAAAATAAAAATTACTTTAACTAACGCTGTTCTAAGGTAGCTACGGCATTCAGGTGTTTGCTGTAGTGCAGACAGCAGGGTCAAAGAAAGGTAAGACTGCAGGTCAGGAAAAAAAAGCCAAGAGATCACCAAGCTTAGTGCTGATCTGCCATCTCCAAGGGATTTCCTCTGGTCTGGGAGCCAAGCATTAAAATAGACCCAGGAACAAAGAATCTGTATAACTATCCATGAACTGATACTTACCCTCGGGAGGCTCTGTGTCAGAGTCACCGAAAACCTCATCCTGGTAGCGGAAAATGTCATTATGGACATAAAACTTGTTTGCAACAGAACCCTTGAAACAAAACAAAGGAAGAAAATGATTCAATGACAACAGCCACAAACGCCTCCTCAATACGACAAAGTTTACTACCAGTGGCAGAGCCTGGCACTGGTCTGTCCTCCATGACACCAACAGTACAAAGCAATAAATACAAACAGGACAGTCACCAGTTACTACAAAGGATCCCCAAGCAGGAAGAAAACTGTCAGTCAATCCAGGCAAGTTTAACTGCCTCTGCAGCCCCTTGCCAAACACAGGAAGAATTTCTCACTCCACAAAAGTTAGTGGAGAGTGCTATATTACACCATAGCTCAGATGATATCCCTTGACATCAGGGCAATTAGATTATTATTTAAGAGCAACTCCAGTCACTGATAGGCTCACATATAATTCTGACTGGCAGCAAAATAAGGCTGAGAAAGCAGAAGGGTCTGCTTTGAGCCATTTACACATCTGTTCCATGCACCAAGGAGTATAAATAAATATCAGGGCCTGACACGCAAGAAAAATCCAGAGTGCTCAATGACTGTTTTATTGATAACACACCTTCACAAATATGATAAAAGAATCAAAGTGCTGCTTTGTTAAAATAAAAGAATGAGATCTCTGCGAAGACAGAAGTAGCTACCAAACTGCCATAAAAGGAATAGAGTATTTAAGATGGAAAGACTGGGATAACTTTAATGCTGCAGAGAAGGCAGCAAGAAGACTGTTCCATGACCATCCTGAGAAAGGGACCTCAACATGACTCCCGGAACAGAAGCTCAGCTCAGTCCAGCAGAGAAAGGAGCTGCAAGTTTCTTCCTTACAACTGAAAGGATCAATAAAGACTGAGTTAAGTCCTAAAAAAACTGACAGCTAGAGCTCAGCAAAACATCAGCTTCAGCCTTCTGTAGTCTATCTTGACTACTAACAGCTACACAGTTAGCTGTTAGTAGTCAGAAGCAGAATAACTAGTGTGGAGTTATTTTATAACATTGTTTGGTGAGGTCACAAACCAAATCAATACTGAAGTAATAAGGAAACAGCAGCTTGAGCAAGTTGTCCTTCTCATATCTTAAGACCAACCCAACTTGCCTCTTTCAAGAAACTGTCCTGTCATAGTGCTTCCCCCTCGCTTCCTCAAACAGCAAGTCAGGGATGCACAGCAATCACATCCCAAACTGCATGTGTACAAAATGACTGATCAGCTAAAAAAGTTGGTTTGCACCTAATTCTCCTAGCTTATAACGGAAGTGTGGGAACCAGAACTTCTAGGTTCTATAGTGCCAATTCTGGGCTCCAAAGGAAAAACATTCAAACTGCGAAATAAAACTGATCTTGCAATTTATCACTATATTGCATATTTACATTTATATGTATATTTACAACACTGCATGTTGCAAGTCACTTTAAACCTCAAGTAACACCAGAATCAGAAATTTGGATTCTGCATCTTAAAATGGAAGAAAACAGTTCTTTCACTAGCCCTTTCTCATACTAGTTGCTTGGAGGGCAAATAAAAGAAACACCTTGGTAGTCACAGACCAGGATATCTACAGTAAAGATGATAACCATGGTTAATATATTAACATATGGAATTAATGCAGTGTCATGAACAATCCTCAGTGAACTTTGTGGTAAGTGATCTCCTCAGCCCAACTCTCCAGCATTTGACTAAACAGGCTCCATTTAATCCTAACATAACAGCAGGCTTAGAGC
Organism: Nothoprocta perdicaria; assembly: GCF_003342845.1. Classification (NCBI taxonomy): domain Eukaryota; kingdom Metazoa; phylum Chordata; class Aves; order Tinamiformes; family Tinamidae; genus Nothoprocta; species Nothoprocta perdicaria. The sequence continues at coordinate 7,748,728 of NW_020455754.1, forward strand.
AGCACTGACACCCTATAGAGCATACCTCAGGTGCAAGCACAAACGTTTGCATGAATCTGCGCACGGGCTGCATGTTATTGGAGAGCTCCCCCATCACTTGCACTACGACACCATCGTTGAGAGTAGCATGAGCATCCACGTGGCGGATCTTCGTGTGGCAATCCTTGAAGTTTAATGACAGCACTTTCTTGTGGATATCCTATAAAAATATATATACACATAGACAAACATGTTACAGGAGAACTAGCTTTTGCTGTGTGCTATGTCAGTGGTTTCCAAAGAAAGGAAGAACATAAAACATTAGGGTTTTGAAATACAACCTAAAA